>NC_091999.1:2239138-2539138 GCF_044704955.1 Pristiophorus japonicus | reverse complement strand
TCGCCCACTCACTGTGACTCTCGCTCTCTATCTGGCCCTCGCCCTTTCTCTGTCTCTCGCCCACTCTCTGTCTCTCGCCCACTCTCTGTCTCTCTTGCCCACTCTGTCTCTCTTGCCCACTTTCTGTCTCTCGCCCACTCTCTGTCTCTCACCCACTCTCTGTCTCTCGCCCACTCTCTGTCTCTCGCCCGCTCTCCGTCTCTCGCCGTCTCTCTGTCTCTCTCGCCGTCTCTCTGTCTCTCTCGCCCACTCTCTGTCTCTCTCGCCCACTCTCTGTCTCTCTTGCCCACTCTCTGTCTCTCTCGCCCACTCTCTGTCTCTCACTCACTCTCTGTCTCTCGCCCACTCTCTGTCTCTCGCCCACTCTCTGTCTCTCGCCCACTCTCTGTCTCTCGCCCTCTCTCTGTCTCTCGCCCACTCTCTGTCTCTCGCCCGCTCTCTGTCTCTCGCCCACTCTCTGTATCTCTCGCCCACTCTCTGGCTCTCGCCCTCTGTCTATCTCTCGCCCGCTCTCTGTCTCTCTCACCCGCTCTCTCTCTCTCGCCCGCTCTCTGTCTCTCGACCGCTCTCTGTCTCTCGCCCACTCTCTGTCTCTCGCCCACTCTCTGTCTCTCGACCGCTCTCTGTCTCTCGCCCACTCTCTGACTCTCGCCCGCTCTCTGTCTCTCGCCCGCTCTCTGTCTCTCGCCCACTCTCTGTCTATTAGGCTCTATCTGTCACTCGCCCTCTATCAGTCTCTCGCCCTTTCTCTGTTTCTCGCCCACTCTCTGTCTCTCGCCCACTCTCTGTCTCTCGTCCTCTATCTGTGTCTCGCCCTCTCTCTTTCTCTCGCCCTCTCTCTGTCTCTCGCCCTCTCTCTGTCTCTCGCCCACTCTCTGTCTCTCTCGCCCACTCTCTGTCTCTCGCCCGCAATCTGTCTCTCGCCCACTCTCTGTCTCTCGCCCTCTCTCTGTCTCTCTCGCCCACTCTCTTTCTCTCGCCCACTCTCTGTCTCTCGCCCACTCTCTGTCTCTCGCCCACTCTCTGTCTCTCGCCCACTGTCTGTCTCTCGCCCACTCTCTGTCTCTCGCCCTCTCTCTGTCTCTCGCCCTCGCTCTGTCTCTCGCGCTTTCTCTTTCTCTTACCGACTCTCTGTTTCCCACCCTCTCTCTGTCTCTCTCGCCCACTCTCTGTCTCTCGCCCACTCTCTGTCTCTCGCCCACTCTCTGTCTCTCGCCCACTGTCTGTCTCTCGCCCACTCTCTGTCTCTCGCCCTCTCTCTGTCTCTCGCCCTCGCTCTGTCTCTTGCGCTTTCTCTTTCTCTCACCCACTCTCTGTCTCCCACCCTCTCTCTGTCTCTCTCGCCTACTCTCTGTCTCTCGCCCTCTCTCTGTCTCTCGCCCTTTCTCTGTCTCTCGCCCTCTCTCTGTCTCTCGCCCTTTCTCTGTCTCTCGCCCTCTCTCTGTCTCTCGCCCACTTTCTGTCTCTCTCGCCTACTCTCTGTCTCTCGCCCTCTCTCTGTCTCTCGCCCTCTATCTGTCTCTCGCCCACGCTCTCTCACTCTCGCCCTGCTCTGTCTCTTGCCCACTTTCTGTCTCTCGCCCTCTATCTGGCCCTCGCCCTCTATCTGGCCCTCGCCCTTTCTCTGTCTCTCGCCCACTCTCTGTCTCTCACCCGCACTCTGTCTCTCTCGCCCACTCTGTCTCTCTTGCCCACTTTCTGTCTCTCGCCCACACTCTGTCTCTTGCCCGCTCTCTGTTTCTCGCCTGCTCTCCGTCTCTCGCCGTCTATCTGTCTCTCTCGCCGTCTCTCTGTCTCTCTCGACCACTCTCTGTCTCTCTCGCCCACTCTCTGTCTCTCACTCACTCTCTGTCTCTCGCCCACTCTCTGTCTGTCGCCCGCTTTCTGTCTCTCGCCCTCTCTCTGTCTCTCGCCCTCTCTCTGTCTCTCGCCCACTTTCTGTCTCTCACCCACTCTCGCCCTTTCTCTGGCTCTCGCCCTCTATCTGTCTCTTGCCCTCTCTCTGTCTCTCGCGCTCTATCTGTCTCTCGCCCTCTATCTGTCTCTCGCCCACTATCTGTCCCTCGCCCTCTATCTGGCCCTCGCCCATTCTCTGTCTCTCTTGCCCACTCTCTGTCTCTTGCCCACTCTCTGTCACTCGCCCGCTCTCCGTCTCTCGCCCGCTCTCCGTCTCTCGCCCTCTATCCGTCTCTCGCCGTCTCTCTGTCTCTCTCGCCCACTCTCTGTCTCTCTCGCCCACTCTCTGTCTCTCTTGCCCACTCTCTGTCTCTCTCGCCCACTCTCTGTCTCTCACTCACTCTCTGTCTCTCGCCCACTCTCTGTCTCTCGCCCGCTCTCTGTCTCTCGCCCGCTCTGTCTCTCGCCCACTCTCTGTCTATCACGCCCTCTCTCTGCCTCTCTCGCCTACTCTCTGTCTCTCGCCCTCTCTCTGTCTCTCGCCCTTTCTCTGTCTCTCGCCCACTCTCTGTCTCTCGCCCTCTCTCTGTCTCTCGCCCACTTTCTGTCTCTCTCGCCTTCTCTCTGTCTCTCGCCCTCTATCTGTCTCTCACCCTCTATCTGTCTCTCGCCCTCTCTCTGTCTCTCCCCCTCTCTCTGTCTCTCGCGCTCTATCTGTCCCTCGCCCTCTATTTGTCCCTCGCCCTCTATCTGTCTCTCGCCCTCTATCCGGCCCTCGCCCTTTCTCTGTCTCTCGCCCACTCTCTGTCTCTCGCCCACTCTCTGTCTCTCTTGCCCACTCTGTCTCGCTTGCCCACTTTCTGTCTCTCGCCCACTCTCTGTCTCTCGCCCACTCTCTGTCTCTCACCCACTCTCTGTCTCTCACCCACTCTCTGTCTCTCACCCACTCTCTGTCTCTCGCCCTCTATCTATCTCTCGCCCTCTCTCTGTCTCTCACCCTCTCTCTGTCTCTCGCGCTCTGTCTGTCTCTGGACCTCTATCTGTCTCTCGCTATCTATCTGTCCCTCGCCCTCTATCTGGCCCTCGCCCTTTCTCTGTCTCTCGCCCACTCTCTGTCTCTCGCCCACTCTCTGTCTCTCTTGCCCACTTTCTGTCTCTCGCCCACTCTCTGTCTCTCACCCACTCTCTGTCTCTCGCACACTCTCTGTCTCTCGCCCGCTCTCTGTCTCTCGCCCACTCTCTGTCTCTCGCCCGCTATCTGTCTCTCGCCCACTCTCTGTCTCTCGCCCACTCTCTGTCTCTCGCCCTCTCTCTGTCTCTCGCCCACTCTCTGTCTCTCGCCCGCTCTCTGTCTCTCGCCCACTCTCTGTATCTCTCGCCCACTCTCTGGCTCTCGCCCTCTATCTATCTCTCGCCCACTCTCTGTCTCTCGCCCGCTCTCTGTCTCTCTCACCCGCTCTCTCTCTCTCGCCCGCTCTCTGTCTCTCGACCGCTCTCTGTCTCTCGCCCACTCTCTGACTCTCGCCCGTTCTCTGTCTCTCGCCCGCTCTCTGTCTCTCGAACCGCTCTCTGTCTCTCGCCCACTCTCTGACTCTCGCCCGTTCTCTGTCTCTCGCCCGTTCTCTGTCTCTCGCCCACTCTCTGTCTATTAGGCTCTATCTGTCTCTCGCCCTCTATCAGTCTCTCGCCCTTTCTCTGTTTCTCGCCGTCTCTATTTCTCTCGCCCACTCTCTGTCTCTCGCCCTCTCTCTGTCTCTCGCCCACTCTCTGTCTCTCTTGCCCACTCTGTCTCTCTTGCCCACTTTCTGTCTCTCGCCCACTCTCTGTCTCTCACCCACTCTCTGTCTCTCGCCCGCTCTCTGTCTCTCGCCCGCTCTCCGTCTCTCGCCGTCTCTCTGTCTCTCTCGCCGTCTCTCTGTCTCTCTCGCCCACTCTCTGTCTCTCTTGCCCACTCTCTGTCTCTCTTGCCCACTCTCTGTCTCTCTCGCCCACTCTCTGTCTCTCGCCCACTCTCTGTCTCTCGCCCGCTATCTGTCTCTCGCCCACTCTCTGTCTCTCGCCCACTCTCTGTCTCTCGCCCTCTCTCTGTCTCTCGCCCACTCTCTGTATCTCTCGCCCACTCTCTGGCCCTCGCCCTCTATCTATCTCTCGCCCGCTCTCTGTCTCTCTCACCCGCTCTCTCTCTCTCGCCCGCTCTCTGTCTCTCGACCGCTCTCTGTCTCTCGCCCACTCTCTGTCTCTCGCCCACTCTCTGTCTCTCGACCGCTCTCTGTCTCTCGCCCACTCTCTGACTCTCGCCCGCTCTCTGTCTCTCGCCCGCTCTCTGTCTCTCGCCCACTCTCTGTCTATTAGACTCTATCTGTCACTCGCCCTCTATCAGTCTCTCGCCCTTTCTCTGTTTCTCGCCCACTCTCTGTCTCTCGCCCACTCTCTGTCTCTCGCCCTCTATCTGTGTCTCGCCCTCTCTCTTTCTCTCGCCCTCTCTCTGTCTCTCGCCCTCTCTCTGTCTCTCGCCCACTCTCTGTCTCTCTCGCCCACTCTCTGTCTCTCGCCCGCAATCTGTCTCTCGCCCACTCTCTGTCTCTCGCCCTCTCTCTGTCTCTCTCGCCCACTCTCTGTCTCTCGCCCACTCTCTGTCTCTCGCCCACTCTCTGTCTCTCGCCCACTCTCTGTCTCTCGCCCACTGTCTGTCTCTCGCCCACTCTCTGTCTCTCGCCCTCTCTCTGTCTCTCGCCCTCGCTCTGTCTCTCGCGCTTTCTCTTTCTCTCACCCACTCTCTGTCTCCCACCCTCTCTCTGTCTCTCTCGCCTAGTCTCTGTCTCTCGCCCTCGCTCTGTCTCTCGCGCTTTCTCTTTCTCTCACCCACTCTCTGTCTCCCACCCTCTCTCTGTCTCTCTCGCCCACTCTCTGTCTCTCGCCCACTCTCTGTCTCTCGCCCACTCTCTGTCTCTCGCCCACTCTCTGTCTCTCGCCCTCTCTCTGTCTCTCGCCCTCGCTCTGTCTCTCGCGCTTTCTCTTTCTCTCACCCACTCTCTGTCTCCCACCCTCTCTCTGTCTCTCTCGCCTACTCTCTGTCTCTCGCCCTCTCTCTGTCTCTCGCCCTTTCTCTGTCTCTCGCCCTCTCTCTGTCTCTCGCCCTTTCTCTGTCTCTCGCCCTCTCTCTGTCTCTCGCCCACTTTCTGTCTTTCTCGCCTACTCTCTGTCTCTCGCCTTCTCTCTGTCTCTCGCCCTCTATCTGTCTCTCGCCCACGTTCTCTCACTCTCGCCCTGCTCTGTCTCTCGCCCTCTCTCTGTCTCTCCCCCTCTCTCTTCTCTCGCGCTCTATCTGGCCTTCGCCCTTTCTCTGTCTCTCGCCCACTCTCTGTCTCTCGCCCTCGCTCTGTCTCTTGCCCACTTTCTGTCTCTCGCCCTCTATCTGTCTCTCTCGCCGTCTCTCTGTCTCTCTCGACCACTCTCTGTCTCTCTCGCCCACTCTCTGTCTCTCGCCCACTCTCTGTCTCTCGTCCACTCTCTGTCTCTCGCCCGCTCTCTGTCTCTCGCCCACTCTCTGTCTCTCGCCCACTCTCTGTCTCTCACTCACTCTCTGTCTCTCACTCACTCTCTGTCTCTCGCCCTCTATCTGTCCCTTGCCCTTTCTCTGTCTCTCGCCCACTCTCTCCCTCTATCTGGCCCTCGCCCTCTATCTGGCCCTCGCCCTTTCTCTGTCACTCGCCCTCTATCGGTCTCTCGCCCTCTAACTGTCTCTCTGCCTCTATCTGTCCGTCGCCCGCTTTCTGTCTCTCGCCCTCTCTCTGTCTCTCGCCCACTCTCTGTCTCTCACCCACTCTCGCCCTCTCTCTGTCTCTCGCCCACTCTCTGTATCTATCGCCCACTCTCTGGCTCTCGCCCTCTATCAATCTCTCGCCCTCTCTCTGTCTCTCGCCCTCTCTCTGTCTCTCGCCCTCTCTCTGTCTGTCGCCCGCTTTCTGTCTCTCACCCTCTCTCTGTCTCTCGTCCACTCTCTGGCTCTCGCCCTCTATCTATCTCTCGCCCTCTCTCTGTCTCTCGCCCTCTCTCTGTCTCTCGCGCTCTATCTGTCTCTGGCCCTCTATCTGTCTCTCGCCCTCTATCTGTCCCTCGCCCACTATCTGTCCCTTGCCCTTTCTCTGTCTCTCGCCCACTCTCTGTCACTCTCGCTCTCTATCTGGCCCTCGCCCTTTCTCTGTCTCTCGCCCATTCTCTGTCTCTCGCCCACTCTGTCTCTCTTGCCCATTTTCTGTCTCTCGCCCACTCTCTGTCTCTCACCCACTCTCTGTCTCTCACCCACTCTCTGTCTCTCGCCCGCTCTCTGTCTCTCGCCCGCTCTCCGTCTCTCGCCCGCTCTCCGTCTCTCGCCCGCTCTCCGTCTCTCGCCGTCTATCTGTCTCTCTCGCCGTCTCTCTGTCTCTCTCGCCCACTCTCTGTCTCTCTTGCCCACTCTCTGTCTCTCTCGCCCACACTCTGTCTCTCTTGCCCACTCTCTGTCTCTCTCGCCCACTCTCTGTCTCTCACTCACTCTCTGTCTCTCTTGCCCACTCTCTGTCTCTCTCGCCCACTCTCTGTCTCTCACTCACTCTCTGTCTCTCGCCCACTCTCTGTCTCTCGCCCGCTATCTGTCTCTCGCCCACTCGCTGTCTCTCGCCCACTCTCTGTCTCTCGCCCTCTCTCTGTCTCTCGCCCACTCTCTGTCTCTCGCCCGCTCTCTGTCTCTCACCCACTCTCTGTATCTCTCGCCCACTCTCTGGCTCTCGCCCTCTATCTATCTCTCGCCCACTCTCTGTCTCTCGCCCGCTCTCTGTCTCTCTCACCCGCTCTCTCTCTCTCGCCCGCTCTCTGTCTCTCGACCGCTCTCTGTCTCTCGCCCACTCTCTGACTCTCGCCCGTTCTCTGTCTCTCGCCCGTTCTCTGTCTCTCGCCCACTCTCTGTCTATTAGGCTCTATCTGTCTCTCGCCCTCTATCAGTCTCTCGCCCTTTCGCTGTTTCTCGCCCACTCTCTGTCTCTCGCCCACTCTCTGTCTCTCGCCCTCTATCTGTGTCTCGCCCTCTCTCTTTCTCTCGCCCTCTCTCTGTCTCTCGCCCTCTCTCTGTCTCTCGCCCACTCTCTGTCTCTCTCGCCCACTCTCTGTCTCTCGCCCGCTCTCTGTCTCTCGCCCTCAATCTGTCTCTCGCCCACTCTCTGTCTCTCGCCCTCTCTCTGTCTCTCTCGCCCACTCTCTTTCTCTCGCCCACTCTCTGTCTCTCGCCCTTTCTCTGTCTCTCGCCCTCTCTCTGTCTCTCGCGCTCTATCTGTCTCTTGCCCTCTCTCTGTCTCTCGCCCTCTCTCTGTCTCTCGCCCTCTCTCTGTCTCTCGCGCTCTATCTGTCTCTGGCCCTCTATCTGTCACTCGCCCTCTATCTGTCCCTCGCCCCTCTATCTGTCCCTTGCCCTTTCTCTGTCTCTCGCCCACTCTCTCCCTCTATCTGGCCCTCGCCCTCTATCTGGCCCTCGCCCTTTCTCTGTCACTCGCCCTCTATCGGTCTCTCGCCCTCTAACTGTCTCTCTGCCTCTATCTGTCCGTCGCCCTTTCTCTGTCTCTCGCCTGCTCTCCGTCTCTCGCCGTCTATCTGTCTCTCTCGCCGTCTCTCTGTCTCTCTCGCCCACTCTCTGTCTCTCTTGCCCACTCTCTGTCTCTCTCGCCCACTCTCTGTCTCTCTTGCCCTCCATCTGCCTCTCTCGCCCACTCTCTGTCTCTCTTGCCCACTCTCTGTCTCTCTCGCCCACTCTCTGTCTCTCACTCACTCTCTGTCTCTCGCCCACTCTCTGTCTCTCGCCCGCTATCTGTCTCTCGCCCACTCTCTGTCTCTCGCCCACTCTCTGTCTCTCGCCCACTCTCTGTCTCTCGCCCTCTCTCTGTCTCTCGCACTCTCTCTGTCTCTCGCCCGCTCTCTGTCTCTCGCCCGCTCTCTGTCTCTCGCCCACTCTCTGTATCTCTCGCCCACTCTCTGGCTCTCGCCCTCTATCTATCTCTCGCCCACTCTCTGTCTCTCTCACCCGCTCTCTCTCTCTCGCCCGCTCTCTGTCTCTCGACCGCTCTCTGTCTCTCGCCCACTCTCTGACTCTCGCCCGTTCTCTGTCTCTCGCCCGTTCTCTGTCTCTCGCCCACTCTCTGTCTATTAGGCTCTATCTGTCTCTCGCCCTCTATCAGTCTCTCGCCCTTTCTCTGTTTCTCGCCCACTCTCTGTCTCTCGCCCACTCTCTGTCTCTCGCCCTCTATCTGTGTCTCGCCCTCTCTCTTTCTCTCGCCCTCTCTCTGTCTCTCGCCCTCTCTCTATCTCTCGCCCACTCTCTGTCTCTCTCGCCCACTCTCTGTCTCTCGCCCGCTCTCTGTCTCTCGCCCTCAATCTGTCTCTCGCCCACTCTCTGTCTCTCGCCCTCTCTCTGTCTCTCTCGCCCACTCTCTTTCTCTCGCCCACTCTCTGTCTCTCGCCCACTCTCTGTCTCTCGCCCACTCTCTGTCTCTCGCCCACTGTCTGTCTCTCGCCCACTCTCTGTCTCTCGCCCACTCTCTGTCTCTCGCCCACTCTCTGTCTCTCGCCCTCTCTCTGTCTCTGGCCCTCGCTCTGTCTCTCGCGCTTTCTCTTTCTCTCACCCACTCTGTCTCCCACCCTCTCTCTGTCTCTCGCCCTCTATCTGTCCCTCGCCCTCTATCTGTCCCTTGCCCTTTCTCTGTCTCTCGCCCACTCACTGTGACTCTCGCTCTCTATCTGGCCCTCGCCCTTTCTCTGTCTCTCGCCCACTCTCTGTCTCTCGCCCACTCTCTGTCTCTCTTGCCCACTCTGTCTCTCTTGCCCACTTTCTGTCTCTCGCCCACTCTCTGTCTCTCACCCACTCTCTGTCTCTCGCCCACTCTCTGTCTCTCGCCCGCTCTCCGTCTCTCGCCGTCTCTCTGTCTCTCTCGCCGTCTCTCTGTCTCTCTCGCCCACTCTCTGTCTCTCTCGCCCACTCTCTGTCTCTCTTGCCCACTCTCTGTCTCTCTCGCCCACTCTCTGTCTCTCACTCACTCTCTGTCTCTCGCCCACTCTCTGTCTCTCGCCCACTCTCTGTCTCTCGCCCACTCTCTGTCTCTCGCCCTCTCTCTGTCTCTCGCCCACTCTCTGTCTCTCGCCCGCTCTCTGTCTCTCGCCCACTCTCTGTATCTCTCGCCCACTCTCTGGCTCTCGCCCTCTGTCTATCTCTCGCCCGCTCTCTGTCTCTCTCACCCGCTCTCTCTCTCTCGCCCGCTCTCTGTCTCTCGACCGCTCTCTGTCTCTCGCCCACTCTCTGTCTCTCGCCCACTCTCTGTCTCTCGACCGCTCTCTGTCTCTCGCCCACTCTCTGACTCTCGCCCGCTCTCTGTCTCTCGCCCGCTCTCTGTCTCTCGCCCACTCTCTGTCTATTAGGCTCTATCTGTCACTCGCCCTCTATCAGTCTCTCGCCCTTTCTCTGTTTCTCGCCCACTCTCTGTCTCTCGCCCACTCTCTGTCTCTCGTCCTCTATCTGTGTCTCGCCCTCTCTCTTTCTCTCGCCCTCTCTCTGTCTCTCGCCCTCTCTCTGTCTCTCGCCCACTCTCTGTCTCTCTCGCCCACTCTCTGTCTCTCGCCCGCAATCTGTCTCTCGCCCACTCTCTGTCTCTCGCCCTCTCTCTGTCTCTCTCGCCCACTCTCTTTCTCTCGCCCACTCTCTGTCTCTCGCCCACTCTCTGTCTCTCGCCCACTCTCTGTCTCTCGCCCACTGTCTGTCTCTCGCCCACTCTCTGTCTCTCGCCCTCTCTCTGTCTCTCGCCCTCGCTCTGTCTCTCGCGCTTTCTCTTTCTCTTACCGACTCTCTGTTTCCCACCCTCTCTCTGTCTCTCTCGCCCACTCTCTGTCTCTCGCCCACTCTCTGTCTCTCGCCCACTCTCTGTCTCTCGCCCACTGTCTGTCTCTCGCCCACTCTCTGTCTCTCGCCCTCTCTCTGTCTCTCGCCCTCGCTCTGTCTCTTGCGCTTTCTCTTTCTCTCACCCACTCTCTGTCTCCCACCCTCTCTCTGTCTCTCTCGCCTACTCTCTGTCTCTCGCCCTCTCTCTGTCTCTCGCCCTTTCTCTGTCTCTCGCCCTCTCTCTGTCTCTCGCCCTTTCTCTGTCTCTCGCCCTCTCTCTGTCTCTCGCCCACTTTCTGTCTCTCTCGCCTACTCTCTGTCTCTCGCCCTCTCTCTGTCTCTCGCCCTCTATCTGTCTCTCGCCCACGCTCTCTCACTCTCGCCCTGCTCTGTCTCTTGCCCACTTTCTGTCTCTCGCCCTCTATCTGGCCCTCGCCCTCTATCTGGCCCTCGCCCTTTCTCTGTCTCTCGCCCACTCTCTGTCTCTCACCCGCACTCTGTCTCTCTCGCCCACTCTGTCTCTCTTGCCCACTTTCTGTCTCTCGCCCACACTCTGTCTCTTGCCCGCTCTCTGTTTCTCGCCTGCTCTCCGTCTCTCGCCGTCTATCTGTCTCTCTCGCCGTCTCTCTGTCTCTCTCGACCACTCTCTGTCTCTCTCGCCCACTCTCTGTCTCTCACTCACTCTCTGTCTCTCGCCCACTCTCTGTCTGTCGCCCGCTTTCTGTCTCTCGCCCTCTCTCTGTCTCTCGCCCTCTCTCTGTCTCTCGCCCACTTTCTGTCTCTCACCCACTCTCGCCCTTTCTCTGGCTCTCGCCCTCTATCTGTCTCTTGCCCTCTCTCTGTCTCTCGCGCTCTATCTGTCTCTCGCCCTCTATCTGTCTCTCGCCCACTATCTGTCCCTCGCCCTCTATCTGGCCCTCGCCCATTCTCTGTCTCTCTTGCCCACTCTCTGTCTCTTGCCCACTCTCTGTCACTCGCCCGCTCTCCGTCTCTCGCCCGCTCTCCGTCTCTCGCCCTCTATCCGTCTCTCGCCGTCTCTCTGTCTCTCTCGCCCACTCTCTGTCTCTCTCGCCCACTCTCTGTCTCTCTTGCCCACTCTCTGTCTCTCTCGCCCACTCTCTGTCTCTCACTCACTCTCTGTCTCTCGCCCACTCTCTGTCTCTCGCCCGCTCTCTGTCTCTCGCCCGCTCTGTCTCTCGCCCACTCTCTGTCTATCACGCCCTCTCTCTGCCTCTCTCGCCTACTCTCTGTCTCTCGCCCTCTCTCTGTCTCTCGCCCTTTCTCTGTCTCTCGCCCACTCTCTGTCTCTCGCCCTCTCTCTGTCTCTCGCCCACTTTCTGTCTCTCTCGCCTTCTCTCTGTCTCTCGCCCTCTATCTGTCTCTCACCCTCTATCTGTCTCTCGCCCTCTCTCTGTCTCTCCCCCTCTCTCTGTCTCTCGCGCTCTATCTGTCCCTCGCCCTCTATTTGTCCCTCGCCCTCTATCTGTCTCTCGCCCTCTATCCGGCCCTCGCCCTTTCTCTGTCTCTCGCCCACTCTCTGTCTCTCGCCCACTCTCTGTCTCTCTTGCCCACTCTGTCTCGCTTGCCCACTTTCTGTCTCTCGCCCACTCTCTGTCTCTCGCCCACTCTCTGTCTCTCACCCACTCTCTGTCTCTCACCCACTCTCTGTCTCTCACCCACTCTCTGTCTCTCGCCCTCTATCTATCTCTCGCCCTCTCTCTGTCTCTCACCCTCTCTCTGTCTCTCGCGCTCTGTCTGTCTCTGGACCTCTATCTGTCTCTCGCTATCTATCTGTCCCTCGCCCTCTATCTGGCCCTCGCCCTTTCTCTGTCTCTCGCCCACTCTCTGTCTCTCGCCCACTCTCTGTCTCTCTTGCCCACTTTCTGTCTCTCGCCCACTCTCTGTCTCTCACCCACTCTCTGTCTCTCGCACACTCTCTGTCTCTCGCCCGCTCTCTGTCTCTCGCCCACTCTCTGTCTCTCGCCCGCTATCTGTCTCTCGCCCACTCTCTGTCTCTCGCCCACTCTCTGTCTCTCGCCCTCTCTCTGTCTCTCGCCCACTCTCTGTCTCTCGCCCGCTCTCTGTCTCTCGCCCACTCTCTGTATCTCTCGCCCACTCTCTGGCTCTCGCCCTCTATCTATCTCTCGCCCACTCTCTGTCTCTCGCCCGCTCTCTGTCTCTCTCACCCGCTCTCTCTCTCTCGCCCGCTCTCTGTCTCTCGACCGCTCTCTGTCTCTCGCCCACTCTCTGACTCTCGCCCGTTCTCTGTCTCTCGCCCGCTCTCTGTCTCTCGAACCGCTCTCTGTCTCTCGCCCACTCTCTGACTCTCGCCCGTTCTCTGTCTCTCGCCCGTTCTCTGTCTCTCGCCCACTCTCTGTCTATTAGGCTCTATCTGTCTCTCGCCCTCTATCAGTCTCTCGCCCTTTCTCTGTTTCTCGCCGTCTCTATTTCTCTCGCCCACTCTCTGTCTCTCGCCCTCTCTCTGTCTCTCGCCCACTCTCTGTCTCTCTTGCCCACTCTGTCTCTCTTGCCCACTTTCTGTCTCTCGCCCACTCTCTGTCTCTCACCCACTCTCTGTCTCTCGCCCGCTCTCTGTCTCTCGCCCGCTCTCCGTCTCTCGCCGTCTCTCTGTCTCTCTCGCCGTCTCTCTGTCTCTCTCGCCCACTCTCTGTCTCTCTTGCCCACTCTCTGTCTCTCTTGCCCACTCTCTGTCTCTCTCGCCCACTCTCTGTCTCTCGCCCACTCTCTGTCTCTCGCCCGCTATCTGTCTCTCGCCCACTCTCTGTCTCTCGCCCACTCTCTGTCTCTCGCCCTCTCTCTGTCTCTCGCCCACTCTCTGTATCTCTCGCCCACTCTCTGGCCCTCGCCCTCTATCTATCTCTCGCCCGCTCTCTGTCTCTCTCACCCGCTCTCTCTCTCTCGCCCGCTCTCTGTCTCTCGACCGCTCTCTGTCTCTCGCCCACTCTCTGTCTCTCGCCCACTCTCTGTCTCTCGACCGCTCTCTGTCTCTCGCCCACTCTCTGACTCTCGCCCGCTCTCTGTCTCTCGCCCGCTCTCTGTCTCTCGCCCACTCTCTGTCTATTAGACTCTATCTGTCACTCGCCCTCTATCAGTCTCTCGCCCTTTCTCTGTTTCTCGCCCACTCTCTGTCTCTCGCCCACTCTCTGTCTCTCGCCCTCTATCTGTGTCTCGCCCTCTCTCTTTCTCTCGCCCTCTCTCTGTCTCTCGCCCTCTCTCTGTCTCTCGCCCACTCTCTGTCTCTCTCGCCCACTCTCTGTCTCTCGCCCGCAATCTGTCTCTCGCCCACTCTCTGTCTCTCGCCCTCTCTCTGTCTCTCTCGCCCACTCTCTGTCTCTCGCCCACTCTCTGTCTCTCGCCCACTCTCTGTCTCTCGCCCACTCTCTGTCTCTCGCCCACTGTCTGTCTCTCGCCCACTCTCTGTCTCTCGCCCTCTCTCTGTCTCTCGCCCTCGCTCTGTCTCTCGCGCTTTCTCTTTCTCTCACCCACTCTCTGTCTCCCACCCTCTCTCTGTCTCTCTCGCCTAGTCTCTGTCTCTCGCCCTCGCTCTGTCTCTCGCGCTTTCTCTTTCTCTCACCCACTCTCTGTCTCCCACCCTCTCTCTGTCTCTCTCGCCCACTCTCTGTCTCTCGCCCACTCTCTGTCTCTCGCCCACTCTCTGTCTCTCGCCCACTCTCTGTCTCTCGCCCTCTCTCTGTCTCTCGCCCTCGCTCTGTCTCTCGCGCTTTCTCTTTCTCTCACCCACTCTCTGTCTCCCACCCTCTCTCTGTCTCTCTCGCCTACTCTCTGTCTCTCGCCCTCTCTCTGTCTCTCGCCCTTTCTCTGTCTCTCGCCCTCTCTCTGTCTCTCGCCCTTTCTCTGTCTCTCGCCCTCTCTCTGTCTCTCGCCCACTTTCTGTCTTTCTCGCCTACTCTCTGTCTCTCGCCTTCTCTCTGTCTCTCGCCCTCTATCTGTCTCTCGCCCACGTTCTCTCACTCTCGCCCTGCTCTGTCTCTCGCCCTCTCTCTGTCTCTCCCCCTCTCTCTTCTCTCGCGCTCTATCTGGCCTTCGCCCTTTCTCTGTCTCTCGCCCACTCTCTGTCTCTCGCCCTCGCTCTGTCTCTTGCCCACTTTCTGTCTCTCGCCCTCTATCTGTCTCTCTCGCCGTCTCTCTGTCTCTCTCGACCACTCTCTGTCTCTCTCGCCCACTCTCTGTCTCTCGCCCACTCTCTGTCTCTCGTCCACTCTCTGTCTCTCGCCCGCTCTCTGTCTCTCGCCCACTCTCTGTCTCTCGCCCACTCTCTGTCTCTCACTCACTCTCTGTCTCTCACTCACTCTCTGTCTCTCGCCCTCTATCTGTCCCTTGCCCTTTCTCTGTCTCTCGCCCACTCTCTCCCTCTATCTGGCCCTCGCCCTCTATCTGGCCCTCGCCCTTTCTCTGTCACTCGCCCTCTATCGGTCTCTCGCCCTCTAACTGTCTCTCTGCCTCTATCTGTCCGTCGCCCGCTTTCTGTCTCTCGCCCTCTCTCTGTCTCTCGCCCACTCTCTGTCTCTCACCCACTCTCGCCCTCTCTCTGTCTCTCGCCCACTCTCTGTATCTATCGCCCACTCTCTGGCTCTCGCCCTCTATCAATCTCTCGCCCTCTCTCTGTCTCTCGCCCTCTCTCTGTCTCTCGCCCTCTCTCTGTCTGTCGCCCGCTTTCTGTCTCTCACCCTCTCTCTGTCTCTCGTCCACTCTCTGGCTCTCGCCCTCTATCTATCTCTCGCCCTCTCTCTGTCTCTCGCCCTCTCTCTGTCTCTCGCGCTCTATCTGTCTCTGGCCCTCTATCTGTCTCTCGCCCTCTATCTGTCCCTCGCCCACTATCTGTCCCTTGCCCTTTCTCTGTCTCTCGCCCACTCTCTGTCACTCTCGCTCTCTATCTGGCCCTCGCCCTTTCTCTGTCTCTCGCCCATTCTCTGTCTCTCGCCCACTCTGTCTCTCTTGCCCATTTTCCTGTCTCTCGCCCACTCTCTGTCTCTCACCCACTCTCTGTCTCTCACCCACTCTCTGTCTCTCGCCCGCTCTCTGTCTCTCGCCCGCTCTCCGTCTCTCGCCCGCTCTCCGTCTCTCGCCCGCTCTCCGTCTCTCGCCGTCTATCTGTCTCTCTCGCCGTCTCTCTGTCTCTCTCGCCCACTCTCTGTCTCTCTTGCCCACTCTCTGTCTCTCTCGCCCACACTCTGTCTCTCTTGCCCACTCTCTGTCTCTCTCGCCCACTCTCTGTCTCTCACTCACTCTCTGTCTCTCTTGCCCACTCTCTGTCTCTCTCGCCCACTCTCTGTCTCTCACTCACCTCTGTCTCTCGCCCACTCTCTGTCTCTCGCCCGCTATCTGTCTCTCGCCCACTCGCTGTCTCTCGCCCACTCTCTGTCTCTCGCCCTCTCTCTGTCTCTCGCCCACTCTCTGTCTCTCGCCCGCTCTCTGTCTCTCACCCACTCTCTGTATCTCTCGCCCACTCTCTGGCTCTCGCCCTCTATCTATCTCTCGCCCACTCTCTGTCTCTCGCCCGCTCTCTGTCTCTCTCACCCGCTCTCTCTCTCTCGCCCGCTCTCTGTCTCTCGACCGCTCTCTGTCTCTCGCCCACTCTCTGACTCTCGCCCGTTCTCTGTCTCTCGCCCGTTCTCTGTCTCTCGCCCACTCTCTGTCTATTAGGCTCTATCTGTCTCTCGCCCTCTATCAGTCTCTCGCCCTTTCGCTGTTTCTCGCCCACTCTCTGTCTCTCGCCCACTCTCTGTCTCTCGCCCTCTATCTGTGTCTCGCCCTCTCTCTTTCTCTCGCCCTCTCTCTGTCTCTCGCCCTCTCTCTGTCTCTCGCCCACTCTCTGTCTCTCTCGCCCACTCTCTGTCTCTCGCCCGCTCTCTGTCTCTCGCCCTCAATCTGTCTCTCGCCCACTCTCTGTCTCTCGCCCTCTCTCTGTCTCTCTCGCCCACTCTCTTTCTCTCGCCCACTCTCTGTCTCTCGCCCTTTCTCTGTCTCTCGCCCTCTCTCTGTCTCTCGCCCTTTCTCTGTCTCTCGCCCTCTCTCTGTCTCTCGCCCACTTTCTGTCTTTCTCGCCTACTCTCTGTCTCTCGCCTTCTCTCTGTCTCTCGCCCTCTATCTGTCTCTCGCCCACGCTCTCTCACTCTCGCCCTGCTCTGTCTCTCGCCCTCTCTCTGTCTCTCCCCCTCTCTCTTCTCTCGCGCTCTATCTGGCCTTCGCCCTTTCTCTGTCTCTCGCCCACTCTCTGTCTCTCGCCCTCGCTCTGTCTCTTGCCCACTTTCTGTCTCTCGCCCTCTATCTGTCTCTCTCGCCGTCTCTCTGTCTCTCTCGACCACTCTCTGTCTCTCTCGCCCACTCTCTGTCTCTCGCCCACTCTCTGTCTCTCGTCCACTCTCTGTCTCTCGCCCGCTCTCTGTCTCTCGCCCACTCTCTGTCTCTCGCCCACTCTCTGTCTCTCACTCACTCTCTGTCTCTCACTCACTCTCTGTCTCTCGCCCTCTATCTGTCCCTTGCCCTTTCTCTGTCTCTCGCCCACTCTCTCCCTCTATCTGGCCCTCGCCCTCTATCTGGCCCTCGCCCTTTCTCTGTCACTCGCCCTCTATCGGTCTCTCGCCCTCTAACTGTCTCTCTGCCTCTATCTGTCCGTCGCCCGCTTTCTGTCTCTCGCCCTCTCTCTGTCTCTCGCCCACTCTCTGTCTCTCACCCACTCTCGCCCTCTCTCTGTCTCTCGCCCACTCTCTGTATCTATTGCCCACTCTCTGGCTCTCGCCCTCTATCAATCTCTCGCCCTCTCTCTGTCTCTCGCCCTCTCTCTGTCTCTCGCCCTCTCTCTGTCTGTCGCCCGCTTTCTGTCTCTCACCCTCTCTCTGTCTCTCGTCCACTCTCTGGCTCTCGCCCTCTATCTATCTCTCGCCCTCTCTCTGTCTCTCGCCCTCTCTCTGTCTCTCGCGCTCTATCTGTCTCTGGCCCTCTATCTGTCTCTCGCCCTCTATCTGTCCCTCGCCCACTATCTGTCCCTTGCCCTTTCTCTGTCTCTCGCCCACTCTCTGTCACTCTCGCTCTCTATCTGTGTCTCGCCCTCTCTCTTTCTCTCGCCCTCTCTCTGTCTCTCGCCCTCTCTCTGTCTCTCGCCCACTCTCTGTCTCTCTCGCCCACTCTCTGTCTCTCGCCCGCAATCTGTCTCTCGCCCACTCTCTGTCTCTCGCCCACTCTCTGTCTCTCGCCCTCTATCTGTGTCTCGCCCTCTCTCTTTCTCTCGCCCTCTCTCTGTCTCTCGCCCTCTCTCTGTCTCTCGCCCACTCTCTGTCTCTCTCGCCCACTCTCTGTCTCTCGCCCGCAATCTGTCTCTCGCCCACTCTCTGTCTCTCGCCCTCTCTCTGTCTCTCTCGCCCACTCTCTGTCTCTCGCCCACTCTCTGTCTCTCGCCCACTCTCTGTCTCTCGCCCACTCTCTGTCTCTCGCCCACTGTCTGTCTCTCGCCCACTCTCTGTCTCTCGCCCTCTCTCTGTCTCTCGCCCTCGCTCTGTCTCTCGCGCTTTCTCTTTCTCTCACCCACTCTCTGTCTCCCACCCTCTCTCTGTCTCTCTCGCCTAGTCTCTGTCTCTCGCCCTCGCTCTGTCTCTCGCGCTTTCTCTTTCTCTCACCCACTCTCTGTCTCCCACCCTCTCTCTGTCTCTCTCGCCCACTCTCTGTCTCTCGCCCACTCTCTGTCTCTCGCCCACTCTCTGTCTCTCGCCCACTCTCTGTCTCTCGCCCACTCTCTGTCTCTCGCCCTCTCTCTGTCTCTCGCCCTCGCTCTGTCTCTCGCGCTTTCTCTTTCTCTCACCCACTCTCTGTCTCCCACCCTCTCTCTGTCTCTCTCGCCTACTCTCTGTCTCTCGCCCTCTCTCTGTCTCTCGCCCTTTCTCTGTCTCTCGCCCTCTCTCTGTCTCTCGCCCTTTCTCTGTCTCTCGCCCTCTCTCTGTCTCTCGCCCACTTTCTGTCTTTCTCGCCTACTCTCTGTCTGCCTTCTCTCTGTCTCTCGCCCTCTATCTGTGTCTCGCCCTCTCTCTTTCTCTCGCCCTCTCTCTGTCTCTCGCCCTCTCTCTGTCTCTCGCCCACTCTCTGTCTCTCGCCCACTCTCTGTCTCTCGCCCACGGTCTGTCTCTCGCCCACTCTCTGTCTCTCGCCCTCTCTCTGTCTCTCGCCCTCGCTCTGTCTCTCGCGCTTTCTCTTTCTCTCACCCACTCTCTGTCTCCCACCCTCTCTCTGTCTCTCTCGCCTACTCTCTGTCTCTCGCCCTCTCTCTGTCTCTCGCCCTCTCTCTGTCTCTCGCCCTTTCTCTGTCTCTCGCCCACTCTCTGTCTCTCGCCCTCTCTCTGTCTCTCGCCCACTTTCTGTCTCTCTCGCCTACTCTCTGTCTCTCGCCTTCTCTCTGTCTCTCGCCCTCTATCTGTCTCTCGCCCACGCTCTCTCACTCTCGCCCTGCTCTGTCTCTCGCCCTCTCTCTGTCTCTCCCCCTCTCTCTTCTCTCGCGCTCTATCTGGCCTTCGCCCTTTCTCTGTCTCTCGCCCACTCTCTGTCTCTCGCCCTCTATCTGTCTCTCGCCCTCTATCGGTCTCTCGCCCTCTAACTGTCTCTCTGCCTTTCTCTGTCTCTCGCCCACTCTCTCTCTCTGGCCCACTCTCTGTCTCTCGCCCTCGCTCTGTCTCTCGCCCACTCTCTGTCTCTCGTCCACTCTCTGTCTCTCGCCCGCTCTCTGTCTCTCGCCCACTCTCTGTCTCTCGCCCACTCTCTGTCTCTCACTCACTCTCTGTCTCTCACTCACTCTCTGTCTCTCGCCCTCTATCTGTCCCTTGCCCTTTCTCTGTCTCTCGCCCACTCTCTCCCTCTATCTGGCCCTCGCCCTCTATCTGGCCCTCGCCCTTTCTCTGTCACTCGCCCTTTCTCTGTCACTCGCCCTCTATCGGTCTCTCGCCCTCTAACTGTCTCTCTGCCTCTATCTGTCCGTCGCCCGCTTTCTGTCTCTCGCCCTCTCTCTGTCTCTCGCCCACTCTCTGTCTCTCACCCACTCTCGCCCTCTCTCTGTCTCTCGCCCACTCTCTGTATCTATCGCCCACTCTCTGGCTCTCGCCCTCTATCAATCTCTCGCCCTCTCTCTGTCTCTCGCCCTCTCTCTGTCTCTCGCCCTCTCTCTGTCTGTCGCCCGCTTTCTGTCTCTCACCCTCTCTCTGTCTCTCGTCCACTCTCTGGCTCTCGCCCTCTATCTATCTCTCGCCCTCTCTCTGTCTCTCGCCCTCTCTCTGTCTCTCGCGCTCTATCTGTCTCTGGCCCTCTATCTGTCTCTCGCCCTCTATCTGTCCCTCGCCCACTATCTGTCCCTTGCCCTTTCTCTGTCTCTCGCCCACTCTCTGTCACTCTCGCTCTCTATCTGGCCCTCGCCCTTTCTCTGTCTCTCGCCCATTCTCTGTCTCTCGCCCACTCTGTCTCTCTTGCCCATTTTCTGTCTCTCGCCCACTCTCTGTCTCTCACCCACTCTCTGTCTCTCACCCACTCTCTGTCTCTCGCCCGCTCTCTGTCTCTCGCCCGCTCTCCGTCTCTCGCCCGCTCTCCGTCTCTCGCCGTCTATCTGTCTCTCTCGCCGTCTCTCTGTCTCTCTCGCCCACTCTCTGTCTCTCTTGCCCACTCTCTGTCTCTCTCGCCCACACTCTGTCTCTCTTGCCCACTCTCTGTCTCTCTCGCCCACTCTCTGTCTCTCACTCACTCTCTGTCTCTCTTGCCCACTCTCTGTCTCTCTCGCCCACTCTCTGTCTCTCACTCACTCTCTGTCTCTCGCCCACTCTCTGTCTCTCGCCCGCTATCTGTCTCTCGCCCACTCGCTGTCTCTCGCCCACTCTCTGTCTCTCGCCCTCTCTCTGTCTCTCGCCCACTCTCTGTCTCTCGCCCGCTCTCTGTCTCTCACCCACTCTCTGTATCTCTCGCCCACTCTCTGGCTCTCGCCCTCTATCTATCTCTCGCCCACTCTCTGTCTCTCGCCCGCTCTCTGTCTCTCTCACCCGCTCTCTCTCTCTCGCCCGCTCTCTGTCTCTCGACCGCTCTCTGTCTCTCGCCCACTCTCTGACTCTCGCCCGTTCTCTGTCTCTCGCCCGTTCTCTGTCTCTCGCCCACTCTCTGTCTATTAGGCTCTATCTGTCTCTCGCCCTCTATCAGTCTCTCGCCCTTTCGCTGTTTCTCGCCCACTCTCTGTCTCTCGCCCACTCTCTGTCTCTCGCCCTCTATCTGTGTCTCGCCCTCTCTCTTTCTCTCGCCCTTTCTCTGTCTCTCGCCCTCTCTCTGTCTCTCGCCCACTCTCTGTCTCTCTCGCCCACTCTCTGTCTCTCGCCCGCTCTCTGTCTCTCGCCCTCAATCTGTCTCTCGCCCACTCTCTGTCTCTCGCCCTCTCTCTGTCTCTCTCGCCCACTCTCTTTCTCTCGCCCACTCTCTGTCTCTCGCCCTTTCTCTGTCTCTCGCCCTCTCTCTGTCTCTCGCCCTTTCTCTGTCTCTCGCCCTCTCTCTGTCTCTCGCCCACTTTCTGTCTTTCTCGCCTACTCTCTGTCTCTCGCCTTCTCTCTGTCTCTCGCCCTCTATCTGTCTCTCGCCCACGCTCTCTCACTCTCGCCCTGCTCTGTCTCTCGCCCTCTCTCTGTCTCTCCCCCTCTCTCTTCTCTCGCGCTCTATCTGGCCTTCGCCCTTTCTCTGTCTCTCGCCCACTCTCTGTCTCTCGCCCTCGCTCTGTCTCTTGCCCACTTTCTGTCTCTCGCCCTCTATCTGTCTCTCTCGCCGTCTCTCTGTCTCTCTCGACCACTCTCTGTCTCTCTCGCCCACTCTCTGTCTCTCGCCCACTCTCTGTCTCTCGTCCACTCTCTGTCTCTCGCCCGCTCTCTGTCTCTCGCCCACTCTCTGTCTCTCGCCCACTCTCTGTCTCTCACTCACTCTCTGTCTCTCACTCACTCTCTGTCTCTCGCCCTCTATCTGTCCCTTGCCCTTTCTCTGTCTCTCGCCCACTCTCTCCCTCTATCTGGCCCTCGCCCTCTATCTGGCCCTCGCCCTTTCTCTGTCACTCGCCCTCTATCGGTCTCTCGCCCTCTAACTGTCTCTCTGCCTCTATCTGTCCGTCGCCCGCTTTCTGTCTCTCGCCCTCTCTCTGTCTCTCGCCCACTCTCTGTCTCTCACCCACTCTCGCCCTCTCTCTGTCTCTCGCCCACTCTCTGTATCTATCGCCCACTCTCTGGCTCTCGCCCTCTATCAATCTCTCGCCCTCTCTCTGTCTCTCGCCCTCTCTCTGTCTCTCGCCCTCTATCTGTCTCTCGCCCTCTATCTGTCTCTCTCGCCAACTCTCTGTCTCTCGCCCACTCTCTGACTCTCGCCCGCTCTCTGACTCTCGCCCTCTATCTGTCTCTAACCCTCTCTCTGTCTCTCGGCAACTCTCTGTCTCTCTCACCCTCTATCTGTCTCTCGCGCTCTATCTGTCTCTCACCCACTCTCTGTCTCTCGCCCACTCTCTGTCACTCTCGCTCTCTATCTGGCCCTCGCCCTTTCTCTGTCTCTCGCCCATTCTCTGTCTCTCGCCCACTCTGTCTCTCTTGCCCACTTTCTGTCTCTCGCCCACTCTCTGTCTCTCACCCACTCTCTGTCTCTCACCCATTCTCTGTCTCTCGCCCGATCTCTGTCTCTCACCCGCTCTCTGTCTCTCGCCCGCTCTCCGTCTCTCGCCGTCTATCTGTCTCTCTCGCCGTCTCTCTGTCTCTCTCGCCCACTCTCTGTCTCTCTCGCCCACTCTCTGTCTCTCTTGCCCACTCTCTGTCTCTCTCGCCCACTCTCTGTCTCTCACCCACTCTCTGTCTCTCACCCATTCTCTGTCTCTCGCCCTCTATCTGTCTCTCGCCCTCTATCGGTCTCTCGCCCTATATCTGTCTCTCTCCCACTCTCTGTCTCTCGCCCTCTCTCTGTCTCTCACCCACTCTCTGTCTCTCGCCCGCTCTCTGTCTCTCGCCCGCTCTCCGTCTCTCGCCCGCTCTCCGTCTCTCTTGCCCACTCTCTGTCTCTCTCGCCCAATCTCTGTCTCTCTTGCCCACTCTCTGTCTCTCTCGCCGTCTATCTGTCTCTCTCGCCCACTCTCTGTCTCTCTTGCCCACTCTCTGTCTCTCTCGCCCACTCTCTGTCTCTCGCCCGCTCTCTGTCTCTCGCCCGCTCTCCGTCTCTCGCCCGCTCTCCGTCTCTCGCCCGCTCTCCGTCTCTCGCCCGCTCTCCGTCTCTCTTGCCCACTCTCTGTCTCTCTTGCCCACTCTCTGTCTCTCTCGCCGTCTATCTGTCTCTCTCGCCCACTCTCTGTCTCTCTTGCCCACTCTCTGTCTCTCTTGCCCACTCTCTGTCTCTCGCCCACTCTCTGTCTCTCTCGCCCAATCTCTGTCTCTCTTGCCCACTCTCTGTCTCTCTCGCCGTCTATCTGTCTCTCTCGCCCACTCTCTGTCTCTCGCCCTCTATCGGTCTCTCGCCCGCTATCTGTCTCTCGCCCACTCTCTGTCTCTCGCCCGCTATCTGTCTCTCGCCCACTCTCTGTCTCTCGCCCTCTCTCTGTCTCTCGCCCTCTATCTGTCTCTCGCCCACTCTCTGTCTCTCTCCCTCTATCTGTCTCTCTCCCTCGATCTGTCCGTCGGCCTTTCTCTGTGTCTCGCCCACTCTCTGTCTCTCGCCCTTTCTCTGTCTCTCGCCCACTCTCTTTCTCTCGCCCTCTCTCTGTCTCTCACCCACTCTCTGTCTCTCACCCACTCTCTGTCTCTCGCCCACTCTCTGTCTCGCTCGCCCACTCTCTGTCTCTCGCCCACTCTTTGTCTCTCGCCCACTCTCTGTCTCTCGCCCTCTCTCTGTCTCTCACCCACTCTCTGTCTCTCACCCACTCTCTGTCTCTCGCCCACTCTCTGTCTCTCGCCCGCTCTCTGTCTGTCGCCCACTCTCTGTCTCTCGCCCACTCCCTGTCTCTCGCCCACTCTCTGTCTCTCGCCCTCTCTCTGTCTCTTGCCCTCTATCGGTCTCTCGCCCGCTCTCTGTCTCTCGCCCGCTCTATGTCTCTCGCCCGCTCTCTGTCTCTCGCACTCTCTCTGTCTCTCCCGTACTCTCTGTCCCTCGGCCGCTCTCTGTCTCTCGCCCACTCTCTGTCTCTCCCGTACTCTCTGTCCCTCGGCCTCTCTCTGTCTCTCGCCCTCTCTCTGTCTCTCTCGTACTCTCTGTCTCTCGGCCGCTCTCTGTCTCTCGCCCACTCTCTGTCGCTCGCCCACTCTCTGTCTCTCGCCCACTCTCTGTCTCTCGCCCACTCTCTGCCTCTCATCCGCTCTCTGTCTCTCGCCCTCTATCTTTCTCTCGCCCACTCTCTGTCTCTCTCGGCCACTCTCTGTCTCTCGCCCACTCTCTGTATCTCTTGCCCACTCTGTCTCTCGCCCGCTATCTGTCTCTCGCCAACTGTCTGTCTCTTGCCCTCTCTCTGTCTCTCGCCCTATCTCTGTCTCTCGCGCTCTATCTGTCTCTGGCCCTCTATCTGTCTCTCGCCCTCTATCTGTCCCTCGCCCTCTATCTGTCCCTCGCCCTTTCTCTGTCTCTCGCCCTCTATCTGTCTCTCGCCCTCTATCAGTCTCTCGCCCTCTATCAGTCTCTCGCCCTCTATCGGTCTCTCGCCCTCTAACTGTCTCTCTGCCTCTATCTGTCCGTTGCCCTTTCTCTGTCTCTCGCCCACTCTCTGTCTCTCACCCACTCTCTGTCTCTCTCGCCCACTCTGTCTCTCTTGCCCACTTTCTGTCTCTCGCCCACACTCTGTCTCTTGCCCGCTCTCTGTTTCTCGCCCGCTCTCTGTCTCTCGCCGTCTATCTGTCTCTCTCGCCGTCTCTCTGTCTCTCTCGCCCACTCTCTGTCTCTCTTGCCCACTCTCTGTCTCTCTCGCCCACTCTCTGTCTCTCACTCACTCTCTGTCTCTCGCCCACTCTCTGTCTGTCGCCCGCTTTCTGTCTCTCGCCCTCTCTCTGTCTCTCGCCCACTCTCTGTCTCTCACCCACTCTCGCCCTCTCTCTGTCTCTCGCCCACTCTCTGTATCTCTCGCCCACTCTCTGGCTCTCGCCCTCTATCTATCTCTCGCCCTCTCTCTGTCTCTCGCCCTCTCTCTGTCTCTCGCGCTCTATCTGTCTCTGGCCCTCTATCTGTCTCTGGCCCTCTATCTGTCCCTCGCCCTCTATCTGTCCCTTGTCCTTTCTCTGTCTCTCGCCCACTCTCTGTCACTCTCGCTCTCTATCTGGCCCTCGCCCTTTCTCTGTCTCTCGCCCGCTCTCTGTCTCTCGCCCACTCTCTGTCTCTCGCCCTCTCTCTGTCTCTCGCCCGCTCTCTGTCTCTCGCCCGCTCTCCGTCTCTCGCCCGATCTCCGTCTCTCGCCGTCTATCTGTCTCTCTCGCCGTCTCTCTGTCTCTCTCGCCCACTCTCTGTCTCTCTCGCCCACTCTCTGTCTCTCTCGCCCACTCTCTGTCTCTCTCGCCCACTCTCTGTCTCTCTCGCCCACTCTCTGTCTCTCTCGCCCACTCTCTGTCGCTCACTCACTCTCTGTCTCTCGCCCACTCTCTGTCTCTCGCCCACTCTCTGTCTCTCGCCCGCTATCTGTCTCTTGCCTACTCTCTGTCTCTCGCCCACTCTCTGTCTCTCGCCCGCTCTCTGTCTCTCACCCACTCTCTGTCTCTCTCGCCCTCTATCTGTCCCTCGCCCTCTTTCTGTCCCTCGCCCTTTCTCTGTCTCTCGCTCACTCTCTGTCACTCTCGCCCTCTATTTGGCCCTCGCCCTTTCTCTGTCTCTCGCCCACTCTCTGTCTCTCACCCTCTATCTGTCTCTCGCCCTCTATCTGTCTCTCTGCCTCTATCTGTCTCTCGCCCGCTCTCCGTCTCTCGCCCGCTCTCCGTCTCTCGCCCGCTCTCCGTCTCTCGCCCTCTATCCGTCTCTCGCCGTCTCTCTGTCTCTCTCGCCCACTCTCTGTCTCTCTCGCCCACTCTCTGTCTCTCTCGCCCACTCTCTGTCTCTCACTCACTCTCTGTCTCTCGCCCGCTCTCTGTCTCTCGCCCACTCTCTGTCTCTCGCCCACTCTCTGTATCTCTCGCCGTCTATCTGTCTCTCGCCCACTCTCTGTCTCTCTCGCCTACTCTCTGTCTCTCACTCACTCTCTGTCTCTCGCCCGCTCTCTGTCTCTCGCCCACTCTCTGTCTTTCGCCCGCTCTCTGTCTCTCGCCCACTCTCTGTATCTCTCGCCGTCGATCTGTCTCTCGCCCGCTCTCTGTCTCTCGCCCTCTCTCTGTCTCTCGCCCACTCTCTGTCTCTTGCCCACTCTCTGTCTCTTGCCCTCCATCTGTCTCTCGCCCACTCTCTGGCTCTCGCCCTCTATCTTCTGTCTCTCGCCTACTCTCTGTCTCTCGCCCTCTCTCTGTCGCTCTCACCCACTCTCTGGCTCTCGCCCTCTATCTGTCTCTCGCCCTCTATCTGTCCCTCGCCCTCTATCTGTCTCTCGCCCACTCGCTGTCTCTTGCCCACTCTCTGTCCCTCGCCCTCTATCTGTCCCTCGCCCTCTATCTGTCCCTCGCCCTCTATCTTCTGTCCCTCGTCCTCTATCTGTCCCTCGCCCTTTCTCTGTCTCACGCCCTCTATCTATCTCTCGCCCTCTATCTGTCTCTCGCCCTCTATCTGTCTCTCGCCCACACTCTGTCTCTCGCCCTCTCTCTGTCTCCCTCACCCGCTCTCTGTCTCTCGCCCACTCTCTGTCTCTCGCCCTCTCTCTGTCGCTCTCACCCACTCTCTGGCTCTCGCCCTCTATCTGTCTCTCGCCCACTCTCTGTCTCTCGCCCTCTATCTGTCCCTCGCCCTCTATCTGTCCCTCGCCCTTTCTCTGTCTCTCGCCCTCTATCTGTCCATTACCCTCTATCTGTCCCTCGCCCTTTCTCTGTCTCTCGCCCGCTATCTGTCTCTCGCCCACTCTCTGACTCTCGCCCGCTCTCTGACTCTCGCCCTCTATCTGTCTCTCGCCCACTCTCTGTCTCTCGCCCGCTCTCTGTCTCTCGCCCGCTCTCTGTCTCTCGTCCTCTATCTGTCTCTCGCCCTCTATCTGTCTCTCGCCCTCTATCTGTCTCTCTCGCCAACTCTCTGTCTCTCGCCCACTCTCTGACTCTCGCCCGCTCTCTGACTCTCGCCCTCTATCTGTCTCTAACCCTCTCTCTGTCTCTCGGCAACTCTCTGTCTCTCTCACCCTCTATCTGTCTCTCGCGCTCTATCTGTCTCTCACCCACTCTCTGTCTCTCGCCCACTCTCTGTCACTCTCGCTCTCTATCTGGCCCTCGCCCTTTCTCTGTCTCTCGCCCATTCTCTGTCTCTCGCCCACTCTGTCTCTCTTGCCCACTTTCTGTCTCTCGCCCACTCTCTGTCTCTCACCCACTCTCTGTCTCTCACCCATTCTCTGTCTCTCGCCCGATCTCTGTCTCTCACCCGCTCTCTGTCTCTCGCCCGCTCTCCGTCTCTCGCCGTCTATCTGTCTCTCTCGCCGTCTCTCTGTCTCTCTCGCCCACTCTCTGTCTCTCTCGCCCACTCTCTGTCTCTCTTGCCCACTCTCTGTCTCTCTCGCCCACTCTCTGTCTCTCACCCACTCTCTGTCTCTCACCCATTCTCTGTCTCTCGCCCTCTATCTGTCTCTCGCCCTCTATCGGTCTCTCGCCCTATATCTGTCTCTCTCCCACTCTCTGTCTCTCGCCCTCTCTCTGTCTCTCACCCACTCTCTGTCTCTCGCCCGCTCTCTGTCTCTCGCCCGCTCTCCGTCTCTCGCCCGCTCTCCGTCTCCCTTGCCCACTCTCTGTCTCTCTCGCCCACTCTCTGTCTCTCTTGCCCACTCTCTGTCTCTCTCGCCGTCTATCTGTCTCTCTCGCCCACTCTCTGTCTCTCTTGCCCACTCTCTGTCTCTCTCGCCCACTCTCTGTCTCTCGCCCGCTCTCTGTCTCTCGCCCGCTCTCCGTCTCTCGCCCGCTCTCCGTCTCTCGCCCGCTCTCCGTCTCTCTTGCCCACTCTCTGTCTCTCTTGCCCACTCTCTGTCTCTCTCGCCGTCTATCTGTCTCTCTCGCCCACTCTCTGTCTCTCTTGCCCACTCTCTGTCTCTCTTGCCCACTCTCTGTCTCTCGCCCACTCTCTGTCTCTCTCGCCCAATCTCTGTCTCTCTTGCCCACTCTCTGTCTCTCTCGCCGTCTATCTGTCTCTCTCGCCCACTCTCTGTCTCTCGCCCTCTATCGGTCTCTCGCCCGCTATCTGTCTCTCGCCCACTCTCTGTCTCTCGCCCGCTATCTGTCTCTCGCCCACTCTCTGTCTCTCGCCCTCTCTCTGTCTCTCGCCCTCTATCTGTCTCTCGCCCACTCTCTGTCTCTCTCCCTCTATCTGTCTCTCTCCCTCGATCTGTCCGTCGGCCTTTCTCTGTGTCTCGCCCACTCTCTGTCTCTCGCCCTTTCTCTGTCTCTCGCCCACTCTCTTTCTCTCGCCCTCTCTCTGTCTCTCACCCACTCTCTGTCTCTCACCCACTCTCTGTCTCTCGCCCACTCTCTGTCTCGCTCGCCCACTCTCTGTCTCTCGCCCACTCTTTGTCTCTCGCCCACTCTCTGTCTCTCGCCCTCTCTCTGTCTCTCACCCACTCTCTGTCTCTCACCCACTCTCTGTCTCTCGCCCACTCTCTGTCTCTCGCCCGCTCTCTGTCTCTCGCCCACTCTCTGTCTCTCGCCCTCTCTCTGTCTCTCACCCACTCTCTGTCTCTCACCCACTCTCTGTCTCTCGCCCGCTCTCCGTCTCTCGCCCGCTCTCCGTCTCTCGCCGTCTATCTGTCTCTCTCGCCGTCTCTCTCTCTCTCGCCCACTCTCTGTCTCTCTAGCCCACTCTCTGTCTCTCTCGCCCACTCTCTGTCGTTCACTCACTCTCTGTCTCTCGCCCACTCTCTGTCTCTCGCCCACTCTCTGTCTCTCGCCCACTCTCTGTCTCTCGCCCACTCTCTGTCTCTCGCCCACTCTCTGTCTCTCGCCCTCTCTCTGTCTCTCGCCCTCTATCGGTCTCTCGCCCACTCTCTGTCTCTCGCCCACTCTCTGTCTCTCGCCCTCTCTCTGTCTCTCGCCCTCTATCGGTCTCTCGCCCACTCTCTGTCTCTCGCCCACTCTCTGTTTCTCGCCCGCTCTCCGTCTCTCGCCGTCTATCTGTCTCTCTCGCCCACTCTCTGTCTCTCTCGCCCACTCTCTGTCTCTCTCGCCCACTATCTGTCTCTCTCGCCCACTCTCTGTCGCTCACTCACTCTCTGTCTCTCGCCCACTCTCTGTCTCTCGCCCACTCTCTGTCTCTCGCCCACTCTCTGTCTCTCGCCCTCTATCTGTCTCTCGCCCTCTCTCTGTCTCTCGCCCTCTATCGGTCTCTCGCCCTATATCTGTCTCTCTCCCTCGATCTGTCCGTCGGCCTTTCTCTGTGTCTCGCCCTCTCTCTTTCTCTCGCCCACTCTCTGTGTCTCGCCCTCTCTCTTTCTCTCGCTCGCTCTCTGTCTCTCTCACGCACTCTCTGTCTCTCGCCCACTCTCTGTCTCTCGCCCTCTCTCTGTCTCTCTCACCTGCTCTCTGTCTCTCGCCCGATCTCTCTGTCTCTCGCCCACTATCTGTCTCTCGCGCTCTATCTGTCTCTCGCCCTCTATCTGTCCCTCGCCCTCTATCTGTCCCTCGCCCTTTCTCTGTCTCTCGCCCTTTCTCTGTCTCTCGCCCACTCTCTGTCTCTCGCCCTCTCTCTGTCTCTCGCCCACTATCTGTCTCTCTTGCCCACTCTCTGTCTCTCTTGCCCACTTTCTGTCTCTCGCCTGCTCTCTGTCTCTCGCCCTCTATCTGTCTCTCGCCCACTCTCTGTCTCTCGCCCTCTCTCTGTCTCACTCGCCCACTCTCTGTCCCTCGCGCACTCTCTGTCTCTCGCCCACTCTCTGTCGCTCGCCCACTCTCTCTCTCTCGCCCACTCTCTGTCTGTCGCCCACTCTCTGTCTGTCGCCCGCTCTCTGACTCTCGCCCTCTCTCTGTCTCTCGCCCACTCTCTGTCTCTCGCCCGCTCTCTGACTCTCGCCCGCTCTCTGACTCTCGCCCACTCCCTGTCCCTCGCCCACTCTCTGTCTCTCGCCCACTCTCTGTCTCTCACCCTCTCTCTGTATCTCGCCCTCTCTCTGTCTCTCGCCCTCTATCGGTCTCTCGCCCGCTCTCTGTCTCTCGCCCGCTCTCTGTCTCTCGCCCGCTCTCTGTCTCTCCCGTATTCTCTGTCTCTCGGCCGCTCTCTGTCTCTCGCCCACTCTCTGTCTCTCCTGTACTCTCTGTCTCTCGGCCGCTCTCTGTCGCTCGCCCACTCTCTGTCTCTCGCCCACTCTCTGTCTCTCTCGCCCACTCTCTGTCTCTCGCCCACTCTCTGTCTCTCGCCCACTCTCTGTCTCTCGCCCGCTCTCTGCCTCTCATCCGCTCTCTGTCTCTCGCCCTCTATCTTTCTCTCGCCCACTCTCTGTCTCTCTCGGCCACTCTCTGTCTCTCGCCCGCTATCTGTCTCTCGCCAACTGTCTGTCTCTCGCGCTCTATCTGTCTCTTGCCCTCTATCTGTCTCTCGCCCTCTCTCTGTCACTCTCGCCCTCTATCTGGCCCTCGCCCTCTATCTGGCCCTCGCCCTTTCTCTGTCTCTCGCCCACTCTCTGTCTCTCGCCCACTCTCTGTCTCTCGCCCTCTATCTGTCTCTCACCCTCTAACGGTCTCTCGCCCTCTAACTGTCTCTCTGCCTCTATCTGTCCGTCGCCCTTTCTCTGTCTCTCGCCCACTCTCTGTCTCTCACCCACTCTCTGTCTCTCTCGCCCACTCTGTCTCTCTTGCCCACTTTCTGTCTCTCGCCCACACTCTGTCTCTTGCCCGCTCTCCGTCTCTCGCCGTCTATCTGTCTCTCTCGCCGTCTCTCTGTCTCTCTCGCCCACACTCTGTCTCTCTCGCCCACTCTCTGTCTCTTGCCCACTCTCTGTCTCTCTCGCCCACTCTCTGTCTCTCTTGCCCACTCTCTGTCTCTCTCGCCCACTCTCTGTCTCTCACTCACTCTCTGTCTCGCGCCCACTCTCTGTCTGTTGCCCGCTTTCTGTCTCTCGCCCTCTCTCTGTCTCTCGCCCACTCTCTGTCTCTCACCCACTCTCGCCTTCTCTCTGTCTCTCGCCCTCTATCTGTCTCTCGCCCACGCTCTCTCACTCTCGCCCTCGCTCTGTCTCTTGCCCACTTTCTGTCTCTCACCCTCTATCTGGCCCTCGCCCTCTATCTGGCCCTCGCCCTTTCTCTGTCTCTCGCCCACTCTCTGTCTCTCGCCCTCTTTCTGTCTCTCGCCCTCGAACTGTCTCTCGCCCTCTATCTGTCTCTCGGCCTCTATCTGTCTCTCGCCCTCTATCTGTCTCTCGCCCTCTATCGGTCTCTCGCCCTCTATCGGTCTCTCGCCCTCTAACTGTCTCTCTGCCTCTATCTGTCCGTCGCCCTTTCTCTGTCTCTCGCCCACTCTCTGTCTCTCGCCCACTCTCTGTCTCTCTTGCCCACTCTGTCTCTCTTGCCCACTTTCTGTCTCTCGCCCACTCTCTGTCTCTCACCCACTCTCTGTCTCTCTCGCCCACTCTGTCTCTCTTGCCCACTTTCTGTCTCTCGCCCACACTCTGTCTCTTGCCCGCTCCCTGTTTCTCGCCCGCTCTCCGTCTCTCGCCGTCTATCTGTCTCTCTCGCCGTCTATCTGTCTCTCTCGACCACTCTCTATCTCTCTCGCCCACTCTCTGTCTCTCTCGACCACTCTCTGTCTCTCTTGCCCACTCTCTGTCTCTCTCGCCCACTCTCTGTCTCTCACTCACTCTCTGTCTCTCGCCCACTCTCTGTCTGTCGCCCGCTTTCTGTCTCTCGCCCTCTCTCTGTCTCTCGCCCACTCTCTGTCTCTCACCCTATCTCGCCCGCTCTCTGTCTCTCGCCCGCTCTCTGTCTCTCGCCCACTCTCTGTATCTCTCGCCCACTCTCTGGCTCTCGCCCTCTATCTATCTCTCGCCCTCTCTCTGTCTCTCGCCCTCTCTCTGTCTCTCACGCTCTATCTGTCTCTGGCCCTCTATCTGTCTCTCGCCCTCTATCTGTCCCTCGCCCTCTATCTGTCCCTTGCCCTTACTCTGTCTCTCGCCCACTCTCTGTCACTCTCGCTCTCTATCTGGCCCTCGCCCTTTCTCTGTCTCTCGCCCACTCTGTCTCTCTTGCCCACTCTCTGTCTCTCTCGCCCACTCTCTGTCTCTCTCGCCCACTCTCTGTCTCTCGACCGCTCTCTGTCTCTCGCCCGCTCTCTGTCTCTCGCCCACTCTCTGTCTCTCGCGCTCTATCTGTCTGTCGCCCTCTATCTGTCTGTCGCCCACTCTCTGTATCTCGCCCGCTCTCTGTCTCTCGCCCACTCTCTGTCTCTCGCCCACTCTCTGTATCTCGCCCTCTCTCTGTCTCTCGCCCTCTATCGGTCTCTCGCACTCTCTCTGTCTCTCCCGTACTCTCTGTCTCTCGCCCACTCTCTGTCTCTCGCCCTCTCTCTGTCTCTCGCCCACTCTCTGTCTCTCGCCCACTCTCTGTCTTCGCCCGCTCTCTGTCTCTCGCACTCTCTCTGTCTCTCCCGTACTCTCTGTCTCTCGGCCGCTCTCTGTCGCTCGCCCACTCTCTGTCTCTCCCGTACTCTCTGTCGCTCGCCCACACTCTGTCTCTCGCCCACTCTCTGTCTCTCGCCCGCTCTCTGCCTCTCATCCGCTCTCTGTCTCTCGCCCTCTATCTTTCTCTCGCCCACTCTCTGTCTCTCTCGGCCACTCTCTGTCTCTCGCCCACTCTCTGTATCTCTTGCCCACTCTGTCTCTCGCCCGCTATCTGTCTCTCGCCAACTGTCTGTCTCTCTCGCCCACTCTGTCTCTCTTGCCCACTTTCTGTCTCTCGCCCACACTCTGTCTCTCACCCGCTCTCTGTTTCTCGCCCGCTCTCTGTATCTCTTGCCCACTCTGTCTCTCGCCCGCAATCTGTCTCTCGCCAACTGTCTGTCTCTCGCGCTCTATCTGTCTCTTGCCCTCTCTCTGTCTCTCGCCCTCTCTCTGTCACTCTCGCCCTCTATCTGGCCCTCGCCCTCTATCTGGCCCTCGCCCTTTCTCTGTCTCTCGCCCACTCTCTGTCTCTCGCCCTCTATCAGTCTCTCGCCCTCTATCGGTCTCTCGCCCTCTAACTGTCTCTCTGCCTCTATCTGTCCGTCGCCCTTTCTCTGTCTCTCGCCCACTCTCTGTCTCTCTCGCCCACTCTGTCTCTCTTGCCCACTTTCTGTCTCTCGCCCACACTCTGTCTCTTGCCCGCTCTCTGTTTCTCGCCCGCTCTCCGTCTCTCGCCGTCTATCTGTCTCTCTCGCCATCTCTCTGTCTCTCTCGCCCACTCTCTGTCTCTCTTGCCCACTCTCTGTCTCTCTCGCCCACTCTCTGTCTCTCTTGCCCACTCTCTGTCTCTCTCGCCCACTCTCTGTCTCTCACTCACTCTCTGTCTCTCGCCCACTCTCTGTCTCTCGCCCACTCTCTGTATCTCTCGCCCACTCTCTGGCTCTCGCCCTCTATCTATCTCTCGTCCTCTCTTTGTCTCTCGCCCTCTCTCTGTCTCTCGCGCTCTATTTGTCTCTGGCCCACTATCTGTCTCTCGCCCTCTATCTGTCTCTGGCCCTCTATCTGTCCCTCGCCCTCTATCTGTCCCTCGCCCTCTATCTGTCCCTTGCCCTTTCTCTGTCTCTCGCCCACTCTCTGTCACTCTCGCTCTCTATCTGGCCCTCGCCCTTCCTCTGTCTCTCTTGCCCACTTTCTGTCTCTCGCCCACTCTCTGTCTCTCACCCACTCTCTGTCTCTCACTCACTCTCTGTCTCTCGCCCACTCTCTGTCTCTCGCCCTCTCTCTGTCTCTCGCGCTCTATCTGTCTCTGGCCCTCTATCTGTCTCTCGCCCACTATCTGTCCCTCGCCCTCGATCTGTCCCTTGCCCTTTCTCTGTCTCTTGCCCACTCTCTGTCTCTCGCCCTCTCTCTGTCGCTCGCCTTTTCTCTGTCTCTCGCCCACTCTCTGTCTCTCGCCCTTTCTCTGTCCCTCGCCCAATCTCTGTCTCTCTCGCCCACTCTCTGTGTCTCGCCCCATCTCTGTCTCTCACCCATTCTCTCTCTCTCTCGCCCACTCTCTGTCTCTCTTGCACTTTATCTGTCTCTCGCCCTCGATCTGTCTCTCGCCCACTCTCTGTCTCTCGCCCGCTCTCTGTCTCTCGCCCGCTCTCTGTCTCTCGGCCTCTCTCTGTCTCTCACCCACTCTCTGTCTCTCTCGCCCACTCTGTCTCTCTTGCCCACTTTCTGTCTCTCACTCACTCTCTGTCTCTCGCCCGCTCTCTGTCTCTCGCACTCTCTCTGTCTCTCCCGTACTCTCTGTCTCTCGGCCGCTCTCTGTCTCTCGCCCACTCTCTGTCTCTCCCGTACTCTCTGTCTCTCGGCCGCTCTCTGTCGCTCGCCCACTCTCTGTCTCTCGCCCTCTATCTTTCTCTCGGCCACTCTCTGTCTCTCGCCCACTCTCTGTATCTCTTGCCCACTCTGTCTCTCGCCCGCTATCTGTCTCTCGCCAACTGTCTGTCTCTTGCCCTCTCTCTGTCTCTCGCCCTCTCTCTGTCTCTCGCCCTCTCTCTGTCTCTCGCGCTCTATCTGTCTCTGGCCCTCTATCTGTCTCTCGCCCTCTATCTGTCCCTCGCCCTCTATCTGTCCCTTGCCCTTTCTCTGTCTCTCGCCCACTCTCTGTCACTCTCGCCCTCTATCTGGCCCTCGCCCTTTCTCTGTCTCTCGCCCACTCTCTGTCTCTCGCCCTCTATCTGTCTCTCGCCCTCTATCAGTCTCTCGCCCTCTATCGGTCTCTCGCCCTCTAACTGTCTCTCTGCCTCTATCTGTCCGTCGCCCTTTCTCTGTCTCTCGCCACTCTCTGTCTCTCACCCACTCTCTGTCTCTCTCGCCCACTCTGTCTCTCTTGCCCACTTTCTGTCTCTCGCCCACACTCTGTCTCTTGCCCGCTCTCTGTTTCTCGCCCGCTCTCCGTCTCTCGCCGTCTATCTGTCTCTCTCGCCGTCTATCTGTCTCTCTCGCCGTCTCTCTGTCTCTCTCACCCACTCTCTGTCTCTCTTGCCCACTCTCTGTCTCTCTTGCCCACTCTCTGTCTCTCTTGCCCACTCTCTGTCTCTCTCGCCCACTCTCTGTCTCTCTCGCCCACACTCTGTCTCTTGCCCGCTCTCTGTTTCTCGCCCGCTCTCCGTCTCTCGCCGTCTCTCTGTCTCTCTCACCCACTCTCTGTCTCTCTTGCCCACTCTCTGTCTCTCTTGCCCACTCTCTGTCTCTCTCGCCCACTCTCTGTCTGTCGCCCGCTTTCTGTCTCTCGCCCTCTCTCTGTCTCTCGCCCACTCTCTGTCTCTCACCCACTCTCGCCCTCTCTCTGTCTCTCGCCCGCTCTCTGTCTCTCGCCCGCTCTCTGTCTCTCGCCCACTCTCTGTATCTCTCGCCCACTCTCTGGCTCTCGCCCTCTATCTATCTCTCGCCCTCTCTCTGTTTCTCGCCCTCTCTCTGTCTCTCGCGCTCTATCTGGCCCTCTATCTGTCTCTCGCCCTCTATCTGTCCCTCGCCCTCTATCTGTCCCTTGCCCTTTCTCTATCTCTTGCCCACTCTCTGTCACTCTCGCTCTCTATCTGGCCCTCGCCCTTTCTCTGTCTCTCACCCATTCTCTGTCTCTCGCCCACTCTGTCTCTCTTGCCCACTTTCTGTCTCTCGCCCTCTCTCTGTCTCTCGCCCTCGCTCTGTCTCTTGCGCTTTCTCTGTCTCTCGCCCACTCTCTGTCTCCCGCCCTCTCTCTGTCTCTCGCCCTCTCTCTGTCTCTCGCCCTCTCTCTGTCTCTCACCCACCCTCTGTCTCTCTTGTCCACTCTCTGTCTCTCGCCTCTCTCTGTCGCTCGCCTTTTCTCTGTCTCTTGCCCACTCTCTGTCTCTCGCCCTTTCTCTGTCCCTCGCCCAATCTCTGTCTCTCTCGCCCACTCTCTGTATCTCGCCCTCTCTCTGTCTCTCACCCATTCTCTCTCTCTCGCCCACTCTCTGTCTCTCTTGCACTTTATCTGTCTCTCGCCCTCTATCTGTCTCTCGCCCACTCTCTGTCTCTCGCCCGCTCTCTGTCTCTCGCCCACTCTCTGTCTCTCGACCGCTCTCTGTCTCTCGCCCGCTCTCTGTCTCTCGCGCTCTATCTGTCTCTCGCGCTCTATCTGTCTGTCGCCCTCTATCTGTCTGTCGCCCACTCTCTGTCTCTCGCCCGCTCTCTGACTCTCGCCCTCTTTCTGTCTCTCGCCCTCTATCTGTCTTTCACCCACTCTCTGTCTCTCTCGCCCACTCTCTGTCTCTCTTGCACTTTATCTGTCTCTCGCCCTCTATCTGTCTCTCGCCCACTCTCTGTCTCTCGCCCGCTCTCTGTCTCTCGGCCTCTCTGTCACTCGCCCACTCTCTGTCTCTCTCGCCCACTCTCTGTCTCTCGCCCTCTATCTGTCTCTCACCCACTCTCTGTCTGTCGCCCTCTATCTGTCTGTCGCCCACTCTCTGTCTCTCGCCCGCTCTCTGTCTCTCGCCCTCTCTCTGTCTCTCGCCCACTCTCTGTCTCTCGACAGCTCTCTGTCTCTCGCCCGCTCTCTGTCTCTCGCGCTCTATCTGTCTGTCGCCCTCTATCTGTCTGTCGCCCACTCTCTGTCTCTCGCCCACTCCCTGTCTCTCGCCCACTCTCTGTCTCTCGCCCTCTCTCTGTCTCTTGCCCTCTATCGGTCTCTCGCCCGCTCTCTGTCTCTCGCCCGCTCTATGTCTCTCGCCCGCTCTCTGTCTCTCGCACTCTCTCTGTCTCTCCCGTACTCTCTGTCCCTCGGCCGCTCTCTGTCTCTCGCCCACTCTCTGTCTCTCCCGTACTCTCTGTCCCTCGGCCTCTCTCTGTCTCTCGCCCTCTCTCTGTCTCTCTCGTACTCTCTGTCTCTCGGCCGCTCTCTGTCTCTCGCCCACTCTCTGTCGCTCGCCCACTCTCTGTCTCTCGCCCACTCTCTGTCTCTCGCCCACTCTCTGCCTCTCATCCGCTCTCTGTCTCTCGCCCTCTATCTTTCTCTCGCCCACTCTCTGTCTCTCTCGGCCACTCTCTGTCTCTCGCCCACTCTCTGTATCTCTTGCCCACTCTGTCTCTCGCCCGCTATCTGTCTCTCGCCAACTGTCTGTCTCTTGCCCTCTCTCTGTCTCTCGCCCTATCTCTGTCTCTCGCGCTCTATCTGTCTCTGGCCCTCTATCTGTCTCTCGCCCTCTATCTGTCCCTCGCCCTCTATCTGTCCCTTGCCCTTTCTCTGTCTCTCGCCCTCTATCTGTCTCTCGCCCTCTATCAGTCTCTCGCCCTCTATCAGTCTCTCGCCCTCTATCGGTCTCTCGCCCTCTAACTGTCTCTCTGCCTCTATCTGTCCGTTGCCCTTTCTCTGTCTCTCGCCCACTCTCTGTCTCTCACCCACTCTCTGTCTCTCTCACCCACTCTGTCTCTCTTGCCCACTTTCTGTCTCTCGCCCACACTCTGTCTCTTGCCCGCTCTCTGTTTCTCGCCCGCTCTCCGTCTCTCGCCGTCTATCTGTCTCTCTCGCCGTCTCTCTGTCTCTCTCGCCCACTCTCTGTCTCTCTTGCCCACTCTCTGTCTCTCTCGCCCACTCTCTGTCTCTCACTCACTCTCTGTCTCTCGCCCACTCTCTGTCTGTCGCCCGCTTTCTGTCTCTCGCCCTCTCTCTGTCTCTCGCCCACTCTCTGTCTCTCACCCACTCTCGCCCTCTCTCTGTCTCTCGCCCACTCTCTGTATCTCTCGCCCACTCTCTGGCTCTCGCCCTCTATCTATCTCTCGCCCTCTCTCTGTCTCTCGCCCTCTCTCTGTCTCTCGCGCTCTATCTGTCTCTGGCCCTCTATCTGTCTCTGGCCCTCTATCTGTCCCTCGCCCTCTATCTGTCCCTTGTCCTTTCTCTGTCTCTCGCCCACTCTCTGTCACTCTCGCTCTCTATCTGGCCCTCGCCCTTTCTCTGTCTCTCGCCCGCTCTCTGTCTCTCGCCCACTCTCTGTCTCTCTCGCCCACTCTCTGTCTCTCTCGCCCACTCTCTGTCTCTCTCGCCCACTCTCTGTCTCTCTCGCCCACTCTCTGTCGCTCACTCACTCTCTGTCTCTCGCCCACTCTCTGTCTCTCGCCCGCTATCTGTCTCTTGCCTACTCTCTGTCTCTCGCCCACTCTCTGTCTCTCGCCCGCTCTCTGTCTCTCACCCACTCTCTGTCTCTCTCGCCCTCTATCTGTCCCTCGCCCTCTTTCTGTCCCTCGCCCTTTCTCTGTCTCTCGCTCACTCTCTGTCACTCTCGCCCTCTATTTGGCCCTCGCCCTTTCTCTGTCTCTCGCCCACTCTCTGTCTCTCACCCTCTATCTGTCTCTCGCCCTCTATCTGTCTCTCTGCCTCTATCTGTCTCTCGCCCGCTCTCCGTCTCTCGCCCACTCTCTGTCTCTCTCGCCCACTCTCTGTCTCTCTTGCCCACTCTCTGTCTCTCTCGCCGTCTATCTGTCTCTCTCGCCCACTCTCTGTCTCTCGCCCTCTATCGGTCTCTCGCCCGCTATCTGTCTCTCGCCCACTCTCTGTCTCTCGCCCTCTATCTGTCTCTCGCCCACTCTCTGTCTCTCGCCCTCTCTCTGTCTCTCGCCCTCTATCTGTCTCTCGCCCACTCTCTGTCTCTCTCCCTCTATCTGTCTCTCTCCCTCGATCTGTCCGTCGGCCTTTCTCTGTGTCTCGCCCACTCTCTGTCTCTCGCCCTTTCTCTGTCTCTCGCCCACTCTCTTTCTCTCGCCCTCTCTCTGTCTCTCACCCACTCTCTGTCTCTCACCCACTCTCTGTCTCTCGCCCACTCTCTGTCTCGCTCGCCCACTCTCTGTCTCTCGCCCACTCTTTGTCTCTCGCCCACTCTCTGTCTCTCGCCCTCTCTCTGTCTCTCACCCACTCTCTGTCTCTCACCCACTCTCTGTCTCTCGCCCACTCTCTGTCTCTCGCCCGCTCTCTGTCTCTCGCCCACTCTCTGTCTCTCGCCCTCTCTCTGTCTCTCACCCACTCTCTGTCTCTCACCCACTCTCTGTCTCTCGCCCGCTCTCCGTCTCTCGCCCGCTCTCCGTCTCTCGCCGTCTATCTGTCTCTCTCGCCGTCTCTCTCTCTCTCGCCCACTCTCTGTCTCTCTAGCCCACTCTCTGTCTCTCTCGCCCACTCTCTGTCGTTCACTCACTCTCTGTCTCTCGCCCACTCTCTGTCTCTCGCCCACTCTCTGTCTCTCGCCCACTCTCTGTCTCTCGCCCACTTTCTGTCTCTCGCCCACTCTCTGTCTCTCGCCCTCTCTCTGTCTCTCGCCCTCTATCGGCCTCTCGCCCACTCTCTGTCTCTCGCCCACTCTCTGTCTCTCGCCCTCTCTCTGTCTCTCGCCCTCTATCGGTCTCTCGCCCACTCTCTGTCTCTCGCCCACTCTCTGTTTCTCGCCCGCTCTCCGTCTCTCGCCGTCTATCTGTCTCTCTCGCCCACTCTCTGTCTCTCTCGCCCACTCTCTGTCTCTCTCGCCCACTATCTGTCTCTCTCGCCCACTCTCTGTCGCTCACTCACTCTCTGTCTCTCGCCCACTCTCTGTCTCTCGCCCACTCTCTGTCTCTCGCCCTCTATCTGTCTCTCGCCCTCTCTCTGTCTCTCGCCCTCTATCGGTCTCTCGCCCTATATCTGTCTCTCTCCCTCGATCCGTCCGTCGGCCTTTCTCTGTGTCTCGCCCTCTCTCTTTCTCTCGCCCACTCTCTGTGTCTCGCCCTCTCTCTTTCTCTCGCTCGCTCTCTGTCTCTCTCACGCACTCTCTGTCTCTCGCCCACTCTCTGTCTCTCGCCCTCTCTCTGTCTCTCTCACCTGCTCTCTGTCTCTCGCCCGATCTCTCTGTCTCTCGCCCACTATCTGTCTCTCGCGCTCTATCTGTCTCTCGCCCTCTATCTGTCCCTCGCCCTCTATCTGTCCCTCGCCCTTTCTCTGTCTCTCGCCCTTTCTCTGTCTCTCGCCCACTCTCTGTCTCTCGCCCTCTCTCTGTCTCTCGCCCACTCTCTGTCTCTCTTGCCCACTCTCTGTCTCTCTTGCCCACTTTCTGTCTCTCGCCTGCTCTCTGTCTCTCGCCCTCTATCTGTCTCTCGCCCACTCTCTGTCTCTCGCGCTCTATCTGTCTCTGGCCCTCTATCTGTCTCTCGCCCTCTATCTGTCCCTCGCCCTCTATCTGTCCCTTGCCCTTTCTCTGTCTCTCGCCCATTCCCTGTCTCTCGCCCACTCTGTCTCTCTTGCCCACTTTCTGTCTCTCGCCCACTCTCTGTCTCTCACCCATTCTCTGTCTCTCGCCCGCTCTCTGTCTCTCGCCCGCTCTCTGTCTCTCGCCCGCTCTCCGTCTCTCGCCCGCTCTCCGTCTCTCGCCGTCTCTCTGTCTCTCTCGCCCACTCTCTGTCTCTCTTGCCCACTTTCTGTCTCTCTTGCCCACTCTCTGTCTCTCTCGCCCACTCTCTGTCTCTCACTCACTCTCTGTCTCTCGCCCACTCTCTGTCTCTCGCCCGCTATCTGTCTCTCGCCCACTCTCTGTCTCTCGCCCTCTCTCTGTCTCTTGCCCTCTATCTGTCTCTCGCCCTCTATCTGTCTCTCGCCCTCTATCGGTCTCTCGCCCTATATCTGTCTCTCTCCCTCTATCTGTCTCTCTCCCTCTATCTGTCCGTCGGCCTTTCTCTGTGTCTCGCCCACTCTCTGTCTCTCGCCCACTCTCTGTCTCTCGCCCTCTATCTGTCTCTCGCCCTCTATCTGTCTCTCGCCCTCTATCTGTCTCTCGCCCTCTATCGGTCTCTCGCCCTATATCTGTCTCTCTCCCTCTATCTGTCTCTCTCCCTCTATCTGTCCGTCGGCCTTTCTCTGTCTCTCGCCCACTCTCTGTCTCTCGCCCTCTCTCTGACTCTCTTGCCCACTTTCTGTCTCTCGCCCACTCTCTGTCTCTCACCCACTCTGTCTCTCACCCACTCTCTGTCTCTCGCCCACTCTCTGTCTCTCGCCCGCTCTCTGTCTCTCGCCCGCTCTCCGTCTCTCGCCCGCTCTCCGTCTCTCGCCGTCTATCTGTCTCTCTCGCCGTCTCTCTGTCTCTCTCGCCCACTCTCTGTCTCTCTAGCCCACTCTCTGTCACTCTCGCCCACTCTCTGTCTCTCGCCCACTCTCTGTCTCTCGCCCACTCTCTGTCTCTCGCCCTCTCTCTGTCTCTCGCCCTCTATCGGTCTCTCGCCCTCTATCGGTCTCTCGCCCACTCTCTGTCTCTCGCCCACTTTCTGTTTCTCGCCCGCTCTACGTCTCTCGCCCACTCTCTGTCTCTCGCCCACTCTCTGTCGCTCACTCACTCTCTGTCTCTCGCCCACTCTCTGTCTCTCGCCCACTCTCTGTCTCTCGCCCACTCTCTGTCTCTCGCCCTCTATCTGTCTCTCGCCCTCTCTCTGTCTCTCGCCCTCTATCGGTCTCTCGCCCTATATCTGTCTCTCTCCCTCGATCTGTCCGTCGGCCTTTCTCTGTGTCTCGCCCTCTCTCTTTCTCTCGCCCTCTCTCTGTCTCTCGCCCACTCTCTGTCTCTCACCCACTCTCTGTCTCTCGCCCACTCTCTGTCTCTCTCACCCTCTCTCTGTCTCTCGCTCGCTCTCTGTCTCTCTCACGCACTCTCTGTCTCTCGCCCACACTCTGTCTCTCGCCCTCTCTCTGTCTCTCTCACCTGCTCTCAGTCTCTCGCCCGATCTCTCTGTCTCTCGCCCACTATCTGTCTCTCGCGCTCTATCTGTCTCTCGCCCTCTATCTGTCCCTCGCCCTCTATCTGTCCCTCGCCCTTTCTCTGTCTCTCGCCCTTTCTCTGTCTCTCGCCCACTCTCTGTCTCTTGCCCTCTCTCTGTCTCTCGCCCACTCTCTGTCTCTCTTGCCCACTCTCTGTCTCTCTTGCCCACTTTCTGCCTCTCGCCTGCTCTCTGTCTCTCGCCCTCTATCTGTCTCTCGCCCACTCTCTGTCTCTCGCCCTCTCTCTGTCTCACTCGCCCACTCTCTGTCCCTCGCGCACTCTCTGTCTCTCGCCCATTCTCTGTCTCTCGCCCACTCTCCGTCTCATGCCCTCTCTCTGTCTCTCGCCCTCTATCTGGCCCTCGCCCTTTCTCTGTCTCTCGCCCACTCTCTGTCTCTCTCGCCCTTTCTCTGTCTCTCGCCCACTCTCTGTCTCTCTCGCCCACTCTCTGTCTCTCTCACCCACTCTCTGTCTCTCTCGCCCACTCTCTGTCTCTCGCCCTCTATCTGTCTCTCGCCCACTCTCTGTCTCTCGCCCGCTCTCTGTCTCTCGCCCGCTCTCTGTCAGTCGCCCGCTCTCTGTCTCTCGGCAACTCTCTGTCTCTCTCACTCTCTATCTGTCTCTCGCGCTCTATCTGTCTCTCGCCCTCTCTCTGTTTCTCGCCCTCTCTCTGTCTCTCGCGCTCTATCTGTCTCTGGCCCTCTATCTGTCTCTCGCCCTCTATCTGTCCCTCGCCCTCTATCTGTCCCTTGCCCTTTCTCTGTCTCTCGCCCACTCTCTGTCACTCTCGCTCTCTATCTGGCCCTCGCCCTTTCTCTGTCTCTCGCCCATTCTCTGTCTCTCGCCCACTCTGTCTCTCTTGCCCACTTTCTGTCTCTCGCCCACTCTCTGTCTCTCACCCATTCTCTGTCTCTCGCCCGCTCTCTGTCTCTCGCCCGCTCTCTGTCTCTCGCCTGCTCTCCGTCTCTCGCCCGCTCTCCGTCCCTCGCCGTCTCTCTGTCTCTCTCGCCCACTCTCTGTCTCTCACTCACTCTCTATCTCTCGCCCACTCTCTGCCTCTCACTCACTCTCTGTCTCTCGCCCACTCTCTGTCTCTCGCCCGCTAACTGTCTCTCGCCCACTCTCTGTCTCTCACCCATTCTCTGTCTCTCTTGCCCACTTTCTGTCTCTCGCCCACTCTCTGTCTCTCACCCACTCTGTCTCTCACCCAATCTCTGTCTCTCGCCCACTCTCTGTCTCTCGCCCTCTATCTGTCCGTCGGCCTTTCTCTGTGTCTCGCCCACTCTCTGTCTCTCGCCCGCTCTCTGTCTCTCGCCCACTCTCTGTCTCTCGCCCTCTCTCTGTCTCTCTTGCCCACTTTCTGTCTCTCGCCCACTCTCTGTCTCTCACCCACTCTGTCTCTCACCCAATCTCTGTCTCTCGCCCACTCTCTGTCTCTCGCCCGCTCTCCGTCTCTCGCCCGCTCTCCGTCTCTCGCCCGCTCTCCGTCTCTCGCCGTCTATCTGTCTCTCTCGCCGTCTCTCTGTCTCTCTCGCCCACTCTCTGTCTCTTGCCCACTCTCTGTCTCTTGCCCTCCATCTGTCTCTCGCCCACTCTCTGGCTCTCGCCCTCTATCTTCTGTCTCTCGCCTACTCTCTGTCTCTCGCCCTCTCTCTGTCGCTCTCACCCACTCTCTGGCTCTCGCCCTCTATTTGTCCCTCGCCCACTCTCTGTCCCTCGCCCACTCTCTGTCCCTCGCCCTCTATCTGTCCCTCGCCCTCTATCTGTCCCTCGCCCTCTATCTGTCCCTCGCCCTCTATCTGTCCCTCGCCCTCTATCTGTCCCTCGCCCTCTATCTGTCCCTCGCCCTTTCTCTGTCTCACGCCCTCTATCTGTCTCTCGCCCTCTATCTGTCTCTCGCCCTCTATCTGTCTCTCGCCCACTCTCTGTCCCTCGCCCTCTCTCTGTCTCCCTCACCCGCTCTCTGTCTCTCGCCCACTCTCTGTCTCTTGCCCTCTATCTGTCTCTCGCCCACTCTCTGTCTCTCGCCCTCTATCTGTCTCTCGCCCACTCTCTGTCTCTCGCCCTCTCTCTGTCTCCCTCACCCGCTCTCTGTCTCTCGCCCACTCTCTGTCTCTTGCCCTCTATCTGTCTCTCGCCCACGCTCTGCCTCTCGCCCACTATCTGTCTCTCGCCCACTCTCTGTCTCTCGCCCTCTCTCTGTCGCTCTCACCCACTCTCTGGCTCTCGCCCTCTATCTGTCTCTCGCCCACTCTCTGTCTCTCGCCCTCTATCTGTCCCTTGCCCTATATCTGTCCCTCGCCCTTTCTCTGTCTCTCGCCCGCTATCTGTCTCTCGCCCACTCTCTGTCTCTCTCGCCCACTCTCTGACTCTCGCCCGCTCTCTGACTCTCGCACTCTATCTGTCTCTCGCCCACTCTCTGTCTCTCGCCCGCTCTCTGTCTCTCGACCTCTATCTGTCTCTCGCCCTCTATCTGTCTCTCGCCCTCTATCTGTCTCTCTCGCCAACTCTCTGTCTCTCGCCCACTCTCTGTCTCTCGCCCTCTCTTTGTCTCTCGCCCACTCTCTGTCTCTCGCCCACTGTCTCTCGCCCTCTATCTGTCTCTCTCGCCCACTCTCTGTCTCACGCCCACTCTCTGTCTCTCGCCCTCGCTCTGTCTCTCGCCCACTCTCTGTCTCTAACCCTCTCTCTGTCTCTCGGCAACTCTCTGTCTCTCTCACCCTCTATCTGTCTCTCGCGCTCTATCTGTCTCTCACCCACTCTCTGTCTCACTCGCCCACTCTCTGTCCCTCGCCCACTCTCTGTCTCTCGCCCACTCTCCGTCTCTCGCCCTCTCTCTCTCTCGCCCTCTATCTGGCCCTCGCCCTTTCTCTGTCTCTCGCCCACTCTCTGTCTCTCTCGCCCTTTCTCTGTATCTCGCCCACTCTCTGTGTCTCTCGCCCACTCTCTGTCTCTCTCGCCCACTCTCTGTCTCTCTCGCCCACTCTCTGTCTCTCTTGCCCACTTTCTGTCTCTCGCCCACTCTGTCTCTCACCCACTCTCTGTCTCTCTCGCCCACTCTCTGTCTCTCGCCCGCTCTCTGTCTCTCGCCCTCTCTCTGTCTCTCGCCCTCTCTCTGTCTCTCACCCTCTTTCTGTCTCTCGCCCACTCTCTGTCTCTCGCCCACTCTGTGTCTCTCGCCCACTCTGTATCTCTTGCCCACTCTCTGGCTCTCGCCCTCTATCCGTCTCTCGCCGTCTCTCTGTCTCTCTCGCCCACTCTCTGTCTCTCTCGCCCACTCTCTGTCTTTCTCGCCCACTCTCTGTCTCTCGCCCTCTCCCTGTCTCTCGCCCGCTCTCTGTCTCTCGCCCGCTCTCTGTCTCTCGCCCACTCTCTGTCTCTCGCCCTCTCTCTGTCTCTCTTGCCCACTTTCTGTCTCTCGCCCACTCTCTGTCTCTCACCCACTCTGTCTCTCACCCAAGCTCTGTCTCTCGCCCACTCTCTGTCTCTCGCCCGCTCTCTGTCTCTCGCCCGCTCTCCGTCTCTCGCCCGCTCTCCGTCTCTCGCCGTCTATCTGTCTCTCTCGCCGTCTCTCTGTCTCTCTCGCCCACTCTCTGTCTCTCTCGCCCACTCTCTGTCTCTCACTCAATCTCTGTCTCTCGCCCGCTCTCTGTCTCTCGCCCGCTCTCTGTCTCTCGCCCGCTCTCTGTCTCTCGCCCACTCTCTGTATCTCTCGCCGTCGATCTGTCTCTCGCCCGCTCTCTGTCTCTCGCCCTCTCTCTGTCTCTCGCCCACTCTCTGTCTCTTGCCCACTCTCTGTCTCTTGCCCTCCATTTGTCTCTCGCCCACTCTCTGGCTCTCGCCCTCTATCTTCTGTCTCTCGCCTACTCTCTGTCTCTCGCCCTCTCTCTGTCGCTCTCACCCACTCTCTGGCTCTCGCCCTCTATTTGTCCCTCGCCCACTCTCTGTCCCTCGCCCATTCTCTGTCCCTCGCCCTCTATCTGTCCCTCGCCCTCTATCTGTCCCTCGCCCTCTATCTGTCCCTCGCCCTCTATCTGTCCCTCGCCCTCTATCTGTCCCTCGCACTTTCTCTGTCTCGCGCCCTCTATCTGTCTCTCGCCCTCTATCTGTCTCTCGCCCTCTATCTGTCTCTCGCCCACTCTCTGTCTCTCGCCCTCTCTCTGTCTCCCTCACCCGCTCTCTGTCTCTCGCCCACTCTCTGTCTCTTGCCCTCTATCTGTCTCTCGCCCACTCTCTGTCTCTCTCTCTCGCCCACTCTCTGTCTCTCGCCCTCTCTCTGTCTCCCTCACCCGCTCTCTGTCTCTCGCCCACTCTCTGTCTCTCGCCCTCTATCTGTCTCTCGCCCACTCTCTGCCTCTCGCCCACTATCTGTCTCTCGCCCACTCTCTGTCTCTCGCCCTCTATCTGTCCCTTGCCCTTTCTCTGTCTCTCGCCCTCTATCTGTCCCTTGCCCTATATCTGTCCCTCGCCCTTTCTCTGTCTCTCGCCCGCTATCTGTCTCTCGCCCACTCTCTGTCTCTCTCGCCCACTCTCTGACTCTCGCCCGCTCTCTGACTCTCGCCCGCTCTCTGACTCTCGCCCTCTATCTGTCTCTCGCCCACTCTCTGTCTCTCGCCCGCTCTCTGTCTCTCGTCCTCTATCTGTCTCTCGCCCTCTATCTGTCTCTCGCCCTCTATCTGTCTCTCTCGCCAACTCTCTGTCTCTCGCCCACTCTCTGTCTCTCGCCCTCTCTTTGTCTCTCGCCCACTCTCTGTCTCTCGCCCACTCTCTGTCTCTCGCCCTCTATCTGTCTCTCTCGCCCACTCTCTGTCTCACGCCCACTCTCTGTCTCTCGCCCTCGCTCTGTCTCTCGCCCACTCTCTGTCTCTAACCCTCTCTCTGTCTCTCGGCAACTCTCTGTCTCTCTCACCCTCTATCTGTCTCTCGCGCTCTATCTGTCTCTCACCCACTCTCTGTCTCTCGCCCTCTCTCTGTCTCTCGCGCTCTATCTGTCTCTGGCCCTCTATCTGTCTCTCGCCCTCTATCTGTCCCTCGCTCTCTATCTGGCCCTCGCCCTTTCTCTGTCTCTCGCCCATTCTCTGTCTCTCGCCCATTCTCTGTCTCTCTTGCCCACTTTCTGTCTCTCGCCCACTCTCTGTCTCTCACCCACTCTCTGTCTCTCACCCATTCTCTGTCTCTCGCCCGCTCTCTGTCTCTCGCCCGCTCTCTGTCTCTCGCCCGCTCTCCGTCTCTCGCCCGCTCTCCGTCTCTCGCCGTCTATCTGTCTCTCTCGCCGTCTCTCTGTCTCTCTCGCCCACTCTCTGTCTCTCTAGCCCACTCTCTGTCTCTCGCCCACTCTCTGTCTTTCGCCCGCTCTCCGTCTCTCGCTCGCTCTCCGTCTCTCGCCGTCTATCTGTCTCTCTCGCCGTCTCTCTGTCTCTCTCGCCCACTCTCTGTCTCTCTAGCCCACTCTCTGTCTCTCTCGCCCACTCTCTGTCTCTCTTGCCCACTCTCTGTCTCTCTCGCCCACTCTCTGTCTCTCTAACCCACTCTCTGTCTCTCACTCACTCTCTGTCTCTCTCGCCCACTCTCTGTCTCTCTAACCCACTCTCAGTCTCTCGCCCACTCTCTGTCTCTCTCGCCCACTCTCTGTCTCTCTAGCCCACTCTCTGTCTCTCTCGCCCACTCTCTGTCTCTCTTGCCCACTCTCTGTCTCTCGCCCGCTATCTGTCTCTCGCCCACTCTCTGTCTCTCGCCCACTCTCTGTCTCTCGCCCTCTCTCTGTCTCTCGCCCTCTATCGGTCTCTCGCCCTCGATCGGTCTCTCGCCCTATATCTGTCTCTCTCCCTCTATCTGTCTCTCTCCCTCGATCTGTCCGTCGGCCTTTCTCTGTGTCTCGCCCACTCTCTGTCTCTCGCCCACTCTCTTTCTCTCGCCCTCTCTCTGTCTCGCTCGCCCACTGTCTGTCTCTCGCCCACTCTCTGTCTCTCACCCACTCTCTGTCTCTCGCCCACTCTCTGTCTCTCGCCCGCTCTCTGTCTCTCTCGCCCACTCTCTGTCTCTCTCGCCCACTCTCTGTCTCTCTAGCCCACTCTCTGTCTCTCTCGCCCACTCTCTGTCTCTCTTGCCCACTCTCTGTCTCTCTCGCCCACTCTCTGTCTCTCTAACCCACTCTCTGTCTCTCACTCACTCTCTGTCTCTCTCGCCCACTCTCTGTCTCTCTAACCCACTCTCTGTCTCTCGCCCACTCTCTGTCTCTCTCGCCCACTCTCTGTCTCTCTAGCCCACTCTCTGTCTCTCTCGCCCACTCTCTGTCTCTCTTGCCCACTCTCTGTCTCTCGCCCGCTATCTGTCTCTCGCCCACTCTCTGTCTCTCGCCCACTCTCTGTCTCTCGCCCACTCTCTGTCTCTCGCCCTCTCTCTGTCTCTCGCCCTCTATCGGTCTCTCGCCCTCGATCGGTCTCTCGCCCTATATCTGTCTCTCTCCCTCTATCTGTCTCTCTCCCTCGATCTGTCCGTCGGCCTTTCTCTGTGTCTCGCCCACTCTCTGTCTCTCGCCCACTCTCTTTCTCTCGCCCTCTCTCTGTCTCGCTCGCCCACTGTCTGTCTCTCGCCCACTCTCTGTCTCTCTCACCCTCTCTCTGTCTCTCGCTCGCTCTCTGTCTCTCTCACGCACTCTCTGTCTCTCGCCCACTCTCTGTCTCTCGCCCTCTCTCTGTCTCTCTCACCTGCTCTCTGTCTCTCGCCCGATCTCTCTGTCTCTCGCCCTCTATCTGTCCCTCGCCCTCTATCTGTCCCTCGCCCTTTCTCTGTCTCTCGCCCTTTCTCTGTCTCTCGCCCTTTCTCTGTCTCTCTTGCCCACTCTCTGTCTCTCGCCTGCTCTCTGTCTCTCGCCCTCTATCTGTCTCTCGCCCACTCTCTGTCTCTCGCCCTCTCTCTGTCTCACTCGCCCACTCTCTGTCCCTCGCGCACTCTCTGTCTCTCGCCCATTCTCTGTCTCTCGCCCACTCTCCGTCTCTCGCCCTCTCTCTGTCTCTCGCCCTCTATCTGGCCCTCGCCCTTTCTCTGTCTCTCGCCCACTCTCTGTCTCTCTCGCCCTTTCTCTGTATCTCGCCCACTCTCTGTGTCTCTCGCCCACTCTCTGTCTCTCTCGCCCACTCTCTGTCTCTCTCACCCACTCTCTGTCTCTCTTGCCCACTTTCTGTCTCTCGCCCACTCTCTGTCTCTCACCCACTCTCTGTCTCTCTCGCCCACTCTCTGTCTCTCGCCCTCTCTCTGTCTCTCGCCCTCTCTCTGTCTCTCACCCTCTCTCTGTCTCTCGCCCACTCTCTGTCTCTCGCCCACTCTGTGTCTCTCGCCCACTCTCTGTCTCTCGCCCACTCTGTGTCTCTCGCCCACTCTATCTCTTGCCCACTCTCTGGCTCTCGCCCTCTATCCGTCTCTCGCCGTCTCTCTGTCTCTCTCGCCCACTCTCTGTCTCTCTCGCCCACTCTCTGTCTTTCTCGCCCACTCTCTGTCTCTCGCCCTCTCCCTGTCTCTCGCCCTCTCTCTGTCTCTCACCCTCTCTCTGTCTCTCGCCCACTCTCTGTCTCTCGCCCACTCTGTGTCTCTCGCCCACTCTGTATCTCTTGCCCACTCTCTGGCTCTCGCCCTCTATCCGTCTCTCGCCGTCTCTCTGTCTCTCTCGCCCACTCTCTGTCTCTCTCGCCCACTCTCTGTCTCTCGCCCTCTCTCTGTCTCTCGCGCTCTATCTGTCTCTGGCCCTCTATCTGTCTCTCGCCCTCTATCTGTCCCTCGCTCTCTATCTGGCCCTCGCCCTTTCTCTGTCTCTCGCCCATTCTCTGTCTCTCTTGCCCACTTTCTGTCTCTCGCCCACTCTCTGTCTCTCACCCACTCTCTGTCTCTCACCCATTCTCTGTCTCTCGCCCGCTCTCTTTCTCTCGCCCGCTCTCTGTCTCTCGCCCGCTCTCCGTCTCTCGCCCGCTCTCCGTCTCTCGCCGTCTATCTGTCTCTCTCGCCGTCTCTCTGTCTCTCTCGCCCACTCTCTGTCTCTCTAGCCCACTCTCTGTCTCTCGCCCGCTCTCTGTCTTTCGCCCGCTCTCCGTCTCTCGCTCGCTCTCCGTCTCTCGCCGTCTATCTGTCTCTCTCGCCGTCTCTCTGTCTCTCTCGCCCACTCTCTGTCTCTCTAGCCCACTCTCTGTCTCTCTCGCCCACTCTCTGTCTCTCTTGCCCACTCTCTGTCTCTCTCGCCCACTCTCTGTCTCTCTAACCCACTCTCTGTCTCTCACTCACTCTCTGTCTCTCTCGCCCACTCTCTGTCTCTCTAACCCACTCTCAGTCTCTCGCCCACTCTCTGTCTCTCTCGCCCACTCTCTGTCTCTCTAGCCCACTCTCTGTCTCTCTCGCCCACTCTCTGTCTCTCTCGCCCACTCTCTGTCTCTCTTGCCCACTCTCTGTCTCTCGCCCGCTATCTGTCTCTCGCCCACTCTCTGTCTCTCGCCCACTCTCTGTCTCTCGCCCTCTCTCTGTCTCTCGCCCTCGATCGGTCTCTCGCCCTCGATCGGTCTCTCGCCCTATATCTGTCTCTCTCCCTCTATCTGTCTCTCTCCCTCGATCTGTCCGTCGGCCTTTCTCTGTGTCTCGCCCGCTCTCCGTCTCTCGCCCGCTCTCCGTCTCTCGCCGTCTATCTGTCTCTCTCGCCGTCTCTCTGTCTCTCTCGCCCACTCTCTGTCTCTCTAGCCCACTCTCTGTCTCTCGCCCACTCTCTGTCTTTCGCCCGCTCTCCGTCTCTCGCTCGCTCTCCGTCTCTCGCCGTCTATCTGTCTCTCTCGCCGTCTCTCTGTCTCTCTCGCCCACTCTCTGTCTCTCTAGCCCACTCTCTGTCTCTCTCGCCCACTCTCTGTCTCTCTTGCCCACTCTCTGTCTCTCTCGCCCACTCTCTGTCTCTCTAACCCACTCTCTGTCTCTCACTCACTCTCTGTCTCTCTCGCCCACTCTCTGTCTCTCTAACCCACTCTCAGTCTCTCGCCCACTCTCTGTCTCTCTCGCCCACTCTCTGTCTCTCTAGCCCACTCTCTGTCTCTCTCGCCCACTCTCTGTCTCTCTTGCCCACTCTCTGTCTCTCGCCCGCTATCTGTCTCTCGCCCACTCTCTGTCTCTCGCCCACTCTCTGTCTCTCGCCCTCTCTCTGTCTCTCGCCCTCGATCGGTCTCTCGCCCTCGATCGGTCTCTCGCCCTATATCTGTCTCTCTCCCTCTATCTGTCTCTCTCCCTCGATCTGTCCGTCGGCCTTTCTCTGTGTCTCGCCCACTCTCTGTCTCTCGCCCACTCTCTTTCTCTCGCCCTCTCTCTGTCTCGCTCGCCCACTGTCTGTCTCTCGCCCACTCTCTGTCTCTCACCCACTCTCTGTCTCTCGCCCACTCTCTGTCTCTCGCCCGCTCTCTGTCTCTCTCGCCCACTCTCTGTCTCTCTCGCCCACTCTCTGTCTCTCTAGCCCACTCTCTGTCTCTCTCGCCCACTCTCTGTCTCTCTTGCCCACTCTCTGTCTCTCTCGCCCACTCTCTGTCTCTCTAACCCACTCTCTGTCTCTCACTCACTCTCTGTCTCTCTCGCCCACTCTCTGTCTCTCTAACCCACTCTCTGTCTCTCGCCCACTCTCTGTCTCTCTCGCCCACTCTCTGTCTCTCTAGCCCACTCTCTGTCTCTCTCGCCCACTCTCTGTCTCTCTTGCCCACTCTCTGTCTCTCGCCCGCTATCTGTCTCTCGCCCACTCTCTGTCTCTCGCCCACTCTCTGTCTCTCGCCCTCTCTCTGTCTCTCGCCCTCTATCGGTCTCTCGCCCTCGATCGGTCTCTCGCCCTATATCTGTCTCTCTCCCTCTATCTGTCTCTCTCCCTCGATCTGTCCGTCGGCCTTTCTCTGTGTCTCGCCCACTCTCTGTCTCTCGCCCACTCTCTTTCTCTCGCCCTCTCTCTGTCTCGCTCGCCCACTGTCTGTCTCTCGCCCACTCTCTGTCTCTCACCCACTCTCTGTCTCTCGCCCACTCTCTGTCTCTCGCCCGCTCTCTGTCTCTCGCCCACTCTCTGTCTCTCTCACCCTCTCTCTGTCTCTCGCTCGCTCTCTGTCTCTCTCACGCACTCTCTGTCTCTCGCCCACTCTCTGTCTCTCGCCCTCTCTCTGTCTCTCTCACCTGCTCTCTGTCTCTCGCCCGATCTCTCTGTCTCTCGCCCTCTATCTGTCCCTCGCCCTCTATCTGTCCCTCGCCCTTTCTCTGTCTCTCGCCCTTTCTCTGTCTCTCTTGCCCACTCTCTGTCTCTCGCCTGCTCTCTGTCTCTCGCCCTCTATCTGTCTCTCGCCCACTCTCTGTCTCTCGCCCTCTCTCTGTCTCACTCGCCCACTCTCTGTCCCTCGCGCACTCTCTGTCTCTCGCCCATTCTCTGTCTCTCGCCCACTCTCCGTCTCTCGCCCTCTCTCTGTCTCTCGCCCTCTATCTGGCCCTCGCCCTTTCTCTGTCTCTCGCCCACTCTCTGTCTCTCTCGCCCTTTCTCTGTATCTCGCCCACTCTCTGTGTCTCTCGCCCACTCTCTGTCTCTCTCGCCCACTCTCTGTCTCTCTCACCCACTCTCTGTCTCTCTTGCCCACTTTCTGTCTCTCGCCCACTCTCTGTCTCTCACCCACACTCTGTCTCTCTCGCCCACTCTCTGTCTCTCGCCCTCTCTCTGTCTCTCGCCCTCTCTCTGTCTCTCACCCTCTCTCTGTCTGTCGCCCACTCTCTGTCTCTCGCCCACTCTGTGTCTCTCGCCCACTCTGTATCTCTTGCCCACTCTCTGGCTCTCGCCCTCTATCCGTCTCTCGCCGTCTCTCTGTCTCTCTCGCCCACTCTCTGTCTCTCTCGCCCACTCTCTGTCTTTCTCGCCCACTCTCTGTCTCTCGCCCTCTCCCTGTCTCTCGCCCTCTCTCTCTGTCTCTCACCCACTCTCTGACTCTCTCGCCCACTCTCTGTCTCTCTCGCCCACTCTCTGTCTCTCTTGCCCACTTTCTGTCTCTCGCCCACTCTCTGTCTCTCTCGCCCACTCTCTGACTCTCGCCCGCTCTCTGTCTCTCGCCCACTCTCTGTCTCTCTCGCCCACTCTCTGTCTCTCGCCCTCTCTCTGTCTCTCGCCCTCTCTTGGTCTTTCGCCCTCTCTCTGTCTCTCGCCCACTCTCTGTCTCTCGCTCACTCTCTGTCTCTCGCCCGCTCTCTGTCTCTCGCCCTCTCTCTGTCCCTCGCCCTCTATCTGTCCCTCGCCCTCTCTCTGTCCCTCGCCCACTATCTGTCTCTCGCCCTCTATCTGTCCCTCGCCCTCTATCTGTCCCTCGCCCACTCTCTATCTCTCGTCCACTCTCTGTCTCTCTCGCCTACTCTCTGACTCTCGCTCGCTCTCTGACTCTCGCCCTCTATCTGTCCCTCGCCCTCTATCTGTCTCTCGCCCTCTATCTGTCTCTCTCGCCCTCTCTCTGTCTCTCTCGCCTACTCTCTGTCTCTCGCCCTTTCTCTGTCTCTCGCCCACTCTCTGTCTCTCGCCCACTCTCTGTCTCTCGCGCTCTATCTGTCTCTCACCCACTCTCTGTCTCCCTCGCCCTCTATCTGTCCCTCGCCCTCTATCTGGCCCTCGCCCTTTCTCTGTCTCTCGCCCACTCTCTGTCTCTCGCCCTCTATCTGTCTCTCGTCCTCTATCTGTCTCTCTGCCTCTATCTGTCTCTCGCCCGCTCTCCGTCTCTCGCCCGCTCTCCGTCTCTCGCCCGCTCTCCGTCTCTCGCCCGCTCTCCGTCTCTCGCCCTCTATCCGTCTCTCGCCGCCTCTCTGTCTCTCTCGCCCACTCTCTGTCTCTCTCGCCCACTCTCTGTTTCTCTCGCCCACTCTCTGTCTCTCGCCCTCTCTCTGTCTCCCTCACCCGCTCTCTGTCTCTCGCCCACTCTCTGTCTCTCGCCTACTTTCTGTCTCTTGCCATCTATCTGTCTCTCGCCCACTCTCTGGCTCTCGCCCACTGTCTGTCTCTCGCCCTCTATCTGTCCCTCGCCCTCTCTCTGTCCCTCGCCCTCTCTCTGTCCCTCGCCCTCTATCTGTCTCTCGCCCTCTATCTGTCCCTCGCCCTCTATCTGTCCCTCGCCCTTTCTCTATCTCTCGTCCACTCTCTGTCTCTCTCGCCTACTCTCTGTCTCTCGCCCTCTATCTGTCTCTCGCCCTCTATCTGTCTCTTGCCCACTCTCTGTCTCTCGCCCTCTCTCTGTCTCCCTCATCCGCTCTCTGTCTCTCGCCCACTCTCTGTCTCTTGCCCTCTATCTGTCTCTCGCCCACTCTCTGTCTCTCGCCCTCTATCTGTCTCTCGCCCACTCTCTGTCTCTCGCCCTCTCTCTGTCTCCCTCACCCGCTCTCTGTCTCTCGCCCACTCTCTGTCTCTCGCCCTCTATCTGTCTCTCGCCCTCTATCTGTCTCTTGCCCACTCTCTGTCTCTCGCCCTCTCTCTGTCTCCCTCACCCGCTCTCTGTCTCTCGCCCACTCTCTGTCTCTTGCCCTCTATCTGTCTCTCGCCCACTCTCTGTCTCTCGCCCTCTATCTGTCTCTCGCCCACTCTCTGTCTCTCGCCCTCTCTCTGTCGCTCTCACCCACTCTCTGGCTCTCGCCCTCTATCTGTCTCTCGCCCACTCTCTGTCCCTCGCCCTCTATCTGTCCCTCGCCCTCTATCTGTCCCTCGCCCTCTATCTGTCCCTCGCCCTCTATCTGTCCCTCGCCCTCTATCTGTCCCTCGCCCTCTATCTGTCCCTCGCACTTTCTCTGTCTCGCGCCCTCTATCTGTCTCTCGCCCTCTATCTGTCTCTCGCCCTCTATCTGTCTCTCGCCCACTCTCTGTCTCTCGCCCTCTCTCTGTCTCCCTCACCCGCTCTCTGTCTCTCGCCCACTCTCTGTCTCTTGCCCTCTATCTGTCTCTCGCCCACTCTCTGTCTCTCTCTCTCGCCCACTCTCTGTCTCTCGCCCTCTCTCTGTCTCCCTCACCCGCTCTCTGTCTCTCGCCCACTCTCTGTCTCTTGCCCTCTATCTGTCTCTCGCCCACTCTCTGCCTCTCGCCCACTATCTGTCTCTCGCCCACTCTCTGTCTCTCGCCCTCTCTCTGTCGCTCTCACCCACTCTCTGGCTCTCGCCCTCTATCTGTCTCTCGCCCACTCTCTGTCTCTCGCCCTCTATCTGTCCCTCGCCCTTTCTCTGTCCCTCGCCCTCTATCTGTCCCTTGCCCTATATCTGTCCCTCGCCCTTTCTCTGTCTCTCGCCCGCTATCTGTCTCTCGCCCACTCTCTGTCTCTCTCGCCCACTCTCTGACTCTCGCCCGCTCTCTGACTCTCGCCCTCTATCTGTCTCTCGCCCACTCTCTGTCTCTCGCCCGCTCTCTGTCTCTCGTCCTCTATCTGTCTCTCGCCCTCTATCTGTCTCTCGCCCTCTATCTGTCTCTCTCGCCAACTCTCTGTCTCTCGCCCACTCTCTGTCTCTCGCCCTCTCTTTGTCTCTCGCCCACTCTCTGTCTCTCGCCCACTCTCTGTCTCTCGCCCTCTATCTGTCTCTCTCGCCCACTCTCTGTCTCACGCCCACTCTCTGTCTCTCGCCCTCGCTCTGTCTCTCGCCCACTCTCTGTCTCTAACCCTCTCTCTGTCTCTCGGCAACTCTCTGTCTCTCTCACCCTCTATCTGTCTCTCGCGCTCTATCTGTCTCTCACCCACTCTCTGTCTCTCGCCCTCTCTCTGTCTCTCGCGCTCTATCTGTCTCTGGCCCTCTATCTGTCTCTCGCCCTCTATCTGTCCCTCGCTCTCTATCTGGCCCTCGCCCTTTCTCTGTCTCTCGCCCATTCTCTGTCTCTCGCCCATTCTCTGTCTCTCTTGCCCACTTTCTGTCTCTCGCCCACTCTCTGTCTCTCACCCACTCTCTGTCTCTCACCCATTCTCTGTCTCTCGCCCGCTCTCTGTCTCTCGCCCGCTCTCTGTCTCTCGCCCGCTCTCTGTCTCTCGCCCGCTCTCCGTCTCTCGCCCGCTCTCCGTCTCTCGCCGTCTATCTGTCTCTCTCGCCGTCTCTCTGTCTCTCTCGCCCACTCTCTGTCTCTCTAGCCCACTCTCTGTCTCTCGCCCACTCTCTGTCTTTCGCCCGCTCTCCGTCTCTCGCTCGCTCTCCGTCTCTCGCCGTCTATCTGTCTCTCTCGCCGTCTCTCTGTCTCTCTCGCCCACTCTCTGTCTCTCTAGCCCACTCTCTGTCTCTCTCGCCCACTCTCTGTCTCTCTTGCCCACTCTCTGTCTCTCTCGCCCACTCTCTGTCTCTCTAACCCACTCTCTGTCTCTCACTCACTCTCTGTCTCTCTCGCCCACTCTCTGTCTCTCTAACCCACTCTCTGTCTCTCGCCCACTCTCTGTCTCTCTCGCCCACTCTCTGTCTCTCTAGCCCACTCTCTGTCTCTCTCGCCCACTCTCTGTCTCTCTTGCCCACTCTCTGTCTCTCGCCCGCTATCTGTCTCTCGCCCACTCTCTGTCTCTCGCCCACTCTCTGTCTCTCGCCCTCTCTCTGTCTCTCGCCCTCTATCGGTCTCTCGCCCTCGATCGGTCTCTCGCCCTATATCTGTCTCTCTCCCTCTATCTGTCTCTCTCCCTCGATCTGTCCGTCGGCCTTTCTCTGTGTCTCGCCCACTCTCTGTCTCTCGCCCACTCTCTTTCTCTCGCCCTCTCTCTGTCTCGCTCGCCCACTGTCTGTCTCTCGCCCACTCTCTGTCTCTCACCCACTCTCTGTCTCTCGCCCACTCTCTGTCTCTCGCCCGCTCTCTGTCTCTCGCCCACTCTCTGTCTCTCTCACCCTCTCTCTGTCTCTCGCTCGCTCTCTGTCTCTCTCACGCACTCTCTGTCTCTCGCCCACTCTCTGTCTCTCGCCCTCTCTCTGTCTCTCTCACCTGCTCTCTGTCTCTCGCCCGATCTCTCTGTCTCTCGCCCACTATCTGTCTCTCGCCCTCTATCTGTCCCTCGCCCTCTATCTGTCCCTCGCCCTCTATCTGTCCCTCGCCCTTTCTCTGTCTCTCGCCCTTTCTCTGTCTCTCGCCCACTCTCTGTCTCTCGCCCACTCTCTGTCTCTCTTGCCCACTCTCTGTCTCTCTTGCCCACTCTCTGTCTCTCGCCTGCTCTCTGTCTCTCGCCCTCTATCTGTCTCTCGCCCACTCTCTGTCTCTCGCCCTCTCTCTGTCTCACTCGCCCACTCTCTGTCCCTCGCGCACTCTCTGTCTCTCGCCCATTCTCTGTCTCTCGCCCACTCTCCGTCTCTCGCCCTCTCTCTGTCTCTCGCCCTCTATCTGGCCCTCGCCCTTTCTCTGTCTCTCGCCCACTCTCTGTCTCTCTCGCCCTTTCTCTGTATCTCGCCCACTCTCTGTGTCTCTCGCCCACTCTCTGTCTCTCTCGCCCACTCTCTGTCTCTCTCGCCCACTCTCTGTCTCTCTTGCCCACTTTCTGTCTCTCGCCCACTCTCTGTCTCTCACCCACTCTCTGTCTCTCTCGCCCACTCTCTGTCTCTCGCCCGCTCTCTGTCTCTCGCCCTCTCTCTGTCTCTCGCCCTCTCTCTGTCTCTCACCCTCTCTCTGTCTCTCGCCCACTCTCTGTCTCTCGCCCACTCTGTGTCTCTCGCCCACTCTGTATCTCTTGCCCACTCTCTGGCTCTCGCCCTCTATCCGTCTCTCGCCGTCTCTCTGTCTCTCTCGCCCACTCTCTGTCTCTCTCGCCCACTCTCTGTCTTTCTCGCCCACTCTCTGTCTCTCGCCCTCTCCCTGTCTCTCGCCCTCTCTCTGTCTCTCGCCCACTCTCTGTCTCTCTCGCCCACTCTCTGTCTCTCTCGCCCACTCTCTGTCTCTCTTGCCCACTTTCTGTCTCTCGCCCACTCTCTGTCTCTCTCGCCCACTCTCTGACTCTCGCCCTCTCTCTGTCTCCCTCACCCGCTCTCTGTCTCTCGCCCACTCTCTGTCTCTTGCCCTCTATCTGTCTCTCGCCCACTCTCTGTCTCTCGCCCTCTATCTGTCTCTCGCCCACTCTCTGTCTCTCGCGCTCTCTCTGTCTCCCTCACCCGCTCTCTGTCTCTCGCCCACTCTCTGTCTCTCGCCCTCTATCTGTCTCTCGCCCTCTATCTGTCTCTTGCCCACTCTCTGTCTCTCGCCCTCTCTCTGTCTCCCTCACCCGCTCTCTGTCTCTCGCCCACTCTCTGTCTCTTGCCCTCTATCTGTCTCTCGCCCACTCTCTGTCTCTCGCCCTCTATCTGTCTCTCGCCCACTCTCTGTCTCTCGCCCTCTCTCTGTCGCTCTCACCCACTCTCTGGCTCTCGCCCTCTATCTGTCTCTCGCCCACTCTCTGTCCCTCGCCCTCTATCTGTCCCTCGCCCTCTATCTGTCCCTCGCCCTCTATCTGTCCCTCGCCCTCTATCTGTCCCTCGCCCTCTATCTGTCCCTCGCACTTTCTCTGTCTCGCGCCCTCTATCTGTCTCTCGCCCTCTATCTGTCTCTCGCCCTCTATCTGTCTCTCGCTAACTCTCTGTCTCTCGCCCTCTCTCTGTCTCCCTCACCCGTTCTCTGTCTCTCGCCCACTCTCTGTCTCTTGCCCTCTATCTGTCTCTCGCCCACTCTCTGTCTCTCTCTCTCGCCCACTCTCTGTCTCTCGCCCTCTCTCTGTCTCCCTCACCCGCTCTCTGTCTCTCACCCACTCTCTGTCTCTCACCCATTCTCTGTCTCTCGCCCGCTCTCTGTCTCTCGCCCGCTCTCTGTCTCTCGCCCGCTCTCCGTCTCTCGCCCGCTCTCCGTCTCTCGCCGTCTATCTGTCTCTCTCGCCGTCTCTCTGTCTCTCTCGCCCACTCTCTGTCTCTCTAGCCCACTCTCTGTCTCTCGCCCACTCTCTGTCTTTCGCCCGCTCTCCGTCTCTCGCTCGCTCTCCGTCTCTCGCCGTCTATCTGTCTCTCTCGCCGTCTCTCTGTCTCTCTCGCCCACTCTCTGTCTCTCTAGCCCACTCTCTGTCTCTCTCGCCCACTCTCTGTCTCTCTTGCCCACTCTCTGCCTCTCTCGCCCACTCTCTGTCTCTCTAACCCACTCTCTGTCTCTCACTCACTCTCTGTCTCTCTCGCCCACTCTCTGTCTCTCTAACCCACTCTCTGTCTCTCGCCCACTCTCTGTCTCTCTCGCCCACTCTCTGTCTCTCTAGCCCACTCTCTGTCTCTCTCGCCCACTCTCTGTCTCTCTTGCCCACTCTCTGTCTCTCGCCCGCTATCTGTCTCTCGCCCACTCTCTGTCTCTCGCCCACTCTCTGTCTCTCGCCCTCTCTCTGTCTCTCGCCCTCTATCGGTCTCTCGCCCTCGATCGGTCTCTCGCCCTATATCTGTCTCTCTCCCTCTATCTGTCTCTCTCCCTCGATCTGTCCGTCGGCCTTTCTCTGTGTCTCGCCCACTCTCTGTCTCTCGCCCACTCTCTTTCTCTCGCCCTCTCTCTGTCTCGCTCGCCCACTGTCTGTCTCTCGCCCACTCTCTGTCTCTCACCCACTCTCTGTCTCTCGCCCACTCTCTGTCTCTCGCCCGCTCTCTGTCTCTCGCCCACTCTCTGTCTCTCTCACCCTCTCTCTGTCTCTCGCTCGCTCTCTGTCTCTCTCACGCACTCTCTGTCTCTCGCCCACTCTCTGTCTCTCGCCCTCTCTCTGTCTCTCTCACCTGCTCTCTGTCTCTCGCCCGATCTCTCTGTCTCTCGCCCACTATCTGTCTCTCGCCCTCTATCTGTCCCTCGCCCTCTATCTGTCCCTCGCCCTCTATCTGTCCCTCGCCCTTTCTCTGTCTCTCGCCCTTTCTCTGTCTCTCGCCCACTCTCTGTCTCTCGCCCACTCTCTGTCTCTCTTGCCCACTCTCTGTCTCTCTTGCCCACTCTCTGTCTCTCGCCTGCTCTCTGTCTCTCGCCCTCTATCTGTCTCTCGCCCACTCTCTGTCTCTCGCCCTCTCTCTGTCTCACTCGCCCACTCTCTGTCCCTCGCGCACTCTCTGTCTCTCGCCCATTCTCTGTCTCTCGCCCACTCTCCGTCTCTCGCCCTCTCTCTGTCTCTCGCCCTCTATCTGGCCCTCGCCCTTTCTCTGTCTTTCGCCCACTCTCTGTCTCTCTCGCCCTTTCTCTGTATCTCGCCCACTCTCTGTCTCTCTCGCCCACTCTCTGTCTCTCTTGCCCACTTTCTGTCTCTCGCCCACTCTTTGTCTCTCACCCACTCTCTGTCTCTCTCGCCCACTCTCTGTCTCTCGCCCGCTCTCTGTCTCTCGCCCTCTCTCTGTCTCTCGCCCTCTCTCTGTCTCTCACCCTCTCTCTGTCTCTCGCCCACTCTCTGTCTCTCGCCCACTCTGTGTCTCTCGCCCACTCTGTATCTCTTGCCCACTCTCTGGCTCTCGCCCTCTATCCGTCTCTCGCCGTCTCTCTGTCTCTCTCGCCCACTCTCTGTCTCTCTCGCCCACTCTCTGTCTTTCTCGCCCACTCTCTGTCTCTCGCCCTCTCCCTGTCTCTCGCCCTCTCTCTGTCTCTCGCCCACTCTCTGTCTCTCTCGCCCACTCTCTGTCTCTCTCGCCCACTCTCTGTCTCTCTTGCCCACTTTCTGTCTCTCGCCCACTCTCTGTCTCTCTCGCCCACTCTCTGACTCTCGCCCTCTCTCTGTCTCCCTCACCCGCTCTCTGTCTCTCGCCCACTCTCTGTCTCTTGCCCTCTATCTGTCTCTCGCCCACTCTCTGTCTCTCGCCCTCTATCTGTCTCTCGCCCACTCTCTGTCTCTCGCCCTCTCTCTGTCTCCCTCACCCGCTCTCTGTCTCTCGCCCACTCTCTGTCTCTCGCCCTCTATCTGTCTCTCGCCCTCTATCTGTCTCTTGCCCACTCTCTGTCTCTCGCCCTCTATCTGTCCCTCGCCCTCTATCTGTCCCTCGCCCTCTATCTGTCCCTCGCACTTTCTCTGTCTCGCGCCCTCTATCTGTCTCTCGCCCTCTATCTGTCTCTCGCCCTCTATCTGTCTCTCGCCCACTCTCTGTCTCTCGCCCTCTCTCTGTCTCCCTCACCCGCTCTCTGTCTCTCGCCCACTCTCTGTCTCTTGCCCTCTATCTGTCTCTCGCCCACTCTCTGTCTCTCTCTCTCGCCCACTCTCTGTCTCTCGCCCTCTCTCTGTCTCCCTCACCCGCTCTCTGTCTCTCGCCCACTCTCTGTCTCTTGCCCTCTATCTGTCTCTCGCCCACTCTCTGCCTCTCGCCCACTATCTGTCTCTCGCCCACTCTCTGTCTCTCGCCCTCTCTCTGTCGCTCTCACCCACTCTCTGGCTCTCGCCCTCTATCTGTCTCTCGCCCACTCTCTGTCTCTCGCCCTCTATCTGTCCCTCGCCCTTTCTCTGTCTCTCGCCCTCTATCTGTCCCTTGCCCTATATCTGTCCCTCGCCCTTTCTCTGTCTCTCGCCCGCTATCTGTCTCTCGCCCACTCTCTGTCTCTCTCGCCCACTCTCTGACTCTCGCCCGCTCTCTGACTCTCGCCCTCTATCTGTCTCTCGCCCACTCTCTGTCTCTCGCCCGCTCTCTGTCTCTCGTCCTCTATCTGTCTCTCGCCCTCTATCTGTCTCTCGCCCTCTATCTGTCTCTCTCGCCAACTCTCTGTCTCTCGCCCACTCTCTGTCTCTCGCCCTCTCTTTGTCTCTCGCCCACTCTCTGTCTCTCGCCCACTCTCTGTCTCTCGCCCTCTATCTGTCTCTCTCGCCCACTCTCTGTCTCACGCCCACTCTCTGTCTCTCGCCCTCGCTCTGTCTCTCGCCCACCCTCTGTCTCTAACCCTCTCTCTGTCTCTCGGCAACTCTCTGTCTCTCTCACCCTCTATCTGTCTCTCGCGCTCTATCTGTCTCTCACCCACTCTCTGTCTCTCGCCCTCTATCTGTCTCTCGCCCTCTATCTGTCCCTCGCTCTCTATCTGGCCCTCGCTCTTTCTCTGTCTCTCGCCCATTCTCTGTCTCTCGCCCATTCTCTGTCTCTCTTGCCCACTTTCTGTCTCTCGCCCACTCTCTGTCTCTCACCCACTCTCTGTCTCTCACCCATTCTCTGTCTCTCGCCCGCTCTCTGTCTCTCGCCCGCTCTCTGTCTCTCGCCCGCTCTCCGTCTCTCGCCCGCTCTCCGTCTCTCGCCGTCTATCTGTCTCTCTCGCCGTCTCTCTGTCTCTCTCGCCCACTCTCTGTCTCTCTAGCCCACTCTCTGTCTCTCGCCCACTCTCTGTCTTTCGCCCGCTCTCCGTCTCTCGCTCGCTCTCCGTCTCTCGCCGTCTATCTGTCTCTCTCGCCGTCTCTCTGTCTCTCTCGCCCACTCTCTGTCTCTCTAGCCCACTCTCTGTCTCTCTCGCCCACTCTCTGTCTCTCTTGCCCACTCTCTGTCTCTCTCGCCCACTCTCTGTCTCTCTAACCCACTCTCTGTCTCTCGCCATCTCTTGGTCTTTCGCCCTCTCTCTGTCTCTCGCCCACTCTCTGTCTCTCGCTCACTCTCTGTCTCTCGCCCGCTCTCTGTCTCTCGCCCTCTCTCTGTCTCTCGCCCTCTATCTGTCCCTCGCCCGCTCTCTGTCTCTCGCCCTCTCTCTGTCTCTCGCCCTCTATCTGTCCCTCGCCCTCTATCTGTCCCTCGCCCACTCTCTGTCTCTCTCGCCCACTGTCTGTCTTTCGCCCTCTATCTGTCCCTCGCCCTCTATCTGTCCCTCGCCCTCTCTCTGTCCCTCGCCCACTATCTGTCTCTCGCCCTCTATCTGTCCCTCACCCTCTATCTGTCCCTCGCCCTTTCTCTATCTCTCGTCCACTCTCTGTCTCTCTCGCCTACTCTCTGACTCTCGCTCGCTCTCTGACTCTCGCCCTCTATCTGTCCCTCGCCCTCTATCTGTCTCTCGCCCTCTATCTGTCTCTCTCGCCCACTCTCTGTCTCTCTCGCCTACTCTCTGTCTCTCGCCCTCTCTCTGTCTCTCGACCTCTCTCTCTGTCTCTCGACCTCTCTCTCTGTCTCTCGCCCTTTCTCTGTCTCTCGCCCACTCTCTGTCTCTCGCCCACTCTCTGTCTCTCGCGCTCTATCTGTCTCTCACCCACTCTCTGTCTCCCTCGCCCTCTATCTGTCCCTCGCCCTCTATCTGGCCCTCGCCCTTTCTCTGTCTCTCGCCCACTCTCTGTCTCTCGCCCTCTATCTGTCTCTCGTCCTCTATCTGTCTCTCTGCCTCTATCTGTCTCTCGCCCGCTCTCCGTCTCTCGCCCGCTCTCCGTCTCTCGCCCGCTCTCCGTCTCTCGCCCGCTTTCCGTCTCTCGCCCTCTATCCGTCTCTCGCCGCCTCTCTGTCTCTCTCGCCCACTCTCTGTCTCTCTCGCCCACTCTCTGTCTCTCTCGCCCACTCTCTGTCTCTCGCCCTCTCTCTGTCTCCCTCACCCGCTCTCTGTCTCTCGCCCACTCTCTGTCTCTCGCCTACTTTCTGTCTCTTGCCATCTATCTGTCTCTCGCCCACTCTCTGGCTCTCGCCCACTGTCTGTCTCTCGCCCTCTATCTGTCCCTCGCCCTCTCTCTGTCCCTCGCCCTCTCTCTGTCCCTCGCCCTCTATCTGTCTCTCGCCCTCTATCTGTCCCTCGCCCTCTATCTGTCCCTCGCCCTTTCTCTATCTCTCGTCCACTCTCTGTCTCTCTCGCCTACTCTCTGACTCTCGCTCGCTCTCTGACTCTCGCCCTCTATCTGTCCCTCGCCCTCTATCTGTCTCTCGCCCTCTATCTGTCTCTCTCGCCCACTCTCTGTCTCTCTCGCCTACTCTCTGTCTCTCGCCCTCTCTCTGTCTCTCGACCTCTCTCTCTCTGTCTCTCGACCTCTCTCTCTGTCTCTCGCCCTTTCTCTGTCTCTCGCCCACTCTCTGTCTCTCGCCCACTCTCTGTCTCTCTTGCCCACTCTCTGTCTCTCTTGCCCACTCTCTGTCTCTCGCCTGCTCTCTGTCTCTCGCCCTCTATCTGTCTCTCGCCCACTCTCTGTCTCTCGCCCTCTCTCTGTCTCACTCGCCCACTCTCTGTCCCTCGCGCACTCTCTGTCTCTCGCCCATTCTCTGTCTCTCGCCCACTCTCCGTCTCTCGCCCTCTCTCTGTCTCTCGCCCTCTATCTGGCCCTCGCCCTTTCTCTGTCTCTCGCCCACTCTCTGTCTCTCTCGCCCTTTCTCTGTATCTCGCCCACTCTCTGTGTCTCTCGCCCACTCTCTGTCTCTCTCGCCCACTCTCTGTCTCTCTCGCCCACTCTCTGTCTCTCTTGCCCACTTTCTGTCTCTCGCCCACTCTCTGTCTCTCTTGCCCACTCTCTGTCTCTCTAGCCCACTCTCTGTCTCTCTCGCCCACTCTCTGTCTCTCTTGCCCACTCTCTGTCTCTCGCCCGCTATCTGTCTCTCGCCCACTCTCTGTCTCTCTCGCCCACTCTCTGTCTCTCTAACCCACTCTCTGTCTCTCACTCACTCTCTGTCTCTCTCGCCCACTCTCTGTCTCTCTAACCCACTCTCTGTCTCTCTCGCCCACTCTCTGTCTCTCTCGCCCACTCTCTGTCTCTCTAGCCCACTCTCTGTCTCTCTCGCCCACTCTCTGTCTCTCTCGCCCACTCTCTGTCTTTCTCGCCCACTCTCTGTCTCTCGCCCTCTCCCTGTCTCTCGCCCTCTCTCTCTGTCTCTCACCCACTCTCTGTCTCTCTCGCCCACTCTCTGTCTCTCTCGCCCACTCTCTGTCTCTCGCCCACTCTCTGTCTCTCTCGCCCACTCTCTGACTCTCGCCCGCTCTCTGTCTCTCGCCCACTCTCTGTCTCTCTCGCCCACTCTCTGTCTCTCGCCCTCTCTCTGTCTCTCGCCCTCTCTTGGTCTTTCGCCCTCTCTCTGTCTCTCGCCCACTCTCTGTCTCTCGCTCACTCTCTGTCTCTCGCCCGCTCTCTGTCTCTCGCCCTCTCTCTGTCCCTCGCCCTCTATCTGTCCCTCGCCCTCTCTCTGTCCCTCGCCCACTATCTGTCTCTCGCCCTCTATCTGTCCCTCGCCCTCTATCTGTCCCTCGCCCTTTCTCTATCTCTCGTCCACTCTCTGTCTCTCTCGCCTACTCTCTGACTCTCGCTCGCTCTCTGACTCTCGCCCTCTATCTGTCCCTCGCCCTCTATCTGTCTCTCGCCCTCTATCTGTCTCTCTCGCCCTCTCTCTGTCTCTCTCGCCTACTCTCTGTCTCTCGCCCTTTCTCTGTCTCTCGCCCACTCTCTGTCTCTCGCCCACTCTCTGTCTCTCGCGCTCTATCTGTCTCTCACCCACTCTCTGTCTCCCTCGCCCTCTATCTGTCCCTCGCCCTCTATCTGGCCCTCGCCCTTTCTCTGTCTCTCGCCCACTCTCTGTCTCTCGCCCTCTATCTGTCTCTCGTCCTCTATCTGTCTCTCTGCCTCTATCTGTCTCTCGCCCGCTCTCCGTCTCTCGCCCGCTCTCCGTCTCTCGCCCGCTCTCCGTCTCTCGCCCGCTCTCCGTCTCTCGCCCTCTATCCGTCTCTCGCCGCCTCTCTGTCTCTCTCGCCCACTCTCTGTCTCTCTCGCCCACTCTCTGTCTCTCTCGCCCACTCTCTGTCTCTCGCCCTCTCTCTGTCTCCCTCACCCGCTCTCTGTCTCTCGCCCACTCTCTGTCTCTCGCCTACTTTCTGTCTCTTGCCATCTATCTGTCTCTCGCCCACTCTCTGGCTCTCGCCCACTGTCTGTCTCTCGCCCTCTATCTGTCCCTCGCCCTCTCTCTGTCCCTCGCCCTCTCTCTGTCCCTCGCCCTCTATCTGTCTCTCGCCCTCTATCTGTCCCTCGCCCTCTATCTGTCCCTCGCCCTTTCTCTATCTCTCGTCCACTCTCTGTCTCTCTCGCCTACTCTCTGACTCTCGCTCGCTCTCTGACTCTCGCCCTCTATCTGTCCCTCGCCCTCTATCTGTCTCTCGCCCTCTATCTGTCTCTCTCGCCCACTCTCTGTCTCTCTCGCCTACTCTCTGTCTCTCGCCCTCTCTCTGTCTCTCGACCTCTCTCTCTGTCTCTCGACCTCTCTCTCTGTCTCTCGCCCTTTCTCTGTCTCTCGCCCACTCTCTGTCTCTCGCCCACTCTCTGTCTCTCGCGCTCTATCTGTCTCTCTTGCCCACTTTCTGTCTCTCGCCCACTCTCTGTCTCTCACCCACTCTGTCTCTCACCCACTCTCTGTCTCTCGCCCACTCTCTGTCTCTCGCCCGCTCTCTGTCTCTCGCCCGCTCTCTGTCTCTCGCCCACTCTCTGTATCTCTCGCCGTCGATCTGTCTCTCGCCCGCTCTCTGTCTCTCGCCCTCTCTCTGTCTCTCGCCCACTCTCTGTCTCTCGCCCACTCTCTGTCTCTTGCCCTCCATCTGTCTCTCGCCCACTCTGGCTCTCGCCCTCTATCTTCTGTCTCTCGCCTACTCTCTGTCTCTCGCCCTCTCTCTGTCGCTCTCACCCACTCTCTGGCTCTCGCCCTCTATTTGTCCCTCGCCCACTCTCTGTCCCTCGCCCACTCTCTGTCCCTCGCCCTCTATCTGTCGCTCGCCCTCTATCTGTCCCTCGCCCTCTATCTGTCCCTCGCCCTCTATCTGTCCCTCGCCCTTTCTCTGTCTCACGCCCTCTATCTGTCTCTCGCCCTCTATCTGTCTCTCGCCCTCTATCTGTCTCTCGCCCACTCTCTGTCTCTCGCCCTCTCTCTGTCTCCCTCACCCGCTCTCTGTCTCTCGCCCACTCCCTGTCTCTTGCCCTCTATCTGTCTCTCGCCCACTCTCTGTCTCTCGCCCTCTATCTGTCTCTCGCCCACTCTCTGTCTCTCGCCCTCTCTCTGTCTCCCTCACCCGCTCTCTGTCTCTCGCCCACTCTCTGTCTCTCGCCCTCTATCTGTCTCTCGCCCTCTATCTGTCTCTTGCCCACTCTCTGTCTCTCGCCCTCTCTCTGTCTCCCTCACCCGCTCTCTGTCTCTCGCCCACTCTCTGTCTCTTGCCCTCTATCTGTCTCTCGCCCACTCTCTGTCTCTCGCCCTCTATCTGTCTCTCGCCCACTCTCTGTCTCTCGCCCTCTCTCTGTCGCTCTCACCCACTCTCTGGCTCTCGCCCTCTATCTGTCTCTCGCCCACTCTCTGTCCCTCGCCCTCTATCTGTCCCTCGCCCTCTATCTGTCCCTCGCCCTCTATCTGTCCCTCGCCCTCTATCTGTCCCTCGCCCTCTATCTGTCCCTCGCACTTTCTCTGTCTCGCGCCCTCTATCTGTCTCTCGCCCACTCTCTGTCTCTTGCCCTCTATCTGTCTCTCGCCCACTCTCTGTCTCTCGCCCTCTATCTGTCTCTCGCCCACTCTCTGTCTCTCGCCCTCTCTCTGTCGCTCTCACCCACTCTCTGGCTCTCGCCCTCTATCTGTCTCTCGCCCACTCTCTGTCTCTCGCCCTCTATCTGTCCCTCGCCCTTTCTCTGTCTCTCGCCCTCTATCTGTCCCTTGCCCTATATCTGTCCCTCGCCCTTTCTCTGTCTCTCGCCCGCTATCTGTCTCTCGCCCACTCTCTGTCTCTCTCGCCCACTCTCTGACTCTCGCCCGCTCTCTGACTCTCGCCCTCTATCTGTCTCTCGCCCACTCTCTGTCTCTCGCCCGCTCTCTGTCTCTCGTCCTCTATCTGTCTCTCGCCCTCTATCTGTCTCTCTCGCCAACTCTCTGTCTCTCGCCCACTCTCTGTCTCTCGCCCTCTCTTTGTCTCTCGCCCACTCTCTGTCTCTCGCCCACTCTCTGTCTCTCGCCCTCTATCTGTCTCTCTCGCCCACTCTCTGTCTCACGCCCACTCTCTGTCTCTCGCCCTCGCTCTGTCTCTCGCCCACTCTCTGTCTCTAACCCTCTCTCTGTCTCTCGGCAACTCTCTGTCTCTCTCACCCTCTATCTGTCTCTCGCGCTCTATCTGTCTCTCACCCACTCTCTGTCTCTCGCCCTCTCTCTGTCTCTCGCGCTCTATCTGTCTCTGGCCCTCTATCTGTCTCTCGCCCTCTATCTGTTCCTCGCTCTCTATCTGGCCCTCGCCCTTTCTCTGTCTCTCGCCCATTCTCTGTCTCTCGCCCATTCTCTGTCTCTCTTGCCCACTTTCTGTCTCTCGCCCACTCTCTGTCTCTCACCCACTCTCTGTCTCTCACCCATTCTCTGTCTCTCGCCCGCTCTCTGTCTCTCGCCCGCTCTCCGTCTCTCGCCCGCTCTCCGTCTCTCGCCGTCTATCTGTCTCTCTCGCCGTCTCTCTGTCTCTCTCGCCCACTCTCTGTCTCTCTAGCCCACTCTCTGTCTCTCGCCCACTCTCTGTCTTTCGCCCGCTCTCCGTCTCTCGCTCGCTCTCCGTCTCTCGCCGTCTATCTGTCTCTCTCGCCGTCTCTCTGTCTCTCTCGCCCACTCTCTGTCTCTCTAGCCCACTCTCTGTCTCTCTCGCCCACTCTCTGTCTCTCTTGCCCACTCTCTGTCTCTCTCGCCCACTCTCTGTCTCTCTAACCCACTCTCTGTCTCTCACTCACTCTCTGTCTCTCTCGCCCACTCTCTGTCTCTCTAACCCACTCTCTGTCTCTCGCCCACTCTCTGTCTCTCTCGCCCACTCTCTGTCTCTCTAGCCCACCCTCTGTCTCTCTCGCCCACTCTCTGTCTCTCTTGCCCACTCTCTGTCTCTCGCCCGCTATCTGTCTCTCGCCCACTCTCTGTCTCTCGCCCACTCTCTGTCTCTCGCCCTCTCTCTGTCTCTCGCCCTCTATCGGTCTCTCGCCCTCGATCGGTCTCTCGCCCTATATCTGTCTCTCTCCCTCTATCTGTCTCTCTCCCTCGATCTGTCCGTCGGCCTTTCTCTGTGTCTCGCCCACTCTCTGTCTCTCGCCCACTCTCTTTCTCTCGCCCTCTCTCTGTCTCGCTCGCCCACTGACTGTCTCTCGCCCACTCTCTGTCTCTCACCCACTCTCTGTCTCTCGCCCACTCTCTGTCTCTCGCCCGCTCTCTGTCTCTCGCCCACTCTCTGTCTCTCTCACCCTCTCTCTGTCTCTCGCTCGCTCTCTGTCTCTCTCACGCACTCTCTGTCTCTCGCCCACTCTCTGTCTCTCGCCCTCTCTCTGTCTCTCTCACCTGCTCTCTGTCTCTCGCCCGATCTCTCTGTCTCTCGCCCACTATCTGTCTCTCGCCCTCTATCTGTCCCTCGCCCTCTATCTGTCCCTCGCCCTCTATCTGTCCCTCGCCCTTTCTCTGTCTCTCGCCCTTTCTCTGTCTCTCGCCCACTCTCTGTCTCTCGCCCACTCTCTGTCTCTCTTGCCCACTCTCTGTCTCTCTTGCCCACTCTCTGTCTCTCGCCTGCTCTCTGTCTCTCGCCCTCTATCTGTCTCTCGCCCACTCTCTGTCTCTCGCCCTCTCTCTGTCTCACTCGCCCACTCTCTGTCCCTCGCCCTCTATCTGGCCCTCGCCCTTTCTCTGTCTCTCGCCCACTCTCTGTCTCTCTCGCCCTTTCTCTGTATCTCGCCCACTCTCTGTGTCTCTCGCCCACTCTCTGTCTCTCTCGCCCACTCTCTGTCTCTCTCGCCCACTCTCTGTCTCTCTTGCCCACTTTCTGTCTCTCGCCCACTCTCTGTCTCTCACCCACTCTCTGTCTCTCTCGCCCACTCTCTGTCTCTCGCCCGCTCTCTGTCTCTCGCCCTCTCTCTGTCTCTCGCCCTCTCTCTGTCTCTCACCCTCTCTCTGTCTCTCGCCCACTCTCTGTCTCTCGCCCACTCTGTGTCTCTCGCCCACTCTGTATCTCTTGCCCACTCTCTGGCTCTCGCCCTCTATCCGTCTCTCGCCGTCTCTCTGTCTCTCTCGCCCACTCTCTGTCTCTCTCGCCCACTCTCTGTCTCTCTCGCCCACTCTCTGTCTCTCTTGCCCACTTTCTGTCTCTCGCCCACTCTCTGTCTCTCTCGCCCACTCTCTGACTCTCGCCCGCTCTCTGTCTCTCGCCCACTCTCTGTCTCTCTCGCCCACTCTCTGTCTCTCGCCCTCTCTCTGTCTCTCGCCCTCTCTTGGTCTTTCGCCCTCTCTCTGTCTCTCGCCCACTCTCTGTCTCTCGCTCACTCTGTCTCTCGCCCGCTCTCTGTCTCTCGCCCTCTCTCTGTCTCTCGCCCTCTATCTGTCCCTCGCCCGCTCTCTGTCTCTCGCCCTCTCTCTGTCTCTCGCCCTCTATCTGTCCCTCGCCCTCTATCTGTCCCTCGCCCACTCTCTGTCTCTCTCGCCCACTGTCTGTCTTTCGCCCTCTATCTGTCCCTCGCCCTCTATCTGTCCCTCGCCCTCTCTCTGTCCCTCGCCCACTATCTGTCTCTCGCCCTCTATCTGTCCCTCACCCTCTATCTGTCCCTCGCCCTTTCTCTATCTCTCGTCCACTCTCTGTCTCTCTCGCCTACTCTCTGTCTCTCGCCCTCTCTCTGTCTCTCGACCTCTCTCTCTGTCTCTCGACCTCTCTCTCTGTCTCTCGCCCTTTCTCTGTCTCTCGCCCACTCTCTGTCTCTCGCCTACTCTCTGTCTCTCGCGCTCTATCTGTCTCTCACCCACTCTCTGTCTCCCTCGCCCTCTATCTGTCCCTCGCCCTCTATCTGGCCCTCGCCCTTTCTCTGTCTCTCGCCCACTCTCTGTCTCTCGCCCTCTATCTGTCTCTCGTCCTCTATCTGTCTCTCTGCCTCTATCTGTCTCTCGCCCGCTCTCCGTCTCTCGCCCGCTCTCCGTCTCTCGCCCGCTCTCCGTCTCTCGCCCGCTTTCCGTCTCTCGCCCTCTATCCGTCTCTCGCCGCCTCTCTGTCTCTCTCGCCCACTCTCTGTCTCTCTCGCCCACTCTCTGTCTCTCTCGCCCACTCTCTGTCTCTCGCCCTCTCTCTGTCTCCCTCACCCGCTCTCTGTCTCTCGCCCACTCTCTGTCTCTCGCCTACTTTCTGTCTCTTGCCATCTATCTGTCTCTCGCCCACTCTCTGGCTCTCGCCCACTGTCTGTCTCTCGCCCTCTATCTGTCCCTCGCCCTCTCTCTGTCCCTCGCCCTCTCTCTGTCCCTCGCCCTCTATCTGTCTCTCGCCCTCTATCTGTCCCTCGCCCTCTATCTGTCCCTCGCCCTTTCTCTATCTCTCGTCCACTCTCTGTCTCTCTCGCCTGCTCTCTGACTCTCGCTCGCTCTCTGACTCTCGCCCTCTATCTGTCCCTCGCCCTCTATCTGTCTCTCGCCCTCTATCTGTCTCTCTCGCCCACTCTCTGTCTCTCTCGCCTACTCTCTGTCTCTCGCCCTCTCTCTGTCTCTCGACCTCTCTCTCTCTGTCTCTCGACCTCTCTCTCTGTCTCTCGCCCTTTCTCTGTCTCTCGCCCACTCTCTGTCTCTCGCCCACTCTCTGTCTCTCGCGCTCTATCTGTCTCTCTTGCCCACTTTCTGTCTCTCGCCCACTCTCTGTCTCTCACCCACTCTGTCTCTCACCCACTCTCTGTCTCTCGCCCACTCTCTGTCTCTCGCCCGCTCTCTGTCTCTCGCCCGCTCTCTGTCTCTCGCCCACTCTCTGTATCTCTCGCCGTCGATCTGTCTCTCGCCCGCTCTCTGTCTCTCGCCCTCTCTCTGTCTCTCGCCCACTCTCTGTCTCTCGCCCACTCTCTGTCTCTCGCGCTCTATCTGTCTCTCTTGCCCACTTTCTGTCTCTCGCCCACTCTCTGTCTCTCACCCACTCTGTCTCTCACCCACTCTCTGTCTCTCGCCCACTCTCTGTCTCTCGCCCGCTCTCTGTCTCTCGCCCGCTCTCTGTCTCTCGCCCACTCTCTGTATCTCTCGCCGTCGATCTGTCTCTCGCCCGCTCTCTGTCTCTTGCCCTCCATCTGTCTCTCGCCCACTCTGGCTCTCGCCCTCTATCTTCTGTCTCTCGCCTACTCTCTGTCTCTCGCCCTCTCTCTGTCGCTCTCACCCACTCTCTGGCTCTCGCCCTCTATTTGTCCCTCGCCCACTCTCTGTCCCTCGCCCACTCTCTGTCCCTCGCCCTCTATCTGTCCCTCGCCCTCTATCTGTCCCTCGCCCTCTATCTGTCCCTCGCCCTCTATCTGTCCCTCGCCCTTTCTCTGTCTCACGCCCTCTATCTGTCTCTCGCCCTCTATCTGTCTCTCGCCCTCTATCTGTCTCTCGCCCACTCTCTGTCTCTCGCCCTCTCTCTGTCTCCCTCACCCGCTCTCTGTCTCTCGCCCACTCTCTGTCTCTTGCCCTCTATCTGTCTCTCGCCCACTCTCTGTCTCTCGCCCTCTATCTGTCTCTCGCCCACTCTCTGTCTCTCGCCCTCTCTCTGTCTCCCTCACCCGCTCTCTGTCTCTCGCCCACTCTCTGTCTCTCGCCCTCTATCTGTCTCTCGCCCTCTATCTGTCTCTCGCCCACTCTCTGTCTCTCGCCCTCTCTCTGTCTCCCTCACCCGCTCTCTGTCTCTCGCCCACTCTCTGTCTCTTGCCCTCTATCTGTCTCTCGCCCACTCTCTGTCTCTCGCCCTCTATCTGTCTCTCGCCCACTCTCTGTCTCTCGCCCTCTCTCTGTCGCTCTCACCCACTCTCTGGCTCTCGCCCTCTATCTGTCTCTCGCCCACTCTCTGTCTCTCGCCCTCTATCTGTCCCTCGCCCTTTCTCTGTCTCTCGCCCTCTATCTGTCCCTTGCCCTATATCTGTCCCTCGCCCTTTCTCTGTCTCTCGCCCGCTATCTGTCTGTCGCCCACTCTCTGTCTCTCTCGCCCACTCTCTGACTCTCGCCCGCTCTCTGACTCTGGCCCTCTATCTGTCTCTCGCCCACTCTCTGTCTCTCGCCCGCTCTCTGTCTCTCGTCCTCTATCTGTCTCTCGCCCTCTATCTGTCTCTCGCCCTCTATCTGTCTCTCTCGCCAACTCTCTGTCTCTCGCCCACTCTCTGTCTCTCGCCCTCTCTTTGTCTCTCGCCCACTCTCTGTCTCTCGCCCACTCTCTGTCTCTCGCCCTCTATCTGTCTCTCTCGCCCACTCTCTGTCTCACGCCCACTCTCTGTCTCTCGCCCTCGCTCTGTCTCTCGCCCTCTCTCTGTCTCTAACCCTCTCTCTGTCTCTCGGCAACTCTCTGTCTCTCTCACCCTCTATCTGTCTCTCGCGCTCTATCTGTCTCTCACCCACTCTCTGTCTCTCTCGCCCACTCTCTGTCTCTCGCCCGCTCTCTGTCTCTCGCCCTCTCTCTGTCTCTCGCCCTCTCTCTGTCTCTCACCCTCTCTCTGTCTCTCGCCCACTCTCTGTCTCTCGCCCACTCTCTGTCTCTCTCGCCCACTCTCTGACTCTCGCCCGCTCTCTGTCTCTCGCCCACTCTCTGTCTCTCTCGCCCACTCTCTGTCTCTCGCCCTCTCTCTGTCTCTCGCCCTCTCTTGGTCTTTCGCCCTCTCTCTGTCTCTCGCCCACTCTCTGTCTCTCGCTCACTCTGTCTCTCGCCCGCTCTCTGTCTCTCGCCCTCTCTCTGTCTCTCGCCCTCTATCTGTCCCTCGCCCGCTCTCTGTCTCTCGCCCTCTCTCTGTCTCTCGCCCTCTATCTGTCCCTCGCCCTCTATCTGTCCCTCGCCCACTCTCTGTCTCTCTCGCCCACTGTCTGTCTTTCGCCATCTATCTGTCCCTCGCCCTCTATCTGTCCCTCGCCCTCTCTCTGTCCCTCGCCCACTATCTGTCTCTCGCCCTCTATCTGTCCCTCACCCTCTATCTGTCCCTCGCCCTTTCTCTATCTCTCGTCCACTCTCTGTCTCTCTCGCCTACTCTCTGTCTCTCGCCCTCTCTCTGTCTCTCGACCTCTCTCTCTGTCTCTCGACCTCTCTCTCTGTCTCTCGCCCTTTCTCTGTCTCTCGCCCACTCTCTGTCTCTCGCCCACTCTCTGTCTCTCGCGCTCTATCTGTCTCTCACCCACTCTCTGTCTCCCTCGCCCTCTATCTGTCCCTCGCCCTCTATCTGGCCCTCGCCCTTTCTCTGTCTCTCGCCCACTCTCTGTCTCTCGCCCTCTATCTGTCTCTCGTCCTCTATCTGTCTCTCTGCCTCTATCTGTCTCTCGCCCGCTCTCCGTCTCTCGCCCGCTCTCCGTCTCTCGCCCGCTCTCCGTCTCTCGCCCGCTTTCCGTCTCTCGCCCTCTATCCGTCTCTCGCCGCCTCTCTGTCTCTCTCGCCCACTCTCTGTCTCTCTCGCCCACTCTCTGTCTCTCTCGCCCACTCTCTGTCTCTCGCCCTCTCTCTGTCTCCCTCACCCGCTCTCTGTCTCTCGCCCACTCTCTGTCTCTCGCCTACTTTCTGTCTCTTGCCATCTATCTGTCTCTCGCCCACTCTCTGGCTCTCGCCCACTGTCTGTCTCTCGCCCTCTATCTGTCCCTCGCCCTCTCTCTGTCCCTCGCCCTCTCTCTGTCCCTCGCCCTCTATCTGTCTCTCGCCCTCTATCTGTCCCTCGCCCTCTATCTGTCCCTCGCCCTTTCTCTATCTCTCGTCCACTCTCTGTCTCTCTCGCCTGCTCTCTGACTCTCGCTCGCTCTCTGACTCTCGCCCTCTATCTGTCCCTCGCCCTCTATCTGTCTCTCGCCCTCTATCTGTCTCTCTCGCCCACTCTCTGTCTCTCTCGCCTACTCTCTGTCTCTCGCCCTCTCTCTGTCTCTCGACCTCTCTCTCTCTGTCTCTCGACCTCTCTCTCTGTCTCTCGCCCTTTCTCTGTCTCTCGCCCACTCTCTGTCTCTCGCCCACTCTCTGTCTCTCGCGCTCTATCTGTCTCTCTTGCCCACTTTCTGTCTCTCGCCCACTCTCTGTCTCTCACCCACTCTGTCTCTCGCCCACTCTCTGTCTCTCGCCCGCTCTCTGTCTCTCGCCCGCTCTCTGTCTCTCGCCCACTCTCTGTATCTCTCGCCGTCGATCTGTCTCTCGCCCGCTCTCTGTCTCTCGCCCTCTCTCTGTCTCTCGCCCACTCTCTGTCTCTTGCCCACTCTCTGTCTCTTGCCCTCCATCTGTCTCTCGCCCACTCTGGCTCTCGCCCTCTATCTTCTGTCTCTCGCCTACTCTCTGTCTCTCGCCCTCTCTCTGTCGCTCTCACCCACTCTCTGGCTCTCGCCCTCTATTTGTCCCTCGCCCACTCTCTGTCCCTCGCCCACTCTCTGTCCCTCGCCCTCTATCTGTCCCTCGCCCTCTATCTGTCCCTCGCCCTCTATCTGTCCCTCGCCCTCTATCTGTCCCTCGCCCTTTCTCTGTCTCACGCCCTCTATCTGTCTCTCGCCCTCTATCTGTCTCTCGCCCTCCATCTGTCTCTCGCCCACTCTCTGTCTCTCGCCCTCTCTCTGTCTCCCTCACCCGCTCTCTGTCTCTCGCCCACTCTCTGTCTCTTGCCCTCTATCTGTCTCTCGCCCACTCTCTGTCTCTCGCCCTCTATCTGTCTCTCGCCCACTCTCTGTCTCTCGCCCTCTCTCTGTCTCCCTCACCCGCTCTCTGGCTCTCGCCCACTCTCTGTCTCTCGCCCTCTATCTGTCTCTCGCCCTCTATCTGTCTCTCGCCCACTCTCTGTCTCTCGCCCTCTCTCTGTCTCCCTCACCCGCTCTCTGTCTCTCGCCCACTCTCTGTCTCTTGCCCTCTATCTGTCTCTCGCCCACTCTCTGTCTCTCGCCCTCTATCTGTCTCTCGCCCACTCTCTGTCTCTCGCCCTCTCTCTGTCGCTCTCACCCACTCTCTGGCTCTCGCCCTCTATCTGTCTCTCGCCCACTCTCTGTCTCTCGCCCTCTATCTGTCCCTCGCCCTTTCTCTGTCTCTCGCCCTCTATCTGTCCCTTGCCCTATATCTGTCCCTCGCCCTTTCTCTGTCTCTCGCCCGCTATCTGTCTGTCGCCCACTCTCTGTCTCTCTCGCCCACTCTCTGACTCTCGCCCGCTCTCTGACTCTGGCCCTCTATCTGTCTCTCGCCCACTCTCTGTCTCTCGCCCGCTCTCTGTCTCTCGTCCTCTATCTGTCTCTCGCCCTCTATCTGTCTCTCGCCCTCTATCTGTCTCTCTCGCCAACTCTCTGTCTCTCGCCCACTCTCTGTCTCTCGCCCTCTCTTTGTCTCTCGCCCACTCTCTGTCTCTCGCCCACTCTCTGTCTCTCGCCCTCTATCTGTCTCTCTCGCCCACTCTCTGTCTCACGCCCACTCTCTGTCTCTCGCCCTCGCTCTGTCTCTCGCCCACTCTCTGTCTCTAACCCTCTCTCTGTCTCTCGGCAACTCTCTGTCTCTCTCACCCTCTATCTGTCTCTCGCGCTCTATCTGTCTCTCACCCACTCTCTGTCTCTCGCCCTCTCTCTGTCTCTCTCGCGCTCTATCTGTCTCTCGCCCTCTATCTGTCCCTCGCTCTCTATCTGGCCCTCGCCCTTTCTCTGTCTCTCGCCCATTCTCTGTCTCTCGCCCACTCTGTCTCTCTTGCCCACTTTCTGTCTCTCGCCCACTCTCTGTCTCTCACCCACTCTCTGTCTCTCACCCATTCTCTGTCTCTCGCCCTCTATCTGTCTCTCGCCCTCTATCTGTCTCTCGCCCGCTCTCTGTCTCTCTCCCTCTATCTGTCCGTCGGCCTTTCTCTGTGTCTCGCCCACTCTCTGTCTCTCGCCCGCTCTCTGTCTCTCGCCCACTCTCTGTCTCTCGCCCTCTCTCTGTCTCTCTTGCCCACTTTCTGTCTCTCACCCACTCTCTGTCTCTCGCCCACTCTCTGTCTTTCGCCCGCTCTCCGTCTCTCGCCCGCTCTCCGTCTCTCGCCGTCTATCTGTCTCTCTCGCCGTCTCTCTGTCTCTCTCGCCCACTCTCTGTCTCTCTAGCCCACTCTCTGTCTCTCTCGCCCACTCTCTGTCTCTCTTGCCCACTCTCTGTCTCTCTCGCCCATTCTCTGTCTCTCTTGCCCACTCTCTGTCTCTCGCCCGCTATCTGTCTCTCGCCCACTCTCTGTCTCTCGCCCACTCTCTGTCTCTCGCCCTCTCTCTGTCTCTCGCCCTCTATCGGTCCCTCGCCCTCTATCGGTCTCTCGCCCTATATCTGTCTCTCTCCCTCTATCTGTCTCTCTCCCTCGATCTGTCCGTCGGCCTTTCTCTTTCTCTCGCCCTTTCTCTGTCTCTCGCCCACTCTCTTTTTCTCGCCCTCTCTCTGTCTCGCTCGCCCACTCTCTGTCTCTCGCCCACTCTCTGTCTCTCACCCACTCTCTGTCTCTCGCCCACTCTCTGTCTCTCTCACCCTCTCTCTGTCTCTCGCTCGCTCTCTGTCTCTCTCACGCACTCTCTGTCTCTCGCCCACTCTCTGTCTCTCGCCCACTCTCTGTCTCTCACCCACTCTCTGTCTCTCGCCCACTCTCTGTCTCTCTCACCCTCTCTCTGTCTCTCGCTCGCTCTCTGTCTCTCTCACGCACTCTCTGTCTCTCGCCCACTCTCTGTCTCTCGCCCTCTCTCTGTCTCTCTCACCTGCTCTCTGTCTCTCGCCCGATCTCTCTGTCTCTCGCCCACTATCTGTCTCTCGCCCTCTATCTGTCTCTCGCCCTCTATCTGTCCTTCGCCCTCTATCTGTCCCTCGCCCTTTCTCTGTCTCTCGCCCTTTCTCTGTCTCTCGCCCACTCTCTGTCTCTCGCCCACTCTCTGTCTCTCTTGCCCACTCTCTGTCTCTCTTGCCCACTCTCTGTCTCTCGCCTGCTCTCTGTCTCTCGCCCTCTATCTGTCTCTCGCCCACTCTCTGTCTCTCGCCCTCTCTCTGTCTCACTCGCCCACTCTCTGTCCCTCGCGCACTCTCTGTCTCTCGCCCATTCTCTGTCTCTCGCCCACTCTCCGTCTCTCGCCCTCTCTCTGTCTCTCGCCCTCTATCTGGCCCTCGCCCTTTCTCTGTCTCTCGCCCACTCTCTGTCTCTCTCGCCCTTTCTCTGTATCTCGCCCACTCTCTGTGTCTCTCGCCCACTCTCTGTCTCTCTCGCCCACTCTCTGTCTCTCTCGCCCACTCTCTGTCTCTCTTGCCCACTTTCTGTCTCTCGCCCACTCTCTGTCTCTCACCCACTCTCTGTCTCTCTCGCCCACTCTCTGTCTCTCGCCCGCTCTCTGTCTCTCGCCCTCTCTCTGTCTCTCGCCCTCTCTCTGTCTCTCACCCTCTCTCTGTCTCTCGCCCACTCTCTGTCTCTCGCCCACTCTGTATCTCTTGCCCACTCTCTGGCTCTCGCCCTCTATCCGTCTCTCGCCGTCTCTCTGTCTCTCTCGCCCACTCTCTGTCTCTCTCGCCCACTCTCTGTCTTTCTCGCCCACTCTCTGTCTCTCGCCCTCTCCCTGTCTCTCGCCCTCTCTCTGTCTCTCGCCCACTCTCTGTCTCTCTCGCCCACTCTCTGTCTCTCTCGCCCACTCTCTGTCTCTCTTGCCCACTTTCTGTCTCTCGCCCACTCTCTGTCTCTCTCGCCCACTCTCTGACTCTCGCCCGCTCTGTCTCTCGCCCACTCTCTGTCTCTCTCGCCCACTCTCTGTCTCTCGCCCTCTCTCTGTCTCTCGCCCTCTCTTGGTCTTTCGCCCTCTCTCTGTCTCTCGCCCACTCTCTGTCTCTCGCTCACTCTCTGTCTCTCGCCCGCTCTCTGTCTCTCGCCCTCTCTCTGTCTCTCGCCCTCTATCTGTCCCTCGCCCGCTCTCTGTCTCTCGCCCTCTCTCTGTCTCTCGCCCTCTATCTGTCCCTCGCCCTCTATCTGCCCCTCGCCCACTCTCTGTCTCTCTCGCCCACTGTCTGTCTCTCGCCCTCTATCTGTCTCTCGCCCTCTCTCTGTCCCACGCCCTCTATCTGTCCCTCGCCCTCTCTCTGTCCCTCGCCCTCCATCTGTCTCTCGCCCTCTATCTGTCCCTCGCCCTCTATCTGTCCCTCGCCCTTTCTCTATCTCTCGTCCACTCTCTGTCTCTCTCGCCTACTCTCTGACTCTCGCTCGCTCTCTGACTCTCGCCCTCTATCTGTCCCTCGCCCTCTATCTGTCTCTCGCCCTCTATCTGTCTCTCTCGCCCTCTCTCTGTCTCTCTCGCCTACTCTCTGTCTCTCGCCCTCTCTCTGTCTCGCGACCTCTCTCTCTGTCTCTCGACCTCTCTCTCTGTCTCTCGCCCTTTCTCTGTCTCTCGCCCACTCTCTGTCTCTCGCCCACTCTCTGTCTCTCGCGCTCTATCTGTCTCTCACCCACTCTCTGTCTCCCTCGCCCTCTATCTGTCCCTCGCCCTCTATCTGGCCCTCGCCCTTTCTCTGTCTCTCGCCCACTCTCTGTCTCTCGCCCTCTATCTGTCTCTCGCCCTCTATCTGTCTCTCTGCCTCTATCTGTCTCTCGCCCTCTCTCTGTCTCTCGCCCGCTCTCCGTCTCTCGCCCGCTCTCCGTCTCTCGCCCGCTCTCCGTCTCTCGCCCTCTATCCGTCTCTCGCCCTCTATCTGTCCCTCGCCCGCTCTCTGTCTCTCGCCCTCTCTCTGTCTCTCGCCCTCTATCTGTCCCTCGCCCTCTATCTGTCCCTTGCCCACTCTCTGTCTCTCTCGCCCACTGTCTGTCTCTCGCCCTCTATCTGTCCCACGCCCTCTATCTGTCCCTCGCCCTCTCTCTGTCCCTCGCCCTCTATCTGTCTCTCGCCCTCTCTCTGTCCCTCGCCCTCCATCTGTCTCTCGCCCTCTATCTGTCCCTCGCCCTCTATCTGTCCCTCGCCCTTTCTCTATCTCTCGTCCACTCTCTGTCTCTCTCGCCTACTCTCTGACTCTCGCTCGCTCTCTGACTCTCGCCCTCTATCTGTCCCTCGCCCTCTATCTGTCTCTCGCCCTCTATCTGTCTCTCTCGCCCTCTCTCTGTCTCTCTCGCCTACTCTCTGTCTCTCGCCCTCTCTCTGTCTCGCGACCTCTCTCTCTGTCTCTCGACCTCTCTCTCTGTCTCTCGCCCTTTCTCTGTCTCTCGCCCACTCTCTGTCTCTCGCCCACTCTCTGTCTCTCGCGCTCTATCTGTCTCTCACCCACTCTCTGTCTCCCTCGCCCTCTATCTGTCCCTCGCCCTCTATCTGGCCCTCGCCCTTTCTCTGTCTCTCGCCCACTCTCTGTCTCTCGCCCTCTATCTGTCTCTCGCCCTCTATCTGTCTCTCTGCCTCTATCTGTCTCTCGCCCTCTCTCTGTCTCTCGCCCGCTCTCCGTCTCTCGCCCGCTCTCCGTCTCTCGCCCGCTCTCCGTCTCTCGCCCTCTATCCGTCTCTCGCCGCCTCTCTGTCTCTCTCGCCCACTCTCTGTCTCTCTCGCCCTCTATCCGTCTCTCGCCGCCTCTCTGTCTCTCTCGCCCACTCTCTGTCTCTCTCGCCCACTCTCTGTCTCTCTCGCCCACTCTCTGTCTCTCGCCCTCTCTCTGTCTCCCTCACCCGCTCTCTGTCTCTCGCCCACTCTCTGTCTCTCGCCTACTTTCTGTCTCTTGCCATCTATCTGTCTCTCGCCCACTCTCTGGCTCTCGCCCACTGTCTGTCTCTCGCCCTCTATCTGTCCCTCGCCCTCTCTCTGTCCCTCGCCCTCTCTCTGTCCCTCGCCCTCTCTCTGTCCCTCGCCCTCTATCTGTCTCTCGCCCTCTATCTGTCCCTCGCCCTCTATCTGTCCCTTGCCCTTTCTCTGTCTCTCGTCCACTCTCTGTCTCTCTCGCCTACTCTCTGACTCTCGCTCGCTCTCTGACTCTCGCCCTCTATCTGTCCCTCGCCCTCTATCTGTCTCTCGCCCTCTATCTGTCTCTCTCGCCCACTCTCTGTCTCTCTCGCCTACTCTCTGTCTCTCGCCCTCTCTCTGTCTCTCGACCTCTCTCTCTGTCTCTCGACCTCTCTCTCTGTCTCTCGCCCTTTCTCTGTCTCTCGCCCACTCTCTGTCTCTCGCCCACTCTCTGTCTCTCGCGCTCTATCTGTCTCTCACCCACTCTCTGTCTCCCTCGCCCTCTATCTGTCCCTCGCCCTCTATCTGGCCCTCGCCCTTTCTCTGTCTCTCGCCCACTCTCTGTCTCTCGCCCTCTATCTGTCTCTCGCCCTCTATCTGTCTCTCTGCCTCTATCTGCCTCTCGCCCGCTCTCCGTCTCTCGCCCGCTCTCCGTCTCTCGCCCGCTCTCCGTCTCTCGCCCTCTATCCGTCTCTCGCCGCCTCTCTGTCTCTCTCGCCCACTCTGTCTCTCTCGCCCACACTCTGTCTCTCTCGCCCACTCTCTGTCTCTCGCCCTCTCTCTGTCTCCCTCACCCGCTCTCTGGCTCTCGCCCGCTATCTGTCTCTCGCCCACTCTCTGTCTCTCGCCCACTCTCTGTCTCTAACCCTCTCTCTGTCTCTCGGCAACTCTCTGTCTCTCTCACCCTCTATCTGTCTCTCGCGCTCTATCTGTCTCTCACCCACTCTCTGTCTCTCGCCCTCTCTCTGTCTCTCGCGCTCTATCTGTCTCTGGCCCTCTATCTGTCTCTCGCCCTCTATCTGTCCCTCGCTCTCTATCTGGCCCTCGCCCTTTCTCTGTCTCTCGCCCACTCTCTGTCTCTCGCCCACTCTGTCTCTCTTGCCCACTTTCTGTCTCTCGCCCACTCTCTGTCTCTCTCGCCCACTCTCTGTCTCTCACCCTCTCTCTGTCTCTCGCCCTCTCTTGGTCTTTCGCCCTCTCTCTGTCTCTCGCCCACTCTCTGTCTCTCGCCCGCTCTCTGTCTCTCGCCCTCTCTCTGTCTCTCGCCCTCTATCTGTCCCTCGCCCGCTCTCTGTCTCTCGCCCTCTCTCTGTCTCTCGCCCTCTATCTGTCCCTCGCCCTCTATCTGTCCCTTGCCCACTCTCTGTCTCTCTCGCCCACTGTCTGTCTCTCGCCCTCTATCTGTCCCACGCCCTCTATCTGTCCCTCGCCCTCTCTCTGTCCCTCGCCCTCTATCTGTCTCTCGCCCTCTATCTGTCCCTCGCCCTCTATCTGTCCCTCGCCCTTTCTCTATCTCTCGTCCACTCTCTGTCTCTCTCGCCTACTCTCTGACTCTCGCTCGCTCTCTGACTCTCGCCCTCTATCTGTCCCTCGCCCTCTATCTGTCTCTCGCCCTCTATCTGTCTCTCTCGCCCACTCTCTGTCTCTCTCGCCTACTCTCTGTCTCTCGCCCTCTCTCTGTCTCTCGACCTCTCTCTCTCTGACTCTCGCCCGCTCTCTGTCTCTCGCCCACTCTCTGTCTCTCTCGCCCACTCTCTGTCTCTCGCCCTCTCTCTGTCTCTCGCCCTCTCTTGGTCTTTCGCCCTCTCTCTGTCTCTCGCCCACTCTCTGTCTCTTGCTCACTCTCTGTCTCTCGCCCGCTCTCTGTCTCTCGCCCTCTCTCTGTCTCTCGCCCTCTATCTGTCCCTCGCCCGCTCTCTGTCTCTCGCCCTCTCTCTGTCTCTCGCCCTCTATCTGTCCCTCGCCCTCTATCTGTCCCTCGCCCACTCTCTGTCTCTCTCGCCCACTGTCTGTCTCTCGCCCTCTATCTGTCCCTCGCCCTCTATCTGTCCCTCACCCTCTCTCTGTCCCTCGCCCTCTATCTGTCTCTCGCCCTCTATCTGTCCCTCGCCCTCTATCTGTCCCTCGCCCTTTCTCTATCTCTCGTCCACTCTCTGTCTCTCTCGCCTACTCTCTGACTCTCGCTCGCTCTCTGACTCTCGCCCTCTATCTGTCCCTCGCCCTCTATCTGTCTCTCGCCCTCTATCTGTCTCTCTCGCCCTCTCTCTGTCTCTCTCGCCTACTCTCTGTCTCTCGCCCTCTCTCTGTCTCTCGCCCTCTCTCTGTCTCTCGACCTCTCTCTCTGTCTCTCGACCTCTCTCTCTGTCTCTCGCCCTTTCTCTGTCTCTCGCCCACTCTCTGTCTCTCGCCCACTCTCTGTCTCTCGCGCTCTATCTGTCTCTCACCCACTCTCTGTCTCCCTCGCCCTCTATCTGTCCCTCGCCCTCTATCTGGCCCTCGCCCTTTCTCTGTCTCTCACCCACTCTCTGTCTCTCGCCCTCTATCTGTCTCTCGCCCTCTATCTGTCTCTCTGCCTCTATCTGTCTCTCGCCCGCTCTCCGTCTCTCGCCCGCTCTCCGTCTCTCGCCCGCTCTCCGTCTCTCGCCCTCTATCCGTCTCTCGCCCACTCTCTGTCTCTCTCGCCCACTCTCTGTCTCTCTCGCCCACTCTCTGTCTCTCTCGCCCACTCTCTGTCTCTCGCCCTCTCTCTGTCTCCCTCACCCGCTCTCTGTCTCTCGCCCACTCTCTGTCTCTCGCCTACTTTCTGTCTCTTGCCATCTATCTGTCTCTCGCCCACTCTCTGGCTCTCGCCCGCTATCTGTCTCTCGCCCACTCTCTGTCTCTCGCCCTCTCTCTGTCTCTCTCACGCACTCTCTGTCTCTCGCCCACTCTCTGTCTCTCGCCCTCTCTCTGTTTCTCTCACCTGCTCTCTGTCTCTCTTGCCCACTCTCTGTCTCTCACCCACTCTCTGTCTGTCTCACCCACTCTCTGTCTCTCGCCCGCTCTCTGTCTCTCGCCCTCTCTCTGTCTCTCGCCCTCTCTCTGTCTCTCACCCTCTCTCTGTCTCTCGCCCACTCTCTGTCTCTCGCCCACTCTGTATCTCTTGCCCACTCTCTGGCTCTCGCCCTCTATCCGTCTCTCGCCGTCTCTCTGTCTCTCTCGCCCACTCTCTGTCTCTCTCGCCCACTCTCTGTCTTTCTCGCCCACTCTCTGTCTCTGGCCCTCTCCCTGTCTCTCGCCCTCTCTCTGTCTCTCGCCCACTCTCTGTCTCTCTCGCCCACTCTCTGTCTCTCTCGCCCACTCTCTGTCTCTCGCGCTCTATCTGTCTCTCACCCACTCTCTGTCTCCCTCGCCCTCTATCTGTCCCTCGCCCTCTATCTGGCCCTCGCCCTTTCTCTGTCTCTCACCCACTCTCTGTCTCTCGCCCTCTATCTGTCTCTCGCCCTCTATCTGTCTCTCTGCCTCTATCTGTCTCTCGCCCGCTCTCCGTCTCTCGCCCGCTCTCCGTCTCTCGCCCGCTCTCCGTCTCTCGCCCTCTATCCGTCTCTCGCCGCCTCTCTGTCTCTCTCGCCCACTCTCTGTCTCTCTCGCCCACTCTCTGTCTCTCTCGCCCACTCTCTGTCTCTCGCCCTCTCTCTGTCTCCCTCACCCGCTCTCTGTCTCTCGCCCACTCTCTGTCTCTCGCCTACTTTCTGTCTCTTGCCATCTATCTGTCTCTCGCCCACTCTCTGGCTCTCGCCCGCTATCTGTCTCTCGCCCACTCTCTGTCTCTCGCCCTCTCTCTGTCTCTCTCACGCACTCTCTGTCTCTCGCCCACTCTCTGTCTCTCGCCCTCTCTCTGTTTCTCTCACCTGCTCTCTGTCTCTCTTGCCCACTCTCTGTCTCTCACCCACTCTCTGTCTGTCTCACCCACTCTCTGTCTCTCGCCCGCTCTCTGTCTCTCGCCCTCTCTCTGTCTCTCGCCCTCTCTCTGTCTCTCGCCCTCTCTCTGTCTCTCGCCCACTCTCTGTCTCTCGCCCGCTCTCTGTCTCTCGCCCTCTCTCTGTCTCTCGCCCACTCTCTGTCTCTCTCGCCCACTCTCTGTCTCTCTCGCCCACTCTCTGTCTCTCTTGCCCACTTTCTGTCTCTCGCCCACTCTCTGTCTCTCTCGCCCACTCTCTGACTCTCGCCCGCTCTCTGTCTCTCGCCCACTCTCTGTCTCTCTCGCCCACTCTCTGTCTCTCGCCCTCTCTCTGTCTCTCGCCCTCTCTTGGTCTTTCGCCCTCTCTCTGTCTCTCGCCCACTCTCTGTCTCTTGCTCACTCTCTGTCTCTCGCCCGCTCTCTGTCTCTCGCCCTCTCTCTGTCTCTCGCCCTCTATCTGTCCCTCGCCCGCTCTCTGTCTCTCGCCCTCTCTCTGTCTCTCGCCCTCTATCTGTCCCTCGCCCTCTATCTGTCCCTCGCCCACTCTCTGTCTCTCTCGCCCACTGTCTGTCTCTCGCCCTCTATCTGTCCCTCGCCCTCTATCTGTCCCTCGCCCTCTCTCTGTCCCTCGCCCTCTATCTGTCTCTCGCCCTCTATCTGTCCCTCGCCCTCTATCTGTCCCTCGCCCTTTCTCTATCTCTCGTCCACTCTCTGTCTCTCTCGCCTACTCTCTGACTCTCGCTCGCTCTCTGACTCTCGCCCTCTATCTGTCCCTCGCCCTCTATCTGTCTCTCGCCCTCTATCTGTCTCTCTCGCCCTCTCTCTGTCTCTCTCGCCTACTCTCTGTCTCTCGCCCTCTCTCTGTCTCTCGCCCTCTCTCTGTCTCTCGACCTCTCTCTCTGTCTCTCGACCTCTCTCTCTGTCTCTCGCCCTTTCTCTGTCTCTCGCCCACTCTCTGTCTCTCGCCCACTCTCTGTCTCTCGCGCTCTATCTGTCTCTCACCCACTCTCTGTCTCCCTCGCCCTCTATCTGTCCCTCGCCCTCTATCTGGCCCTCGCCCTTTCTCTGTCTCTCACCCACTCTCTGTCTCTCGCCCTCTATCTGTCTCTCGCCCTCTCTCTGTCTCTCTGCCTCTATCTGTCTCTCGCCCGCTCTCCGTCTCTCGCCCGCTCTCCGTCTCTCGCCCGCTCTCCGTCTCTCGCCCTCTATCCGTCTCTCGCCGCCTCTCTGTCTCTCTCGCCCACTCTCTGTCTCTCTCGCCCACTCTCTGTCTCTCTCGCCCACTCTCTGTCTCTCGCCCTCTCTCTGTCTCCCTCACCCGCTCTCTGTCTCTCGCCCACTCTCTGTCTCTCGCCTACTTTCTGTCTCTTGCCATCTATCTGTCTCTCGCCCACTCTCTGGCTCTCGCCCGCTATCTGTCTCTCGCCCACTCTCTGTCTCTCGCCCTCTCTCTGTCTCTCTCACGCACTCTCTGTCTCTCGCCCACTCTCTGTCTCTCGCCCTCTCTCTGTTTCTCTCACCTGCTCTCTGTCTCTCGCCCGATCTCTCTGTCTCTCGCCCACTATCTGTCTCTCACGCTCTATCTGTCTCTCGCCCTCTATCTGTCCCTCGCCCTCTATCTGTCCCTCGCCCTCTATCTGTCCCTCGCCCTTTCTCTGTCTCTCGCCCTTTCTCTGTCTCTCGCCCTCTCTCTGTCTCTCGCCCTCTCTCTGTCTCTCGCCCTCTCTCTGTCTCTCGCCCACTCTCTGTCTCTCTTGCCCACTCTCTGTCTCTCGCCTGCTCTCTGTCTCTCGCCCTCTATCTGTCTCTCGCCCACTCTCTGTCTCTCGCCCTCTCTCTGTTTCACTCGCCCACTCTCTGTCCCTCGCGCACTCTCTGTCTCTCGCCCATTCTCTGTCTCTCGCCCACTCTCCGTCTCTCGCCCTCTCTCTGTCTCTCGCCCTCTATCTGGCCCTCGCCCTTTCTCTGTCTCTCGCCCACTCTCTGTCTCTCTCGCCCTTTCTCTGTATCTCACCAACTCTCTGTGTCTCTCGCCCACTCTCTGTCTCTCGCCCTCGCTCTGTCTCTCGCCCTCTCTCTGTCTCTCGCCCACTCTCTGTCTCTCGCCCTCTCCCTGTCTCTCGCCCTCTCTCTGTCTCTCGCCCACTCTCTGTCTCTCTCGCCCACTCTCTGTCTATCTCTCGCCCACTCTCTGTCTCTCTTGCCCACTTTCTGTCTCTCGCCCACTCTCTGTCTCTCTCGCCCACTCTCTGTCTCTCTCGCCCGCTCTCTGTCTCTCGCCCACTCTCTGTCTCTCGCCCTCTCTCTGTCTCTCGCCCTCGCTCTGTCTCTTGCGCTTTCTCTGTCTCTCGCCCACTCTCTGTCTCTCGCCCTCTCTCTGTCTCTCGCCCTCTCTCTGTCTCTCGCCCACTCTCTGTCTCTCGCCCTCTCTCTGTCTCTAGCCCTCTCTCTGTCTCTCGCCCTCTCTCTGTCTCTCGCCCTCTCTCTGTCTCTCACCCACTCTCTGTCTCCCGCCCTCTCTCTGTCTCTCGCCCTCTCTCTGTCTCTCGCCCTCTCTCTGTCTCTCACCCACCCTCTGTCTCTCTTGCCCACTCTCTGTCTCTCGCCCTCTCTCTGTCGCTCCCCTTTTCTCTGTCTCTCGCCCACTCTCTGTCTCTCGCCCTTTCTCTGTCCCTCGCCCAATCTCTGTCTCTCTCGCCCACTCTCTGTATCTCGCCCTCTCTCTGTCTCTCACCCATTCTCTCTCTCTCTCGCCCACTCTCTGTCTCTCTTGCACTTTATCTGTCTGTCGCCCTCTATCTGTCTCTTGCCCTCTATCGGTCTCTCGGCCACTCTCTGTCTCTCGCCCGCTCTCTGTCTCTCGCCCGCTCTCTGTCTCTTGCCCGCTCTCTGTCTCTCGCCCGCTCTCTGTCTCTCGCCCGCTCTCTGTCTCTCGACCGCTCTCTGTCTCTCGCCCTCTCTCTGTCTCTCGACCGCTCTCTGTCTCTCGACCGCTCTCTGTCTCTCGCCCGCTCTCTGTCTCTCGACCGCTCTCTGTCTCTCGACCGCTCTCTGTCTCTCGACCGCTCTCTGTCTCTCGCCCACTCTCTGTCTCTCGACCGCTCTCTGTCTCTCGCCCGCTCTCTGTCTCTCGACCGCTCTCTGTCTCTCGACAGCTCTCTGTCTGTCGCCCTCTCTCTGTCTCTCGACCGCTCTCTGTCTCTCGCCCGCTCTCTGTCTCTCGACCGCTCTCTGTCTCTCGCCCACTCTCTGTCTCTCGCCCACTCTCTGTCTCTCGCCCGCTCTCTGCCTCTCATCCGCTCTCTGTCTCTCGCCCTCTATCTTTCTCTCGCCCACTCTCTGTCTCTCTCGGCCACTCTCTGTCTCTCGCCCACTCTCTGTATCTCTTGCCCACTCTGTCTCTCGCCCGCTATCTGTCTCTCGCCAACTGTCTGTCTCTCGCGCTCTATCTGTCTCTTGCCCTCTCTCTGTCTCTTGCCCTCTCTCTGTCTCTCGCGCTCTATCTGTCTCTGGCCCTCTATCTGTCTCTCGCCCTCTATCTGTCTCTCGCCCTCTATCTGTCCCTCGCCCTCTATCTGTCCCTTGCCCTTTCTCTGTCTCTCGCCCACTCTCTGTCTCTCGCCCTCTATCTGTCTCTGGCCCTCTATCTGTCTCTCGCCCTCTATCAGTCTCTCGCCCTCTATCGGTCTCTCGCCCTCTATCTGTCTCTCGCCCTCTATCTGTCTCTCGCCCTCTATCAGTCTCTCGCCCACTCTCTGTCTCTCACCCACTCTCTGTCTCTCGCCCTCTATCTGTCTCTCGCCCTCTATCAGTCTCTCGCCCACTCTCTGTCTCTCGCCCTCTATCTGTCCCTCGCCCTCTATCTGTCCCTTGCCCTTTCTCTGTCTCTCGCCCACTCTCTGTCTCTCGCCCTCTATCTGTCTCTCGCCCTCTATCTGTCTCTCGCCCTCTATCTGTCTCTCGCCCTCTATCTGTCTCTCGCCCTCTATCTGTCTCTCGCCCTCTATCTGTCTCTCGCCCTCTCTCTGTCTCTGGCCCTCTATCTGTCTCTCGCCCTCTGTCGGTCTCTCGCCCTCTATCTGTCCCTCGCCCTCTATCTGTCCCTTGCCCTTTCTCTGTCTCTCGCCCACTCTCTGTCTCTCGCCCTCTATCTGTCTCTCGCCCTCTATCGGTCTCTCGCCCTCTATCTGTCTCTCGCCCTCTATCAGTCTCTCGCCCTCTATCTGTCTCTCGCCCTCTATCTGTCTCTCGCCCTCTATCTGTCCCTCGCCCTCTATCTGTCCCTTGCTCTTTCTCTGTCTCTCGCCCACTCTCTGTCTCTCGCCCTCTCTCTGTCTCTCGCCCTCTATCGGTCTCTCGCCCTCTATCGGTCTCTCGCCCTCTATCTGTCCCTTGCCCTTTCTCTGTCTCTCGCCCACTCTCTGTCTCTCGCCCTCTATCTGTCTCTCGCGATCTATCAGTCTCTCGCCCTCTATCTGTCTCTCGCCTTCTATCTGTCTCTCGCCCTCTATCTGTCCCTCGCCCTCTATCTGTCCCTTGCCCTTTCTCTGTCTCTCGCCCACTCTCTGTCTCTCGCCCTCTATCTGTCTCTCGCCCTCTATCTGTCTCTCGCCCTCTATCAGTCTCTCGCCCTCTATCTGTCTCTCGCCTTCTATCTGTCTCGCGCCCTCTATCTGTCCCTCGCCCTCTATCTGTCCCTTGCCCTTTCTCTGTCTCTCGCCCACTCTCTGTCTCTCGCCCTCTATCTGTCTCTCGCCCTCTATCTGTCTCTCGCCCTCTATCTGTCTCTCGCCCTCCATCTGTCCCTCGCCCTCTATCGGTCTCTCGCCCTCTATCTGTCTCTCGCCCTCTATCAGTCTCTCGCGCTCTATCTGTCTCTCGCCCACTCTCTGTCTCTCGCCCTCTATCTGTCTCTCGCCCTCTATCTGTCTCTCGCCCTCTATCTGTCTCTCGCCCACTCTCTGTCTCTCGCCCTCTATCTGTCTCTCGCCCTCTATCTGTCTCTCGCCCACTCTCTGTCTCTCGCCCTCTATCTGTCTCTCGCCCTCTATCGGTCTCTCGCCCTCTCTCTGTCTCTCGCCCTCTATCGGTCTCTCGCCCTCTATCTGTCTCTCGCCCTCTATCTGTCTCTCGCCCTCTATCTGTCTCTCGCCCTCTATCGGTCTCTCGCCCTCTATCGGTCTCTCGCCCTATAACTGCCTCTCTGCCTCTATCTGTCCGTCGCCCTTTCTCTGTCTCTCGCCCTCTCTCTGTCTCGCTCGCCCACTCTCTGTCTCTCGCTCGCTCTCTGTCTCTCGCTCGCTCTCTGTCTCTCGCCCTCTATCCGTCTCTCGCCCTCTCTCTGTCTCTCGCCCACACTCTGTCTCTCGCCCGCTCTCTGTCTCTCGCCCACTCTCTGTCACTCTCGCCCTCTCTCTGTCTCTCGCCCGCTCTCTGTCTCTCGCCCTCTATCCGTCTCTCGCCCTCTCTCTGTCTCTCGCCCACACTCTGCCTCTCGCCCGCTCTCTGTCTCTCGCCCACTCTCTGTCACTCTCGCCCTCTCTCTGTCTCTCGCCCGCTCTCTGTCTCTCGCCCTCTATCCGTCTCTCGACCACTCTCTGTCTCTCTCACCCACTCTGTCTCTCACCCACTCTGTCTCTCGCCCACTCTGTCTCTCGCCCACTCTCTGTCTCTCTTGCCCACTCTCTGTCCCTCGCCCTCTATCTGTCTCTCGCCCACTCTCTGTCTCTAGCCCACTCTCTGTCTCTCGCCCTCTCTCTGTCTCTCGCCCTCGCTCTGTCTCTTGCGCTTTCTCTGTCTCTCGCACACTCTCTGTCTCCCGCCCTCTCTCTGTCTCTCGCCCTCTCTCTGTCTCTCGCCCACTCTCTGTCTCCCGCCCTCTCTCTGTCTCTCGCCCTCTCTCTGTCTATCGCCCTCTCTCTGTCTCTCACCCACTCTCTGTCTCTCTTGCCCACTCTCTGTCTCTCACCCTCTCTCTGTCGCTCGCCTTTTCTCTGTCTCTCGCCCACTCTCTGTCTCTCGCCCTTTCTCTGTCCCTCGCCCAATCTCTGTCTCTCTCGCCCACTCTCTGTATCTCGCCCTCTCTCTGTCTCTCACCCATTCTCTCTCTCTCTCGCCCACTCTCTGTCTCTCTTGCACTTTTTCTGTCTCTCGCCTTCTATCTGTCTCTCGCCCACTCTCTGTCTCTCGCCCGCTCTCTGTCTCTCGGCCTCTCTCTGTCACTCGCCCACTCTCTGTCTCTCTCGCCCACTCTCTGTCTCTCGCCCTCTATCTGTCTCTCACCCACTCTCTGTCTCTCGCCCGCTCTCTGTCTCTCGCCCTCTCTCTGTCTCTCACCCACTCTCTGTCTCTCGACCGCTCTCTGTCTCTCGCCCGCTCTCTGTCTCTCGCGCTCTATCTGTCTCTCGCGCTCTCTCTGTCTCTCGCCCACTCTCTGTCTCTCACCCACTCTCGCCCTCTCTCTGTCTATCGCCCTCTCTCTGTCTATCGCCCGCTCTCTGTCTCTCGCCCGCTCTCTGTCTCTCGCCCGCTCTCTGTCTCTCGCCCGCTATCTGTCTCTCGCCCACTCTCTGTCTCTCTCGCCCACTCTCTGTCTCTCGCCCACTCTCTGTCTCTCGCCCACTCTCTGGCTCTCGCCCTCTATCTATCTCTCGCCCTCTCTCTGTCTCTCGCGCTCTATCTGTCTCTAGCCTTCTATCTGTCTCTCGCCCTCTATCTGTCCCTCGCCCTCAATCTGGCCCTCGCCCTTTCTCTGTCTCTCGCCCACTCTCTGTCTCTCGCCCTCTATCTGTCTCTCGCCCTCTATCGGTCTCTCGCCCTATAACTGTCTCTCTGCCTCTATCTGTCCGTCGCCCTTTCTCTGTCTCTCGCCCTCTCTCTGTGTCTCGCCCACACTCTGTCTCTCGCCCTTTCTCTGTCTCTCGCCCACTCTCTTTCTCTCGCCCTCTCTCTGTCTCGCTCGCCCACTCTCTGTCTCTCGCCCACTCTCTGTCTCTCACCCACTCTCTGTCTCTCGCCCACTCTCTGTCTCTCTCACCCTCTCTCTGTCTCTCGCTCGCTCTCTGTCTCTCGCTCGCTCTCTGTCTCTCGCCCTCTATCCGTCTCTCGCCCTCTCTCTGTCTCTCGCCCACACTCTGTCTCTCGCCCGCTCTCTGTCTCTCGCCCGCTCTCTGTCTCTCGCCCACTCTCTGTCTCTCTCGCCCTCTCTCTGTCTCTCGCCCTCTATCTGTCCCTTGCCCTTTCTCTGTCTCTCGCCCACTCTCTGTCTCTCGCCCTCTATCTGTCTCTCGCCCTCTATCCGTCTCTCGCCCTCTCTCTGTCTCTCTCGCCCACACTCTGTCTCTCGCCAACTCTCTGTGTCTCGCCCATTCTCTGTCTCTCTCGCCCACTCTGTCTCTCGCCCACTCTCTGTCTCTCTCGGCCACTCTCTGTCTCTCGCCCACTCTCTGTATCTCTTGCCCACTCTGTCTCTCGCCCGCTATCTGTCTCTCGCCAACTGTCTGTCTCTCGCGCTCTATCTGTCTCTTGCCCTCTCTCTGTCTCTTGCCCTCTCTCTGTCTCTCGCCCTCTATCAGTCTCTCGCCCTCTATCGGTCTCTCGCCCTCTATCTCTCTCGCCCTCTATCTGTCTCTCGCCCTCTATCTGTCTCTCGCCCTCTATCAGTCTCTCGCCCACTCTCTGTCTCTCGCCCACTCTCTGTCTCTCGCCCTCTATCTGTCTCTCGCCCTCTATCAGTCTCTCGCCCTCTATCTGTCTCTCGCCCTCTATCTGTCTCTCGCCCACTCTCTGTCTCTCGCCCTCTATCTGTCTCTCGCCCTCTATCTGTCTCTCGCCCACTCTCTGTCTCTCGCCCTCTATCTGTCTCTCGCCCTCTATCAGTCTCTCGCCCTCTATCTGTCTCTCGCCCTCTATCTGTCTCTCGCCCTCTATCTGTCCCTCGCCCTCTATCTGTCTCTCGCCCTCTATCAGTCTCTCGCCCTCTATCGGTCTCTCGCCCTCTTTCTGTCTCTCGCCCTCTTTCTGTCTCTCGCCCTCTATCTGTCTCTCGCCCTCTATCTGTCTCTCGCCCTCTGTCTGTCTCTCGACCTCTGTCTGTCTCTCGCCCTCTATCTGTCTCTCGCCCTCTATCTGTCTCTCGCCCTCTATCTGTCTCTCGCCCTCTATCTGTCTCTCGCCCTCTATCGGTCTCTCGCCCTCTATCTGTCTCTCGCCCTCTATCTGTCTCTCGCCCTCTATCGGTCTCTCGCCCTCTATCTGTCTCTCGCCCGCTCTCTGTCTCTCGCCCTCTATCCGTCTCTCGACCACTCTCTGTCTCTCTCGCCCACTCTGTCTCTCGCCCACTCTGTCTCTCGCCCACTCTGTCTCTCGCCCACTCTCTGTCTCTCTTGCCCACTCTCTGTCCCTCGCTCTCTATCTGTCTCTCGCCCACTCTCTGTCTCTCGCCCACTCTCTGTCTCTCGCCCACTCTCTGTCTCTCGCTCTCTCTCTGTCTCTCGCCCTCGCTCTGTCTCTTGCGCTTTCTCTGTCTCTCGCCCACTCTCTGTCTCCCGCCCTCTCTCTGTCTCTCGCCCTCTCTCTGTCTCTCACCCACTCTCTGTCTCTCGCCCACTCTCTGTCTCCCGCCCTCTCTCTGTCTCTCGCCCTCTCTCTGTCTCTCACCCACTCTCTGTCTCTCACCCACTCTCTGTCTCTCGACTACTCTCTGTCTCTCGCCCTCTCTCTGTCGCTCGCCTTTTCTCTGTCTCTCGCCCACTCTCTGTCTCTCGCCCTTTCTCTGTCCCTCGCCCAATCTCTGTCTCTCTCGCCCACTCTCTGTATCTCGCCCTCTCTCTGTCTCTCACCCATTCTCTCTCTCTCTCGCCCACTCTCTGTCTCTCTTGCACTTTTTCTGTCTCTCGCCCTCTATCTGTCTCTCGCCCACTCTCTGTCTCTCGCCCGCTCTCTGTCTCTCGGCCTCTCTCTGTCACTCGCCCACTCTCTGTCTCTGTCGCCCACTCTCTGTCTCTCGCCCTCTATCTGTCTCTCACCCACTCTCTGTCTCTCGCCCGCTCTCTGTCTCTCGCCCTCTCTCTGTCTCTCACCCACTCTCTGTCTCTCGACCGCTCTCTGTCTCTCGCCCGCTCTCTGTCTCTCGCGCTCTATCTGTCTCTCGCGCTCTCTCTGTCTCTCGCCCACTCTCTGTCTCTCACCCACTCTCGCCCTCTCTCTGTCTCTCGCCCGCTCTCTGTCTCTCGCCCGCTATCTGTCTCTCGCCCACTCTCTGTCTCTCTCGCCCACTCTCTGTCTCTCGCCCACTCTCTGTCTCTCGCCCACTCTCTGTATCTCTCGCCCACTCTCTGGCTCTCGCCCTCTATCTATCTCTCGCCCTCTCTCTGTCTCTCGCGCTCTATCTGTCTCCAGCCCTCTATCTGTCTCTCGCCCTCTATCTGTCCCTCGCCCTCAATCTGGCCCTCGCCCTTTCTCTGTCTCTCGCCCACTCTCTGTCTCTCGCCCTCTATCTGTCTCTCGCCCTCTATCAGTCTCTCGCCCTCTATCTGTCTCTCGCCCTCTATCGGTCTCTCGCCCTCTATCGGTCTCTCGCCCTATAACTGTCTCTCTGCCTCTATCTGTCCGTCGCCCTTTCTCTGTCTCTCGCCCTCTCTCTGTCTCGCTCGCCCACTCTCTGTCTCTCGCTCGCTCTCTGTCTCTCGCTCGCTCTCTGTCTCTCGCCCTCTATCCGTCTCTCGCCCTCTCTCTGTCTCTCGCCCACACTCTGTCTCTCGCCCGCTCTCTGTCTCTCGCCCACTCTCTGTCACTCTCGCCCTCTCTCTGTCTCTCGCCCGCTCTCTGTCTCTCGCCCTCTATCCGTCTCTCGACCTCTCTCTGTCTCTCTCGCCCACACTCTGTCTCTCGCCAACTCTCTGTGTCTCGCCCACTCTCTGTCTCTCTCGCCCACTCTGTCTCTCGCCCACTCTGTCTCTCGCCCACTCTGTCTCTCGCCCACTCTCTGTCTCTCTTGCCCACTCTCTGTCCCTCGCCCTCTATCTGTCTCTCGCCCACTCTCTGTCTCTCGCCCACTCTCTGTCTCTCGCCCTCTCTCTGTCTCTCGCCCTCGCTCTGTCTCTTGCGCTTTCTCTGTCTCTCGCCCACTCTCTGTCTCCCGCCCTCTCTCTGTCTCTCGCCCTCTCTCTGTCTCTCGCCCTCTCTCTGTCTCTCGCCCTCTCTCTGTCTCTCACCCACTCTCTGTCTCTCTTGCCCACTCTCTGTCTCTCGACTACTCTCTGTCTCTCGCCCTCTCTCTGTCCCTCGCCCAATCTCTGTCTCTCTCGCCCACTCTCTGTATCTCGCCCTCTCTCTGTCTCTCGCCCACTCTCTGTCTCTCGCCCTCTCTCTGTCTCTCGCCCTCGCTCTGTCTCTTGCGCTTTCTCTGTCTCTCGCCCACTCTCTGTCTCCCGCCCTCTCTCTGTCGCTCGCCTTTTCTCTGTCTCTCGCCCACTCTCTGTCTCTCGCCCTTTCTCTGTCCCTCGCCCAATCTCTGTCTCTCTCGCCCACTCTCTGTATCTCGCCCTCTCTCTGTCTCTCACCCATTCTCTCTCTCTCGCCCACTCTCTGTCTCTCTCGCCCACTCTCTGTCTCTCGCCCTCTATCTGTCTCTCGCCCTCTCTCTGTCTCTCACCCACTCTCTGTCTCTCGACCGCTCTCTGTCTCTCGCCCGCTCTCTGTCTCTCGCGCTCTATCTGTCTCTCGCGCTCTCTCTGTCTCTCGCCCACTCTCTGTCTCTCACCCACTCTCGCCCTCTCTCTGTCTCTCGCCCGCTCTCTGTCTCTCGCCCGCTCTCTGTCTCTCGCCCACTCTCTGTATCTCTCGCCCACTCTCTGGCTCTCGCCCTCTATCTATCTCTCGCCCTCTCTCTGTCTCTCGCCCTCTCTCTGTCTCTCGCGCTCTATCTGTCTCTAGCCCTCTATCTGTCTCTCGCCCTCTATCTGTCCCTCGCCCTCTATCTGTCCCTTGCCCTTTCTCTGTCTCTCGCCCACTGTCACTCTCGCTCTCTATCTGGCCCTCGCCCTTTCTCTGTCTCTCGCCCACTCTCTGTCTCTCACCCACTCTCTGTCTCTCGCCCGCTCTCTGTCTCTCGCCCGCTCTCTGTCTCTCGCCCGTTCTCCGTCTCTCGCCCGCTCTCCGTCTCTCGCCGTCTATCTGTCTCTCTTGCCGTCTCTCTGTCTCTCTCGCCCACTCTCTGTCTCTCTTGCCCACTCTCTGTCTCTCTCGCCCACTCTCTGTCTCTCTCGCCCACACTCTGTCTCTCTTGCCCACTCTCTGTCTCTCTCGCCCACTCTCTGTCTCTCACTCACTCTCTGTCTCTCGCCCACTCTCTGTCTCTCGCCCACTCTCTGTCTCTCGTCCGCTATCTGTCTCTCGCCCGCAATCTGTCTCTCGCCCACTCTCTGTCTCCCGCCCACTCTCTGTCTCTCGCCCTCTCTCTGTCTCTTGCCCTCTATCTGTCTCTCGCCCTCTATCGGTCTCTCGCCCTATATCTGTCTCTCTCCCTCTATCTGTCTCTCTCCCTCTATCTGTCCGGCCTTTCTCTGTGTCTCGCCCTCTATCGGTCTCTCGCCCACTCTCTGTCTCTCTCGCCCACTCTCAGTCTCTCGCCCTCTCTCTGTCTCTCACCCACTCTCTGTCTCTCTTGCCCACTCTCTGTCACTCGCCCTCTCTCTGTCGCTCGCCTTTTCTCTGTCTCTCGCCCACTCTCTGTCTCTCGCCCTTTCTCTGTCCCTCGCCCAATCTCTGTCTCTCTCGCCCACTCTCTGTCTCTCGCCCTCTATCTGTCTCTCGCCCACTCTCTGTCTCTCCCGTACTCTCTGTCTCTCGGCCGCTCTATGTCGCTCGCCCACACTCTGTCTCTCGCCCACTCTCTGTCTCTCGCCCGCTCTCTGCCTCTCATCCGCTCTCTGTCTCTCGCCCTCTATCTTTCTCTCGCCCACTCTCTGTCTATCTCGGCCACTCTCTGTCTCTCGCCCACTCTCTGTATCTCTTGCCCACTCTGTCTCTCGCCCGCTATCTGTCTCTCGCCAACTGTCTGTCTCTTGCCCTCTCTCTGTCTCTTTCCCTCTCTCTGTCTCTCGCGCTCTATCTGTCTCTGGCCCTCTATCTGTCTCTCGCCCTCTATCTGTCTCTCGCCCTCTATCTGTCCCTCGCCCTCTATCTGTCCCTTGCCCTTTCTCTGTCTCTCGCCCACTCTCTGTCTCTCGCCCTCTATCAGTCTCTCGCCCTCTATCGGTCTCTCGCCCTCTATCTGTCTCTCGCCCACTATCTGTCTCTCGCCCTCTATCTGTCTCTCGCCCTCTATCGGTCTCTCGCCCTCTATCGGTCTCTCGCCCTATAACTGTCTCTCTGCCTCTATCTGTCTGTCGCCCTTTCTCTGTCTCTCGCCCTCTCTCTGTCTCGCTCGCCCACTCTCTGTCTCTCGCTCGCTCTCTGTCTCTCGCTCGCTCTCTGTCTCTCGCCCTCTATCCGTCTCTCGCCCTCTCTCTGTCTCTCGCCCACACTCTGTCTCTCGCCCGCTCTCTGTCTCTCGCCCACTCTCTGTCACTCTCGCCCTCTCTCTGTCTCTCGCCCGCTCTCTGTCTCTCGCCCTCTATCCGTCTCTCGACCTCTCTCTGTCTCTCGCCAACTCTCTGTGTCTCGCCCACTCTCTGTCTCTGTCGCCCACTCTGTCTCTCGCCCACTCTGTCTCTCGCCCACTCTCTGTCTCTCGCCCACTCTGTCTCTCGCCCACTCTCTGTCTCTCTTGCCCACTCTCTGTCCCTCGCCCTCTATCTGTCTCTCGCCCACTCTCTGTCTCTCGCCCACTCTCTGTCTCTCGCCCTCTCTCTGTCTCTCGCCCTCGCTCTGTCTCTTGCGCTTTCTCTGTCTCTCGCCCACTCTCTGTCTCCCGCCCTCTCTCTGTCTCTCGCCCTCTCTCTGTCTCTCGCCCTCTCTCTGTCTCTCACCCACTCTCTGTCTCACTTGCCCACTCTCTGTCTCTCGACTACTCTCTGTCTCTCGCCCTCTCTCTGTCGCTCGCCCAATCTCTGTCTCTCTCGCCCACTCTCTGTATCTCGCCCTCTCTCTGTCTCTCACCCATTCTCTCTCTCTCTCGCCCACTCTCTGTCTCTCTTGCACTTTTTCTGTCTCTCGCCCTCTATCTGTCTCTCGCCCGCTCTCTGTCTCTCGCCCGCTCTCTGTCTCTCGGCCTCTCTCTGTCACTCGCCCACTCTCTGTCTCTCTCGCCCACTCTCTGTCTCTCGCCCTCTCTCTGTCTCTCGCCCGCTCTCTGTCTCTCCCGTACTCTCTGTCTCTCGGCCGCTCTATGTCGCTCGCCCACTCTCTGTCTCTCGCCCGCTCTCTGCCTCTCATCCGCTCTCTGTCTCTCGCCCTCTATCTTTCTCTCGCCCACTCTCTGTCTCTCTCGGCCACTCTCTGTCTCTCGCCCACTCTCTGTATCTCTTGCCCACTCTGTCTCTCGCCCGCTATCTGTCTCTCGCCAACTGTCTGTCTCTTGCCCTCTCTCTGTCTCTTTCCCTCTCTCTGTCTCTCGCGCTCTATCTGTCTCTGGCCCTCTATCTGTCTCTCGCCCTCTATCTGTCTCTCGCCCTCTATCTGTCCCTCGCCCTCTATCTGTCCCTTGCCCTTTCTCTGTCTCTCGCCCACTCTCTGTCTCTCGCCCTCTATCAGTCTCTCGCCCTCTATCGGTCTCTCGCCCTCTATCTGTCTCTCGCCCACTATCTGTCTCTCGCCCTCTATCTGTCTCTCGCCCTCTATCGGTCTCTCGCCCTCTATCGGTCTCTCGCCCTATAACTGTCTCTCTGCCTCTATCTGTCCGTCGCCCTTTCTCTGTCTCTCGCCCTCTCTCTGTCTCGCTCGCCCACTCTCTGTCTCTCGCTCGCTCTCTGTCTCTCGCTCGCTCTCTGTCTCTCGCCCTCTATCCGTCTCTCGCCCTCTCTCTGTCTCTCGCCCACACTCTGTCTCTCGCCCGCTCTCTGTCTCTCGCCCACTCTCTGTCACTCTCGCCCTCTCTCTGTCTCTCGCCCGCTCTCTGTCTCTCGCCCTCTATCCGTCTCTCGACCTCTCTCTGTCTCTCGCCAACTCTCTGTGTCTCGCCCACTCTCTGTCTCTGTCGCCCACTCTGTCTCTCGCCCACTCTGTCTCTCGCCCACTCTCTGTCTCTCGCCCACTCTGTCTCTCGCCCACTCTCTGTCTCTCTTGCCCACTCTCTGTCCCTCGCCCTCTATCTGTCTCTCGCCCACTCTCTGTCTCTCGCCCACTCTCTGTCTCTCGCCCTCTCTCTGTCTCTCGCCCTCGCTCTGTCTCTTGCGCTTTCTCTGTCTCTCGCCCACTCTCTGTCTCACTTGCCCACTCTCTGTCTCTCGACTACTCTCTGTCTCTCGCCCTCTCTCTGTCGCTCGCCCAATCTCTGTCTCTCTCGCCCACTCTCTGTATCTCGCCCTCTCTCTGTCTCTCACCCATTCTCTCTCTCTCTCGCCCACTCTCTGTCTCTCTTGCACTTTTTCTGTCTCTCGCCCTCTATCTGTCTCTCGCCCGCTCTCTGTCTCTCGCCCGCTCTCTGTCTCTCGGCCTCTCTCTGTCACTCGCCCACTCTCTGTCTCTCTCGCCCACTCTCTGTCTCTCGCCCTCTATCTGTCTCTCACCCACTCTCTGTCTCTCGCCCGCTCTCTGTCTCTCGCCCTCTCTCTGTCTATCGCGCTCTCTCTGTCTCTCGCCCACTCTCTGTCTCTCACCCACTCTCGCCCTCTCTCTGTCTCTCGCCCGCTCTCTGTCTCTCGCCCGCTCTCTGTCTCTCGCCCACTCTCTGTATCTCTCGCCCACTCTCTGGCTCTCGCCCTCTATCTATCTCTCGCCCTCTTTCTGTCTCTCGCCCTCTCTCTGTCTCTCGCGCTCTATCTGTCTCTAGCCCTCTATCTGTCTCTCGCCCTCGAGCTGTCCCTCGCCCTCTATCTGTCCCTTGCCCTTTCTCTGTCTCTCGCCCACTGTCACTCTCGCTCTCTATCTGGCCCTCGCCCTTTCTCTGTCTCTCGCCCACTCTCTGTCTCTCACCCACTCTCTGTCTCTCGCCCGCTCTCCGTCTCTCGCCGTCTCTCTGTCTCTCTTGCCCACTCTCTGTCTCTCTCGCCGTCTCTCTGTCTCTCTCGCCCACTCTCTGTCTCTCACTCACTCTCTGTCTCTCGCCCACTCTCTGTCTCTCGCCCACTCTCTGTCTCTCGCCCGCTATCTGTCTCTCGCCCACTCTCTGTCTCCCGCCCACTCTCTGTCTCTCGCCCTCTCTCTGTCTCTTGCCCTCTATCTGTCTCTCGCCCTCTATCTGTCTGTCCGGCCTTTCTCTGTGTCTGGCCCTCTATCGGTCTCTCGCCCACTCTCTGTCTCTCTCGCCCACTCTCTGTCTCTCGCCCACTCTCTGTCTCTCGCCCTCTCTCTGTCTCTCGCCCTCGCTCTGTCTCTTGCGCTTTCTCTGTCTCTCGCCCACTCTCTGTCTCTCGCCCTCTCTCTGTCTCTCGCCCTCTCTCTATCTCTCACCCACTCTCTATCTCTCTTACCCACTCTCTGTCTCTCGCCCTCTCTCTATCGCTCGCCTTTTCTCTGTCTCTCGCCCACTCTCTGTCTCTCGCCCTTTCTCTGTCCCTCGCCCAATCTCTGTCTCTCTCGCCCACTCTCTGTATCTCGCCCTCTCTCTGTCTCTCACCCATTCTCTCTCTCTCTCGCCCACTCTCTGTCTCTCTTGCACTTTATCTGTCTCTCGCCCTCTATCTGTCTCTCGCCCACTCTCTGTCTCTCGCCCGCTCTCTGTCTCTCGGCCTCTCTCTGTCACTCGCCCACTCTCTGTCTCTCTCGCCCACTCTCTGTCTCTCGCCCTCTATCTGTCTCTCACCCACTCTCTGTCTCTCGCCCGCTCTCTGTCTCTCGCCCTCTCTCTGTCTCTCGCCCACTCTCTGTCTCTCGACCGCTCTCTGTCTCTCGCCCACTCTCTGTCTCTCGCCCGCTCTCTTTCTCTCGCCCTCTCTCTGTCTCTCGCCCGCTCTCTGTCTCTCGCGCTCTATCTGTCTCTTGCCCTCTATCGGTCTCTCGCCCACTCTCTGTCTCTCGCCCGCTCTCTGTCTCTCGCACTCTCTCTGTCTCTCCCGTACTCTCTGTCTCTCGGCCGCTCTCTGTCTCTCAGCCGCTCTCTGTCTCTCGCCCACTCTCTGTCTCTCCCGTACTCTCTGTCTCTCGGCCGCTCTCTGTCTCTCGCCCGCTCTCCGTCTCTCGCCGTCTATCTGTCTCTCTCGCCGTCTCTCTGTCTCTCTCGCCCACTCTCTGTCTCTCTTGCCCACTCTCTGTCTCTCTCGCCCACTCTCTGTCTCTCGCCCACTCTCTGTCTCTCGCCCACTCTCTGTCTCTCGCCCACTCTCTGTCTCTCGCCCACTCTCTGTCTCTCCCGTACTCTCTGTCTCTCGGCCGCTCTCTGTCTCTCAGCCGCTCTCTGTCTCTCGCCCGCTCTCTGTCTCTCGCCCACTCTCTTTCTCTCGCCCACTCTCTGTCGCTCGCCCACTCTCTGTCTCTCGCCCACTCTCTGTCTCTCGCCCGCTCTCTGCCTCTCGCCCTCGATCTTTCTCTCGCCCACTCTCTGTCTCTCTCGGCCACTCTCTGTCTCTCGCCCACTCTCTGTATCTCTTGCCCACTCTGTCTCTCGCCCGCTATCTGTCTCTCGCCAACTGTCTGTCTCTGGCCCTCTATCTGTCCCTCGCCCTCTATCTGTCCCTTGCCCTTTCTCTGTCTCTCGCCCACTCTCTGTCACTCTCGCCCTCTATCTGGCCCTCGCCCTCTATCTGGCCCTCGCCCTTTCTCTGTCTCTCGCCCTCTCTCTGTCTCTCACCCACTCTCTGTCTCCCGCCCTCTCTCTGTCTCTCGCCCTCTCTCTGTCTCTCGCCCTCTCTCTGTCTCTCACCCACCCTCTGTCTCTCTTGCCCACTCTCTGTCTCTCGCCCTCTCTCTGTCGCTCGCCTTTTCTCTGTCTCTCGCCCACTCTCTGTCTCTCGCCCTTTCTCTGTCCCTCGCCCAATCTCTGTCTCTCTCGCCCACTCTCTGTCTCTCTTGCACTTTATCTGTCTGTCGCCCTCTATCTGTCTCTTGCCCTCTATCGGTCTCTCGGCCACTCTCTGTCTCTCGCCCGCTCTCTGTCTCTCGCCCGCTCTCTGTCTCTCGCCCGCTCTCTGTCTCTCGCCCGCTCTCTGTCTCTCGACCGCTCTCTGTCTCTCGCCCTCTCTCTGTCTCTCGACCGCTCTCTGTCTCTCGACCGCTCTCTGTCTCTCGCCCGCTCTCTGTCTCTCGACCGCTCTCTGTCTCTCGACCGCTCTCTGTCTCTCGACCGCTCTCTGTCTCTCGCCCACTCTCTGTCTCTCGACCGCTCTCTGTCTCTCGCCCGCTCTCTGTCTCTCGACCGCTCTCTGTCTCTCGACCGCTCTCTGTCTGTCGCCCTCTCTCTGTCTCTCGACCGCTCTCTGTCTCTCGCCCGCTCTCTGTCTCTCGACCGCTCTCTGTCTCTCGCCCACTCTCTGTCTCTCGCCCACTCTCTGTCTCTCGCCCGCTCTCTGCCTCTCATCCGCTCTCTGTCTCTCGCCCTCTATCTTTCTCTCGCCCACTCTCTGTCTCTCTCGGCCACTCTCTGTCTCTCGCCCACTCTCTGTATCTCTTGCCCACTCTGTCTCTCGCCCGCTATCTGTCTCTCGCCAACTGTCTGTCTCTCGCGCTCTATCTGTCTCTTGCCCTCTCTCTGTCTCTTGCCCTCTCTCTGTCTCTCGCGCTCTATCTGTCTCTGGCCCTCTATCTGTCTCTCGCCCTCTATCTGTCTCTCGCCCTCTATCTGTCCCTCGCCCTCTATCTGTCCCTTGCCCTTTCTCTGTCTCTCGCCCACTCTCTGTCTCTCGCCCTCTATCTGTCTCTGGCCCTCTATCTGTCTCTCGCCCTCTATCAGTCTCTCGCCCTCTATCGGTCTCTCGCCCTCTATCTGTCTCTCGCCCTCTATCTGTCTCTCGCCCTCTATCAGTCTCTCGCCCACTCTCTGTCTCTCACCCACTCTCTGTCTCTCGCCCTCTATCTGTCTCTCGCCCTCTATCAGTCTCTCGCCCACTCTCTGTCTCTCGCCCTCTATCTGTCCCTCGCCCTCTATCTGTCCCTTGCCCTTTCTCTGTCTCTCGCCCACTCTCTGTCTCTCGCCCGCTATCTGTCTCTCGCCCTCTATCTGTCTCTCGCCCTCTATCTGTCTCTCGCCCTCTATCTGTCTCTCGCCCTCTATCTGTCTCTCGCCCTCTATCTGTCTCTCGCCCTCTCTCTGTCTCTGGCCCTCTATCTGTCTCTCGCCCTCTGTCGGTCTCTCGCCCTCTATCTGTCCCTCGCCCTCTATCTGTCCCTTGCCCTTTCTCTGTCTCTCGCCCACTCTCTGTCTCTCGCCCTCTATCTGTCTCTCGCACTCTATCGGTCTCTCGCCCTCTATCTGTCTCTCGCCCTCTATCAGTCTCTCGCCCTCTATCTGTCTCTCGCCCTCTATCTGTCCCTCGCCCTCTATCTGTCCCTTGCTCTTTCTCTGTCTCTCGCCCACTCTCTGTCTCTCGCCATCTCTCTGTCTCTCGCCCTCTCTCTGTCTCTCGCCCTCTATCGGTCTCTCGCCCTCTATCGGTCTCTCGCCCTCTATCTGTCCCTTGCCCTTTCTCTGTCTCTCGCCCACTCTCTGTCTCTCGCCCTCTATCTGTCTCTCGCGATCTATCAGTCTCTCGCCCTCTATCTGTCTCTCGCCTTCTATCTGTCTCTCGCCCTCTATCTGTCCCTCGCCCTCTATCTGTCCCTTGCCCTTTCTCTGTCTCTCGCCCACTCTCTGTCTCTCGCCCTCTATCTGTCTCTCGCCCTCTATCTGTCTCTCGCCCTCTATCAGTCTCTCGCCCTCTATCTGTCTCTCGCCTTCTATCTGTCTCTCGCCCTCTATCTGTCCCTCGCCCTCTATCTGTCCCTTGCCCTTTCTCTGTCTCTCGCCCACTCTCTGTCTCTCGCCCTCTATCTGTCTCTCGCCCTCTATCTGTCTCTCGCCCTCTATCTGTCTCTCGCCCTCCATCTGTCCCTCGCCCTCTATCGGTCTCTCGCCCTCTATCTGTCTCTCGCCCTCTATCAGTCTCTCGCGCTCTATCTGTCTCTCGCCCACTCTCTGTCTCTCGCCCTCTATCTGTCTCTCGCCCTCTATCTGTCTCTCGCCCTCTATCTGTCTCTCGCCCACTCTCTGTCTCTCGCCCTCTATCTGTCTCTCGCCCTCTATCTGTCTCTCGCCCACTCTCTGTCTCTCGCCCTCTATCTGTCTCTCGCCCTCTATCGGTCTCTCGCCCTCTCTCTGTCTCTCGCCCTCTATCGGTCTCTCGCCCTCTATCTGTCTCTCGCCCTCTATCTGTCTCTCGCCCTCTATCGGTCTCTCGCCCTCTATCGGTCTCTCGCCCTATAACTGCCTCTCTGCCTCTATCTGTCCGTCGCCCTTTCTCTGTCTCTCGCCCTCTCTCTGTCTCGCTCGCCCACTCTCTGTCTCTCGCTCGCTCTCTGTCTCTCGCTCGCTCTCTGTCTCTCGCCCTCTATCCGTCTCTCGCCCTCTCTCTGTCTCTCGCCCACACTCTGTCTCTCGCCCGCTCTCTGTCTCTCGCCCACTCTCTGTCACTCTCGCCCTCTCTCTGTCTCTCGCCCGCTCTCTGTCTCTCGCCCTCTATCCGTCTCTCGCCCTCTCTCTGTCTCTCGCCCACACTCTGTCTCTCGCCCGCTCTCTGTCTCTCGCCCACTCTCTGTCACTCTCGCCCTCTCTCTGTCTCTCGCCCGCTCTCTGTCTCTCGCCCTCTATCCGTCTCTCGCCCACTCTCTGTCTCTCGCCCGCTCTCTGTCTCTCGGCCTCTCTCTGTCACTCGCCCACTCTCTGTCTCTCTCGCCCACTCTCTGTCTCTCGCCCTCTATCTGTCTCTCACCCACTCTCTGTCTCTCGCCCGCTCTCTGTCTCTCGCCCTCTCTCTGTCTCTCGCCCACTCTCTGTCTCTCGACCGCTCTCTGTCTCTCGCCCGCTCTCTGTCTCTCGCGCTCTATCTGTCTCTCGCGCTCTCTCTGTCTCTCGCCCACTCTCTGTCTCTCACCCACTCTCGCCCTCTCTCTGTCTCTCGCCCGCTCTCTGTCTCTCGCCCGCTATCTGTCTCTCGCCCACTCTCTGTCTCTCTCGCCCACTCTCTGTCTCTCGCCCACTCTCTGTCTCTCGCCCACTCTCTGTCTCTCGCCCACTCTCTGTATCTCTCGCCCACTCTCTGGCTCTCGCCCTCTATCTATCTCTCGCCCTCTCTCTGTCTCTCGCGCTTTATCTGTCTCCAGCCCTCTATCTGTCTCTCGCCCTCTATCTGTCCCTCGCCCTCAATCTGGCCCTCGCCCTTTCTCTGTCTCTCGCCCACTCTCTGTCTCTCGCCCTCTATCTGTCTCTCGCCCTCTATCAGTCTCTCGCCCTCTATCTGTCTCTCGCCCTCTATCGGTCTCTCGCCCTCTATCGGTCTCTCGCCCTATAACTGTCTCTCTGCCTCTATCTGTCCGTCGCCCTTTCTCTGTCTCTCGCCCTCTCTCTGTCTCGCTCGCCCACTCTCTGTCTCTCGCTCGCTCTCTGTCTCTCGCTCGCTCTCTGTCTCTCGCCCTCTATCCGTCTCTCGCCCTCTCTCTGTCTCTCGCCCACACTCTGTCTCTCGCCCGCTCTCTGTCTCTCGCCCACTCTCTGTCACTCTCGCCCTCTCTCTGTCTCTCGCCCGCTCTCTGTCTCTCGCCCTCTATCCGTCTCTCGACCTCTCTCTGTCTCTCTCGCCCACACTCTGTCTCTCGCCAACTCTCTGTGTCTCGCCCACTCTGTCTCTCGCCCACTCTGTCTCTCGCCCACTCTGTCTCTCGCCCACTCTCTGTCTCTCTTGCCCACTCTCTGTCCCTCGCCCTCTATCTGTCTCTCGCCCACTCTCTGTCTCTCGCCCACTCTCTGTCTCTCGCCCTCTCTCTGTCTCTCGCCCTCGCTCTGTCTCTTGCGCTTTCTCTGTCTCTCGCCCACTCTCTGTCTCCCGCCCTCTCTCTGTCTCTCGCCCTCTCTCTGTCTCTCGCCCTCTCTCTGTCTCTCGCCCTCTCTCTGTCTCTCACCCACTCTCTGTCTCTCTTGCCCACTCTCTGTCTCTCGACTACTCTCTGTCTCTCGCCCTCTCTCTGTCCCTCGCCCAATCTCTGTCTCTCTCGCCCACTCTCTGTATCTCGCCCTCTCTCTGTCTCTCGCCCACTCTCTGTCTCTCGCCCTCTCTCTGTCTCTCGCCCTCGCTCTGTCTCTTGCGCTTTCTCTGTCTCTCGCCCACTCTCTGTCTCCCGCCCTCTCTCTGTCGCTCGCCTTTTCTCTGTCTCTCGCCCACTCTCTGTCTCTCGCCCTTTCTCTGTCCCTCGCCCAATCTCTGTCTCTCTCGCCCACTCTCTGTATCTCGCCCTCTCTCTGTCTCTCACCCATTCTCTCTCTCTCTCGCCCACTCTCTGTCTCTCTCGCCCACTCTCTGTCTCTCGCCCTCTATCTGTCTCTCGCCCTCTCTCTGTCTCTCACCCACTCTCTGTCTCTCGACCGCTCTCTGTCTCTCGCCCGCTCTCTGTCTCTCGCGCTCTATCTGTCTCTCGCGCTCTCTCTGTCTCTCGCCCACTCTCTGTCTCTCACCCACTCTCGCCCTCTCTCTGTCTCTCGCCCGCTCTCTGTCTCTCGCCCGCTCTCTGTCTCTCGCCCACTCTCTGTATCTCTCGCCCACTCTCTGGCTCTCGCCCTCTATCTATCTCTCGCCCTCTCTCTGTCTCTCGCCCTCTCTCTGTCTCTCGCGCTCTATCTGTCTCTAGCCCTCTATCTGTCTCTCGCCCTCTATCTGTCCCTCGCCCTCTATCTGTCCCTTGCCCTTTCTCTGTCTCTCGCCCACTGTCACTCTCGCTCTCTATCTGGCCCTCGCCCTTTCTCTGTCTCTCGCCCACTCTCTGTCTCTCACCCACTCTCTGTCTCTCGCCCGCTCTCTGTCTCTCGCCCGCTCTCTGTCTCTCGCCCGTTCTCCGTCTCTCGCCCGCTCTCCGTCTCTCGCCGTCTATCTGTCTCTCTTGCCGTCTCTCTGTCTCTCTCGCCCACTCTCTGTCTCTCTTGCCCACTCTCTGTCTCTCTCGCCCACTCTCTGTCTCTCTCGCCCACTCTCTGTCTCTCTTGCCCACTCTCTGTCTCTCTCGCCCACTCTCTGTCTCTCACTCACTCTCTGTCTCTCGCCCACTCTCTGTCTCTCGTCCGCTATCTGTCTCTCGCCCGCAATCTGTCTCTCGCCCACTCTCTGTCTCCCGCCCACTCTCTGTCTCTCGCCCTCTCTCTGTCACTTGCCCTCTATCTGTCTCTCGCCCTCTATCGGTCTCTCGCCCTATATCTGTCTCTCTCCCTCTATCTGTCTCTCTCCCTCTATCTGTCCGGCCTTTCTCTGTGTCTCGCCCTCTATCGGTCTCTCGCCCACTCTCTGTCTCTCTCGCCCACTCTCAGTCTCTCGCCCTCTCTCTGTCTCTCACCCACTCTCTGTCTCTCTTGCCCACTCTCTGTCTCTCGCCCTCTCTCTGTCGCTCGCCTTTTCTCTGTCTCTCGCCCACTCTCTGTCTCTCGCCCTTTCTCTGTCCCTCGCCCAATCTCTGTCTCTCTCGCCCACTCTCTGTCTCTCGCCCTCTATCTGTCTCTCGCCCACTCTCTGTCTCTCCCGTACTCTCTGTCTCTCGGCCGCTCTATGTCGCTCGCCCACACTCTGTCTCTCGCCCACTCTCTGTCTCTCGCCCGCTCTCTGCCTCTCATCCGCTCTCTGTCTCTCGCCCTCTATCTTTCTCTCGCCCACTCTCTGTCTCTCTCGGCCACTCTCTGTCTCTCGCAAACTCTCTGTATCTCTTGCCCACTCTGTCTCTCGCCCGCTATCTGTCTCTCGCCAACTGTCTGTCTCTTGCCCTCTCTCTGTCTCTTTCCCTCTCTCTGTCTCTCGCGCTCTATCTGTCTCTGGCCCTCTATCTGTCTCTCGCCCTCTATCTGTCTCTCGCCCTCTATCTGTCCCTCGCCCTCTATCTGTCCCTTGCCCTTTCTCTGTCTCTCGCCCACTCTCTGTCTCTCGCCCTCTATCAGTCTCTCGCCCTCTATCGGTCTCTCGCCCTCTATCTGTCTCTCGCCCACTATCTGTCTCTCGCCCTCTATCTGTCTCTCGCCCTCTATCGGTCTCTCGCCCTCTATCGGTCTCTCGCCCTATAACTGTCTCTCTGCCTCTATCTGTCCGTCGCCCTTTCTCTGTCTCTCGCCCTCTCTCTGTCTCGCTCGCCCACTCTCTGTCTCTCGCTCGCTCTCTGTCTCTCGCTCGCTCTCTGTCTCTCGCCCTCTATCCGTCTCTCGCCCTCTCTCTGTCTCTCGCCCACACTCTGTCTCTCGCCCGCTCTCTGTCTCTCGCCCACTCTCTGTCACTCTCGCCCTCTCTCTGTCTCTCGCCCGCTCTCTGTCTCTCGCCCTCTATCCGTCTCTCGACCTCTCTCTGTCTCTCGCCAACTCTCTGTGTCTCGCCCACTCTCTGTCTCTGTCGCCCACTCTGTCTCTCGCCCACTCTGTCTCTCGCCCACTCTCTGTCTCTCGCCCACTCTGTCTCTCGCCCACTCTCTGTCTCTCTTGCCCACTCTCTGTCCCTCGCCCTCTATCTGTCTCTCGCCCACTCTCTGTCTCTCGCCCACTCTCTGTCTCTCGCCCTCTCTCTGTCTCTCGCCCTCGCTCTGTCTCTTGCGCTTTCTCTGTCTCTCGCCCACTCTCTGTCTCCCGCCCTCTCTCTGTCTCTCGCCCTCTCTCTGTCTCTCGCCCTCTCTCTGTCTCTCACCCACTCTCTGTCTCACTTGCCCACTCTCTGTCTCTCGACTACTCTCTGTCTCTCGCCCTCTCTCTGTCGCTCGCCCAATCTCTGTCTCTCTCGCCCACTCTCTGTATCTCGCCCTCTCTCTGTCTCTCACCCATTCTCTCTCTCTCTCGCCCACTCTCTGTCTCTCTTGCACTTTTTCTGTCTCTCGCCCTCTATCTGTCTCTCGCCCGCTCTCTGTCTCTCGCCCGCTCTCTGTCTCTCGGCCTCTCTCTGTCACTCGCCCACTCTCTGTCTCTCTCGCCCACTCTCTGTCTCTCGCCCTCTATCTGTCTCTCACCCACTCTCTGTCTCTCGCCCGCTCTCTGTCTCTCGCCCTCTCTCTGTCTATCGCGCTCTCTCTGTCTCTCGCCCACTCTCTGTCTCTCACCCACTCTCGCCCTCTCTCTGTCTCTCGCCCGCTCTCTGTCTCTCGCCCGCTCTCTGTCTCTCGCCCACTCTCTGTATCTCTCGCCCACTCTCTGGCTCTCGCCCTCTATCTATCTCTCGCCCTCTTTCTGTCTCTCGCCCTCTCTCTGTCTCTCGCGCTCTATCTGTCTCTAGCCCTCTATCTGTCTCTCGCCCTCGAGCTGTCCCTCGCCCTCTATCTGTCCCTTGCCCTTTCTCTGTCTCTCGCCCACTGTCACTCTCGCTCTCTATCTGGCCCTCGCCCTTTCTCTGTCTCTCGCCCACTCTCTGTCTCTCACCCACTCTCTGTCTCTCGCCCGCTCTCCGTCTCTCGCCGTCTCTCTGTCTCTCTTGCCCACTCTCTGTCTCTCTCGCCGTCTCTCTGTCTCTCTCGCCCACTCTCTGTCTCTCACTCACTCTCTGTCTCTCGCCCACTCTCTGTCTCTCGCCCACTCTCTGTCTCTCGCCCGCTATCTGTCTCTCGCCCACTCTCTGTCTCCCGCCCACTCTCTGTCTCTCGCCCTCTCTCTGTCTCTTGCCCTCTATCTGTCTCTCGCCCTCTATCTGTCTGTCCGGCCTTCCTCTGTGTCTCGCCCTCTATCGGTCTCTCGCCCACTCTCTGTCTCTCTCGCCCACTCTCTGTCTCTCGCCCACTCTCTGTCTCTCGCCCTCTCTCTGTCTCTCGCCCTCGCTCTGTCTCTTGCGCTTTCTCTGTCTCTCGCCCACTCTCTGTCTCTCGCCCTCTCTCTGTCTCTCGCCCTCTCTCTGTCTCTCACCCACTCTCTGTCTCTCTTGCCCACTCTCTGTCTCTCGCCCTCTCTCTGTCGCTCGCCTTTTCTCTGTCTCTCGCCCACTCTCTGTCTCTCGCCCTTTCTCTGTCCCTCGCCCAAACTCTGTCTCTCTCGCCCACTCTCTGTATCTCGCCCTCTCTCTGTCTCTCACCCATTCTCTCTCTCTCTCGCCCACTCTCTGTCTCTCTTGCACTTTATCTGTCTCTCGCCCTCTATCTGTCTCTCGCCCACTCTCTGTCTCTCGCCCGCTCTCTGTCTCTCGGCCTCTCTCTGTCACTCGCCCACTCTCTGTCTCTCTCGCCCACTCTCTGTCTCTCGCCCTCTATCTGTCTCTCACCCACTCTCTGTCTCTCGCCCGCTCTCTGTCTCTCGCCCTCTCTCTGTCTCTCGCCCACTCTCTGTCTCTCGACCGCTCTCTGTCTCTCGCCCACTCTCTGTCTCTCGCCCGCTCTCTGTCTCTCGCCCACTCTCTGTCTCTCGACCGCTCTCTGTCTCTCACCCACTCTCTGTCTCTCGCCCGCTCTCTGTCTCTCGCCCTCTCTCTGTCTCTCGCCCGCTCTCTGTCTCTCGCGCTCTATCTGTCTCTTGCCCTCTATCGGTCTCTCGCCCACTCTCTGTCTCTCGCCCGCTCTCTGTCTCTCGCACTCTCTCTGTCTCTCCCGTACTCTCTGTCTCTCGGCCGCTCTCTGTCTCTCAGCCGCTCTCTGTCTCTCGCCCACTCTCTGTCTCTCCCGTACTCTCTGTCTCTCGGCCGCTCTCTGTCTCTCGCCCGCTCTCCGTCTCTCGCCGTCTATCTGTCTCTCTCGCCGTCTCTCTGTCTCTCTCGCCCACTCTCTGTCTCTCTTGCCCACTCTCTGTCTCTCGCCCACTCTCTGTCTCTCGCCCACTCTCTGTCTCTCGCCCACTCTCTGTCTCTCGCCCACTCTCTGTCTCTCCCGTACTCTCTGTCTCTCGGCCGCTCTCTGTCTCTCAGCCGCTCTCTGTCTCTCGCCCACTCTCTGTCTCTCGCCCACTCTCTTTCTCTCGCCCACTCTCTGTCGCTCGCCCACTCTCTGTCTCTCGCCCACTCTCTGTCTCTCGCCCGCTCTCTGCCTCTCGCCCTCGATCTTTCTCTCGCCCACTCTCTGTCTCTCTCGGCCACTCTCTGTCTCTCGCCCACTCTCTGTATCTCTTGCCCACTCTGTCTCTCGCCCGCTATCTGTCTCTCGCCAACTGTCTGTCTCTGGCCCTCTATCTGTCCCTCGCCCTCTATCTGTCCCTTGCCCTTTCTCTGTCTCTCGCCCACTCTCTGTCACTCTCGCCCTCTATCTGGCCCTCGCCCTCTATCTGGCCCTCGCCCTTTCTCTGTCTCTCGCCCACTCTCTGTCTCTCGCCCTCTATCTGTCTCTCGCCCTCTATCAGTCTCTCGCCCTCTATCGGTCTCTCGCCCTCTATCGGTCTCTCGCCCTCTAACTGTCTCTCTGCCTCTATCTGTCCGTCGCCCTTTCTCTGTCTCTCGCCCACTCTCTGTCTCTCACCCACTCTCTGTCTCTCTCGCCCACTCTGTCTCTCTTGCCCACTTTCTGTCTCTCGCCCACACTCTGTTTCTCGCCCGCTCTCTGTTTCTCGCCCGCTCTCCGTCTCTCGCCGTCTATCTGTCTCTCTCGCCGTCTATCTGTCTCTCTCGCCGTCTCTCTGTCTCTCTCGCCCACTCTCTGTCTCTCTTGCCCACTCTCTGTCTCTCTCGCCCACTCTCTGTCTCTCTTGCCCACTCTCTGTTTCTCTCGCCCACTCTCTGTCTCTCGCCCACTCTCTGTCTCTCGCCCTCTCTCTGTCTCTCGCCCACTCTCTGTCTCTCACCCACTCTCGCCCTCTCTCTGTCTCTCGCCCGCTCTCTGTCTCTCGCCCGCTCTCTGTCTCTCGCCCACTCTCTGTAACTCTCGCCCACTCTCTGGCTCTCGCCCTCTATCTATCTCTCACCCTCTCTCTGTCTCTCGCCCTCTCTCTGTCTCTCGCGCTCTATTTGTCTCTGGCCCTCAATCTGTCTCTCGCCCTCTATCTGTCCCTCGCCCTCTATCTGTCCCTTGCCCTTTCTCTGTCTCTCGCCCACTCTCTTTCTCTCGCCCTCTCTCTGTCTCGCTCGCCCACTCTCTGTCTCTCGCCCACTCTCTGTCTCTCACCCGCTCTCTGTCTCTCGCCCACTCTCTGTCTCTCTCACCCTCTCTCTGTCTCTCGCCCTTTCTCTGTCTCTCGCCCGCTCTCTGTCTCTCGCCCTCTATCTGTCTCTCGCCCTCTATCAGTCTCTCGCCCTCTAACTGTCTCTCTGCCTCTATCTGTCCGTCGCCCTTTCTCTGTCTCTCGCCCACTCTCTGTCTCTCACCCACTCTCTGTCTCTCGCCCACACTCTGTCTCTTGCCCGCTCTCTGTTTCTCGCCCGCTCTCCGTCTCTCGCCGTCTATCTGTCTCTCTCGCCGTCTCTCTGTCTCTCTCGCCCACTCTCTGTCTCTCTTGCCCTCTCTCTGTCTCTCTCGCCCACTCTCTGTCTCTTGCCCACTCTCTGTCTCTCTCGCCCACTCTCTGTCTCTCTTGCCCACTCTCTGTCTCTCTCGCCCACTCTCTGTCTCTCACTCACTCTCTGTCTCTCGCCCACTCTCTGTCTGTCGCCCGCTTTCTGTCTCTCGCCCTCTCTCTGTCTCTCGCCCACTCTCTGTCTCTCTGTCTCTCGCCCGCTCTCTGTCTCTCGCCCGCTCTCTGTCTCTCGCCCACTCTCTGTATCTCTCGCCCACTCTCTGGCTCTCGCCCTCTATCTATCTCTCGCCCTCTCTCTGTCTCTGGTCCTCTCTCTGTCTCTCGCGCTCTATCTGTCTCTGGCCCTCTATCTGTCTCTCGCCCTCTATCTGTCCCTCGCCCTCTGTCTGTCCCTTGCCCTTTCTCTGTCTCTCGCCCACTCTCTGTCAGTCTCGCTCTCTATCTGGCCCTCGCCCTTTCTCTGTCTCTCGCCCATTATCTGTCTCTCGCCCACTCTGTCTCTCTTGCCCACTTTCTGTCTCTCGCCCACTCTCTGTCTCTCACCCACTCTCTGTCTCTCACCCATTCTCTGTCTCTCGCCCGCTCTCTTTCTCTCGCCCGCTCTCTGTCCCTCGCCCGCTCTCCGTCTCTCGCCGTCTATCTGTCTCTCTCGCCGTCTCTCTGTCTCTCTCGCCGTCTCTCTGTCTCTCTCGCCCACTCTCTGTCTCTCTCGCCCACTCTCTGTCTCTCTTGCCCACTCTCTGTCTCTCTCGCCCACTCTCTGTCTCTCTTGCCCACTCTCTGTCTCTCACTCACACTCTATCTCTCGCCCACTCTCTGTCCGTCGGCCTTTCTCTGTGTCTCGCCCACTCTCTGTCTCTCGCCCTTTCTCTGTCTCTCGCCCACTCTCTTTCTCTTGCCCTATCTCTGTCTCGCTCGCCCACTCTCTGTCTCTCGCCCACTCTCTGTCTCTCGCCCACTCTCTGTTTCTCTCACCCTCTCTCTGTCTCTCGCTCGCTCTCTGTCTCTCGCTCGCTCTCTGTCTCTTGCCCTCTATCCGTCTCTCGCCCTCTCTCTGTCACTCGCCCACACTCTGTCTCTCGCCCGCTCTCTGTCTCTCGCCCGCTCTCTGTCTCTCGCCCACTCTCTGTCTCTCTCGCCCTCTCTCTGTCTCTCGCCCGCTCTCTGTCTCTCGCCCTCTATCCGTCTCTCGCCCTCTCTCTGTCTCTCTCGCCCACACTCTGTCTCTCGCCAACTCTCTGTGTCTCGCCCACTCTCTGTCTCTCTCGCCCACTCTCTGTCACTCTCGCCCACTCTCTGTCTCTCTCGCCCACTCTGTCTCTCGCCCACTCTCTGTCTCTCGCCCACTCTCTGTCTCTCACCCACTCTCTGTCTCTCTTGCCCACTCTCTGTCTCTCGACTACTCTCTGTCTCTCGCCCACTCTCTGTCTCTCGCCCTTTCTCTGTCCCTCGCCCAATCTCTGTCTCTCTCGCCCACTCTCTGTATCTCGCCCTCTCTCTGTCTCTCACCCATTCTCTCTCTCTCTCGCCCACTCTCTGTCTCTCTTGCACTTTATCTGTCTCTCGCCCTCTATCTGTCTCTCGCCCACTCTCTGTCTCTCGCCCGCTCTCTGTCTCTCGGCCTCTCTCTGTCACTCGCCCACTCTCTGTCTCTCTCGCCCACTCTCTGTCTCTCGCCCTCTATCTGTCTCTCACCCACTCTCTGTCTCTCGCCCGCTCTCTGTCTCTCTCGCCCACTCTCTGTCTCTCTCGCCCACTCTCTGTCTCTCTCGCCCACTCTCTGTCTCTCACTCACTCTCTGTCTCTCGCCCACTCGCTGTCTGTCGCCCACTCTCTGTCTCTCGTCCACTCTCTGTCTCTCGCCCGCTATCTGTCTCTCGCCCACTCTCTGTCTCTCGCCCACTCTCTGTCTCTCGCCCTCTCTCTGTCTCTCGCCCTCGATCTGTCTCTCGCCCTCTATCGGTCTCTCGCCCTCTATCGGTCTCTCGCCCTCTATCTGTCTCTCTCCCTCGATCTGTCCGTCGGCCTTTCTCTGTGTCTCGCCCACTCTCTGTCTCTCGCCCTTTCTCTGTCTCTCGCCCACTCTCTTTCTCTCACCCTCTCTCTGTCTCTCGCCCGCTCTCTGTCTCTCGCCCTCTATCCGTCTCTCGCCCTCTCTCTGTCTCTCGCCCACACTCTGTCTCTCGCCCGCTCTCTGTCTCTCGCCCGCTCTCTGTCTCTCGCCCTCTATCCGTCTCTCGCCCTCTCTCTGTCCCTCTCGCCCACACTCTGTCTCTCGCCAACTCTCTGTGTCTCGCCCACTCTCTGTCTCTCTCGCCCACTCTGTCTCTCGCCCACTCTCTGTCTCTCTTGCCCACTCTCTGTCCCTCGCCCACTCTCTGTCTCTCGCCCACTCTCTGTCTCTCGCCCTCTATCTGCCTCTCGCCCTCTATCTGTCTCTCGCCCTCTATCTGTCTCTCGCCCGCTATCTGTCTCTCGCCCTCTATCTGTCTCTCGCCCTCTATCGGTCTCTCGCCCTATATCTGTCTCGCCCTCTCTCTGTCTCTCGCCCTCTCTCTGTCTCTCGCCCTCTATCTGTCTCTCGCCCTCTATCTGTCTCTCGCCCGCTATCTGTCTCTCGCCCTCTATCGGTCTCTCGCCCTCTATCGGTCTCTCGCCCACTCTCTGTCTCTCGCCCGCTCTCTGTCTCTCGCCCTCTCTCTGTCTCTCGCCCTCTCTCTGTCTCTCGGCCTCTCTCTGTCACTCGCCCACGCTCTGTCTCTCTCGCCCACTCTCTGTCTCTCACCCTCTATCTGTCTCTCACCCACTCTCTGTCTCTCGCCCGCTCTCTGTCTCTCGCCCTCTCTCTGTCTCTCGCCCGCTATCTGTCTCTCGCCCACTCTCTGTCTCTCTCGCCCACTCTCTGTCTCTCACCCACTCTCTGTCTCTCGCCCACTCTCTGTCTCTCGTCCACTCTCTGTCTCTCGTCCACTCTCTGTCTCTCGCCCGCTATCTGTCTCTCGCCCACTCTCTGTCTCTCGCCCTCTATCCGTGTTTCGCCCTCTCTCTGTCTCTCGCCCACTCTCTTTCTCTCACCCTCTCTCTGTCTCTCGCCCGCTCTCTGTCTCTCACCCTCTATCCGTGTTTCGCCCTCTCTCTGTCTCTCGCCCACACTCTGTCTCTCGCCCGCTCTCTGTCTCTCGCCCGCTCTCTGTCTCTCGCCCACTCTCTGTCTCTCTCGCCCGCTCTCTGTCTCTCGCCCGCTCTCTGTCTCTCGCCCTCTATCCGTCTCTCGCCCTCTCTCTGTCTCTCTCGCCCACACTCTGTCTCTCGCCAACTCTCTGTCTCTCGCCCACTCTCTGTCTCTCGCCCTCTCTCTGTCTCTCGCCCTCGCTCTGTCTCTTGCGCTTTCTCTGTCTCTCGCCCACTCTTTGTCTCCCGCCCTCTCTCTGTCTCCCGCCCTCTCTCTGTCTCTCGCCCTCTCTCTGTCTCTCGCCCTCTCTCTGTCTCTCACCCACTCTCTGTCTCTCTTGCCCACTCTCTGTCTCTCGCCCTCTCTCTGTCGCTCGCCTTTTCTCTGTCTCTCGCCCACTCTCTGTCTCTCGCCCTTTCTCTGTCCCTCGCCCAATCTCTGTCTCTCTCACCCACTCTCTGTATCTCGCCCTCTCTCTGTCTCTCACCCATTCTCTCTCTCTCTCGCCCACTCTCTGTCTCTCTTGCACTTTATCTGTCTCTCGCCCTCTATCTGTCTCTCGCCCACTCTCTGTCTCTCGCCCGCTCTCTGTCTCTCGGTCTCTCTCTGTCACTCGCCCACTCTCTGTCTCTCTCGCCCACTCTCTGTCTCTCGCCCTCTATCTGTCTCTCACCCACTCTCTGTCTCTCGCCCGCTCTCTGTCTCTCGCCCTCTCTATGTCTCTCGCCCACTCTCTGTCTCTCGACCGCTCTCTGTCTCTCGCCCTCTCTATGTCTCTCGCCCACTCTCTGTCTCTCGACCGCTCTCTGTCTCTCGCGCTCTATCTGTCTCTCGCCCACTCTCTGTCTCTCGCCCACTCTATGTCTCTCGCCCACTCTCTGTCTCTCGCGCTCTATCTGTCTGTCGCCCGCTCTCTGTCTCTCGCCCACTCTCTGTATCTCGCCCTCTCTCTGTCTCTTGCCCTCTATCGGTCTCTCGCCCACTCTCTGTCTCTCGCCCGCTCTCTGTCTCTCGCACTCTCTCTGTCTCTCCCGTACTCTCTGTCTCTCGGCCGCTCTCTGTCTCTCGCCCACTCTCTGTCTCTCCCGTACTCTCTGTCTCTCGGCCGCTCTCTGTCTCTCGCCCTCTATCTTTCTCTCGCCCACTCTCTGTCTCTCTCGGCCACTCTCTGTCTCTCGCCCACTCCCTGTATCTCTTGCCCACTCTGTCTCTCGCCCTCTCTCTGTCTCTCGCGCTCTATCTGTCTCTGGCCCTCTATCTGTCCCTCGCCCTCTATCTGTCCCTTGCCCTTTCTCTGTCTCTCGCCCTCTATCTGTCTCTCGCCAACTGTCTGTCTCTTGCCCTCTCTCTGTCTCTCGCCCTCTCTCTGTCTCTCGCGCTCTATCTGTCTCTCGCGCTCTATCTGTCTCTCGCCCTCTATCTGTCCCTCGCCCTATATCTGTCCCTTGCCCTTTCTCTGTCTCTCGCCCACTCTCTGTCACTCTCGCCCTCTATCTGTCCCTTGCCCTTTCTCTGTCTCTCGCCCACTCTCTGTCACTCTCGCCCTCTATCTGGCCCTCGCCCTCTATCTGGCCCTCGCCCTTTCTCTGTCTCTCGCCCACTCTCTGTCACTCTCGCCCTCTATCTGGCCCTCGCCCTCTATCTGTCCCTTGCCCTATATCTGTCCCTTGCCCTTTCTCTGTCTCTCGCCCACTCTCTGTCACTCTCGCCCTCTATCTGTCCCTTGCCCTTTCTCTGTCTCTCGCCCACTCTCTGTCACTCTCGCCCTCTATCTGGCCCTCGCCCTCTATCTGGCCCTCGCCCTTTCTCTGTCTCTCGCCCACTCTCTGTCTCTCGCCCTCTATCAGTCTCTCGCCCTCTATCGGTCTCTCGCCCTCTATCGGTCTCTCGCCCACTATCTGTCTCTCGCCCTCTATCTGTCTCTCGCCCTCTATCGGTCTCTCGCCCTCTATCGGTCTCTCGCCCTCTATCGGTCTCTCGCCCTATAACTGTCTCTCTGCCTCTATCTGTCCGTCGCCCTTTCTCTGTCTCTCGCCCTCTCTCTGTCTCGCTCGCCCACTCTCTGTCTCTCGCTCGCTCTCTGTCTCTCGCTCGCTCTCTGTCTCTCGCCCTCTATCCGTCTCTCGCCCTCTCTCTGTCTCTCGCCCACACTCTGTCTCTCGCCCACTCTCTGTCTCTCGCCCACTCTCTGTCACTCTCGCCCTCTCTCTGTCTCTCGCCCGCTCTGTCTCTCGCCCTCTATCCGTCTCTCGACCTCTCTCTGTCTCTCTCGCCCACACTCTGTCTCTCGCCAACTCTCTGTGTCTCGCCCACTCTCAGTCTCTCTCGCCCACTCTGTCTCTCGCCCACTCTGTCTCTCGCCCACTCTGTCTCTCGCCCACTCTCTGTCTCTCGCCCACTCTCTGTCTCTCGCCCGCTATCTGTCTCTCGCCCACTCTCTGTCTCCCGCCCACTCTCTGTCTCTCGCCCTCTCTCTGTCTCTTGCCCTCTATCTGTCTCTCGCCCTCTATCTGTCTGTCCGGCCTTTCTCTGTGTCTCGCCCTCTATCGGTCTCTCGCCCTCTCTCTGTCTCTCGCCCTCTATCTGTCTCTCACCCACTCTCTGTCTCTCTTGCCCACTCTCTGTCTCTCGCCCTCTCTCTGTCGCTCACCTTTTCTCTGTCTCTCGCCCACTCTCTGTCTCTCGCCCTTTCTCTGTCCCTCGCCCAATCTCTGTCTCTCTCGCCCACTCTCTGTCTCTCTTGCACTTTATCTGTCTCTCGCCCGCTATCTGTCTCTCGCCCACTCTCTGTCTCTCGCCCACTCTCTGTCTCTCGCCCTCTATCTGTCTCTCACCCACTCTCTGTCTCTCGCCCGCTCTCTGTCTCTCGCCCTCTCTCTGTCTCTCGCCCACTCTCTGTCTCTCGCCCTCTATCTGTCTCTCACCCACTCTCTGTCTCTCGCCCGCTCTCTGTCTCTCGGCCTCTCTCTGTCTCTCACCCACTCTCTGTCTCTCGACCGCTCTCTGTCTCTCGCCCGCTCTCTGTCTCTCGCGCTCTATCTGTCTCTCGCGCTCTCTCTGTCTCTCGCCCACTCTCTGTCTCTCACCCACTCTCGCCCTCTCTCTGTCTCTCGCCCGCTCTCTGTCTCTCGCCCGCTCTCTGTCTCTCGCCCTCTATCCGTCTCTCGCCCTCTCTCTGTCTCTCGCCCACACTCTGTCTCTCGCCCGCTCTCTGTCTCTCGCCCACTCTCTGTCACTCTCGCCCTCTCTCTGTCTCTCGCCCGCTCTCTGTCTCTCGCCCTCTATCCGTCTCTCGCCCACTCTCTGTCTCTCGCCCGCTCTCTGTCTCTCGGCCTCTCTCTGTCACTCGCCCACTCTCTGTCTCTCTCGCCCACTCTCTGTCTCTCGCCCTCTATCTGTCTCTCACCCACTCTCTGTCTCTCGCCCGCTCTCTGTCTCTCGCCCTCTCTCTGTCTCTCGCCCACTCTCTGTCTCTCGACCGCTCTCTGTCTCTCGCCCGCTCTCTGTCTCTCGCGCTCTATCTGTCTCTCGCGCTCTCTCTGTCTCTCGCCCACTCTCTGTCTCTCACCCACTCTCGCCCTCTCTCTGTCTCTCGCCCGCTCTCTGTCTCTCGCCCGCTATCTGTCTCTCGCCCACTCTCTGTCTCTCTCGCCCACTCTCTGTCTCTCGCCCACTCTCTGTCTCTCGCCCACTCTCTGTCTCTCGCCCACTCTCTGTATCTCTCGCCCACTCTCTGGCTCTCGCCCTCTATCTATCTCTCGCCCTCTCTCTGTCTCTCGCGCTTTATCTGTCTCCAGCCCTCTATCTGTCTCTCGCCCTCTATCTGTCCCTCGCCCTCAATCTGGCCCTCGCCCTTTCTCTGTCTCTCGCCCACTCTCTGTCTCTCGCCCTCTATCTGTCTCTCGCCCTCTATCAGTCTCTCGCCCTCTATCTGTCTCTCGCCCTCTATCGGTCTCTCGCCCTCTATCGGTCTCTCGCCCTATAACTGTCTCTCTGCCTCTATCTGTCCGTCGCCCTTTCTCTGTCTCTCGCCCTCTCTCTGTCTCGCTCGCCCACTCTCTGTCTCTCGCTCGCTCTCTGTCTCTCGCTCGCTCTCTGTCTCTCGCCCTCTATCCGTCTCTCGCCCTCTCTCTGTCTCTCGCCCACACTCTGTCTCTCGCCCGCTCTCTGTCTCTCGCCCACTCTCTGTCACTCTCGCCCTCTCTCTGTCTCTCGCCCGCTCTCTGTCTCTCGCCCTCTATCCGTCTCTCGACCTCTCTCTGTCTCTCTCGCCCACACTCTGTCTCTCGCCAACTCTCTGTGTCTCGCCCACTCTGTCTCTCGCCCACTCTGTCTCTCGCCCACTCTGTCTCTCGCCCACTCTCTGTCTCTCTTGCCCACTCTCTGTCCCTCGCCCTCTATCTGTCTCTCGCCCACTCTCTGTCTCTCGCCCACTCTCTGTCTCTCGCCCTCTCTCTGTCTCTCGCCCTCGCTCTGTCTCTTGCGCTTTCTCTGTCTCTCGCCCACTCTCTGTCTCCCGCCCTCTCTCTGTCTCTCGCCCTCTCTCTGTCTCTCGCCCTCTCTCTGTCTCTCGCCCTCTCTCTGTCTCTCACCCACTCTCTGTCTCTCTTGCCCACTCTCTGTCTCTCGACTACTCTCTGTCTCTCGCCCTCTCTCTGTCCCTCGCCCAATCTCTGTCTCTCTCGCCCACTCTCTGTATCTCGCCCTCTCTCTGTCTCTCGCCCACTCTCTGTCTCTCGCCCTCTCTCTGTCTCTCGCCCTCGCTCTGTCTCTTGCGCTTTCTCTGTCTCTCGCCCACTCTCTGTCTCCCGCCCTCTCTCTGTCACTCGCCTTTTCTCTGTCTCTCGCCCACTCTCTGTCTCTCGCCCTTTCTCTGTCCCTCGCCCAATCTCTGTCTCTCTCGCCCACTCTCTGTATCTCGCCCTCTCTCTGTCTCTCACCCATTCTCTCTCTCTCTCGCCCACTCTCTGTCTCTCTCGCCCACTCTCTGTCTCTCGCCCTCTATCTGTCTCTCGCCCTCTCTCTGTCTCTCACCCACTCTCTGTCTCTCGACCGCTCTCTGTCTCTCGCCCGCTCTCTGTCTCTCGCGCTCTATCTGTCTCTCGCGCTCTCTCTGTCTCTCGCCCACTCTCTGTCTCTCACCCACTCTCGCCCTCTCTCTGTCTCTCGCCCGCTCTCTGTCTCTCGCCCGCTCTCTGTCTCTCGCCCACTCTCTGTATCTCTCGCCCACTCTCTGGCTCTCGCCCTCTATCTATCTCTCGCCCTCTCTCTGTCTCTCGCCCTCTCTCTGTCTCTCGCGCTCTATCTGTCTCTAGCCCTCTATCTGTCTCTCGCCCTCTATCTGTCCCTCGCCCTCTATCTGTCCCTTGCCCTTTCTCTGTCTCTCGCCCACTGTCACTCTCGCTCTCTATCTGGCCCTCGCCCTTTCTCTGTCTCTCGCCCACTCTCTGTCTCTCACCCACTCTCTGTCTCTCGCCCGCTCTCTGTCTCTCGCCCGCTCTCTGTCTCTCGCCCGTTCTCCGTCTCTCGCCCGCTCTCCGTCTCTCGCCGTCTATCTGTCTCTCTTGCCGTCTCTCTGTCTCTCTCGCCCACTCTCTGTCTCTCTTGCCCACTCTCTGTCTCTCTCGCCCACTCTCTGTCTCTCTCGCCCACTCTCTGTCTCTCTTGCCCACTCTCTGTCTCTCTCGCCCACTCTCTGTCTCTCACTCACTCTCTGTCTCTCGCCCACTCTCTGTCTCTCGTCCGCTATCTGTCTCTCGCCCGCAATCTGTCTCTCGCCCACTCTCTGTCTCCCGCCCACTCTCTGTCTCTCGCCCTCTCTCTGTCACTTGCCCTCTATCTGTCTCTCGCCCTCTATCGGTCTCTCGCCCTATATCTGTCTCTCTCCCTCTATCTGTCTCTCTCCCTCTATCTGTCCGGCCTTTCTCTGTGTCTCGCCCTCTATCGGTCTCTCGCCCACTCTCTGTCTCTCTCGCCCACTCTCAGTCTCTCGCCCTCTCTCTGTCTCTCACCCACTCTCTGTCTCTCTTGCCCACTCTCTGTCTCTCGCCCTCTCTCTGTCGCTCGCCTTTTCTCTGTCTCTCGCCCACTCTCTGTCTCTCGCCCTTTCTCTGTCCCTCGCCCAATCTCTGTCTCTCTCGCCCACTCTCTGTCTCTCGCCCTCTATCTGTCTCTCGCCCACTCTCTGTCTCTCCCGTACTCTCTGTCTCTCGGCCGCTCTATGTCGCTCGCCCACACTCTGTCTCTCGCCCACTCTCTGTCTCTCGCCCGCTCTCTGCCTCTCATCCGCTCTCTGTCTCTCGCCCTCTATCTTTCTCTCGCCCACTCTCTGTCTCTCTCGGCCACTCTCTGTCTCTCGCAAACTCTCTGTATCTCTTGCCCACTCTGTCTCTCGCCCGCTATCTGTCTCTCGCCAACTGTCTGTCTCTTGCCCTCTCTCTGTCTCTTTCCCTCTCTCTGTCTCTCGCGCTCTATCTGTCTCTGGCCCTCTATCTGTCTCTCGCCCTCTATCTGTCTCTCGCCCTCTATCTGTCCCTCGCCCTCTATCTGTCCCTTGCCCTTTCTCTGTCTCTCGCCCACTCTCTGTCTCTCGCCCTCTATCAGTCTCTCGCCCTCTATCGGTCTCTCGCCCTCTATCTGTCTCTCGCCCACTATCTGTCTCTCGCCCTCTATCTGTCTCTCGCCCTCTATCGGTCTCTCGCCCTCTATCGGTCTCTCGCCCTATAACTGTCTCTCTGCCTCTATCTGTCCGTCGCCCTTTCTCTGTCTCTCGCCCTCTCTCTGTCTCGCTCGCCCACTCTCTGTCTCTCGCTCGCTCTCTGTCTCTCGCTCGCTCTCTGTCTCTCGCCCTCTATCCGTCTCTCGCCCTCTCTCTGTCTCTCGCCCACACTCTGTCTCTCGCCCGCTCTCTGTCTCTCGCCCACTCTCTGTCACTCTCGCCCTCTCTCTGTCTCTCGCCCGCTCTCTGTCTCTCGCCCTCTATCCGTCTCTCGACCTCTCTCTGTCTCTCGCCAACTCTCTGTGTCTCGCCCACTCTCTGTCTCTGTCGCCCACTCTGTCTCTCGCCCACTCTGTCTCTCGCCCACTCTCTGTCTCTCGCCCACTCTGTCTCTCGCCCTCTCTCTGTCTCTCGCCCTCGCTCTGTCTCTTGCGCTTTCTCTGTCTCTCGCCCACTCTCTGTCTCCCGCCCTCTCTCTGTCTCTCGCCCTCTCTCTGTCTCTCGCCCTCTCTCTGTCTCTCACCCACTCTCTGTCTCACTTGCCCACTCTCTGTCTCTCGACTACTCTCTGTCTCTCGCCCTCTCTCTGTCGCTCGCCCAATCTCTGTCTCTCTCGCCCACTCTCTGTATCTCGCCCTCTCTCTGTCTCTCACCCATTCTCTCTCTCTCTCGCCCACTCTCTGTCTCTCTTGCACTTTTTCTGTCTCTCGCCCTCTATCTGTCTCTCGCCCGCTCTCTGTCTCTCGCCCGCTCTCTGTCTCTCGGCCTCTCTCTGTCACTCGCCCACTCTCTGTCTCTCTCGCCCACTCTCTGTCTCTCGCCCTCTATCTGTCTCTCACCCACTCTCTGTCTCTCGCCCGCTCTCTGTCTCTCGCCCTCTCTCTGTCTATCGCGCTCTCTCTGTCTCTCGCCCACTCTCTGTCTCTCACCCACTCTCGCCCTCTCTCTGTCTCTCGCCCGCTCTCTGTCTCTCGCCCGCTCTCTGTCTCTCGCCCGCTCTCTGTCTCTCGCCCACTCTCTGTATCTCTCGCCCACTCTCTGGCTCTCGCCCTCTATCTATCTCTCGCCCTCTTTCTGTCTCTCGCCCTCTCTCTGTCTCTCGCGCTCTATCTGTCTCTAGCCCTCTATCTGTCTCTCGCCCTCGAGCTGTCCCTCGCCCTCTATCTGTCCCTTGCCCTTTCTCTGTCTCTCGCCCACTGTCACTCTCGCTCTCTATCTGGCCCTCGCCCTTTCTCTGTCTCTCGCCCACTCTCTGTCTCTCACCCACTCTCTGTCTCTCGCCCGCTCTCCGTCTCTCGCCCTCTCTCTGTCTCTCTTGCCCACTCTCTGTCTCTCTCGCCGTCTCTCTGTCTCTCTCGCCCACTCTCTGTCTCTCACTCACTCTCTGTCTCTCGCCCACTCTCTGTCTCTCGCCCACTCTCTGTCTCTCGCCCGCTATCTGTCTCTCGCCCACTCTCTGTCTCCCGCCCACTCTCTGTCTCTCGCCCTCTCTCTGTCTCTTGCCCTCTATCTGTCTCTCGCCCTCTATCTGTCTGTCCGGCCTTCCTCTGTGTCTCGCCCTCTATCGGTCTCTCGCCCACTCTCTGTCTCTCTCGCCCACTCTCTGTCTCTCGCCCACTCTCTGTCTCTCGCCCTCTCTCTGTCTCTCGCCCTCGCTCTGTCTCTTGCGCTTTCTCTGTCTCTCGCCCACTCTCTGTCTCTCGCCCTCTCTCTGTCTCTCGCCCTCTCTCTGTCTCTCACCCACTCTCTGTCTCTCTTGCCCACTCTCTGTCTCTCGCCCTCTCTCTGTCGCTCGCCTTTTCTCTGTCTCTCGCCCACTCTCTGTCTCTCGCCCTTTCTCTGTCCCTCGCCCAAACTCTGTCTCTCTCGCCCACTCTCTGTATCTCGCCCTCTCTCTGTCTCTCACCCATTCTCTCTCTCTCTCGCCCACTCTCTGTCTCTCTTGCACTTTATCTGTCTCTCGCCCTCTATCTGTCTCTCGCCCACTCTCTGTCTCTCGCCCGCTCTCTGTCTCTCGGCCTCTCTCTGTCACTCGCCCACTCTCTGTCTCTCTCGCCCACTCTCTGTCTCTCGCCCTCTATCTGTCTCTCACCCACTCTCTGTCTCTCGCCCGCTCTCTGTCTCTCGCCCTCTCTCTGTCTCTCGCCCACTCTCTGTCTCTCGACCGCTCTCTGTCTCTCGCCCACTCTCTGTCTCTCGCCCGCTCTCTGTCTCTCGCCCACTCTCTGTCTCTCGACCGCTCTCTGTCTCTCACCCACTCTCTGTCTCTCGCCCGCTCTCTGTCTCTCGCCCTCTCTCTGTCTCTCGCCCGCTCTCTGTCTCTCGCGCTCTATCTGTCTCTTGCCCTCTATCGGTCTCTCGCCCACTCTCTGTCTCTCGCCCGCTCTCTGTCTCTCGCACTCTCTCTGTCTCTCCCGTACTCTCTGTCTCTCGGCCGCTCTCTGTCTCTCAGCCGCTCTCTGTCTCTCGCCCACTCTCTGTCTCTCCCGTACTCTCTGTCTCTCGGCCGCTCTCTGTCTCTCGCCCGCTCTCCGTCTCTCGCCGTCTATCTGTCTCTCTCGCCGTCTCTCTGTCTCTCTCGCCCACTCTCTGTCTCTCTTGCCCACTCTCTGTCTCTCTCGCCCACTCTCTGTCTCTCGCCCACTCTCTGTCTCTCGCCCACTCTCTGTCTCTCGCCCACTCTCTGTCTCTCGCCCACTCTCTGTCTCTCCCGTACTCTCTGTCTCTCGGCCGCTCTCTGTCTCTCAGCCGCTCTCTGTCTCTCGCCCACTCTCTGTCTCTCGCCCACTCTCTTTCTCTCGCCCACTCTCTGTCGCTCGCCCACTCTCTGTCTCTCGCCCACTCTCTGTCTCTCGCCCGCTCTCTGCCTCTCGCCCTCGATCTTTCTCTCGCCCACTCTCTGTCTCTCTCGGCCACTCTCTGTCTCTCGCCCACTCTCTGTATCTCTTGCCCACTCTGTCTCTCGCCCGCTATCTGTCTCTCGCCAACTGTCTGTCTCTGGCCCTCTATCTGTCCCTCGCCCTCTATCTGTCCCTTGCCCTTTCTCTGTCTCTCGCCCACTCTCTGTCACTCTCGCCCTCTATCTGGCCCTCGCCCTCTATCTGGCCCTCGCCCTTTCTCTGTCTCTCGCCCACTCTCTGTCTCTCGCCCTCTATCTGTCTCTCGCCCTCTATCAGTCTCTCGCCCTCTATCGGTCTCTCGCCCTCTATCGGTCTCTCGCCCTCTAACTGTCTCTCTGCCTCTATCTGTCCGTCGCCCTTTCTCTGTCTCTCGCCCACTCTCTGTCTCTCACCCACTCTCTGTCTCTCTCGCCCACTCTGTCTCTCTTGCCCACTTTCTGTCTCTCGCCCACACTCTGTTTCTCGCCCGCTCTCTGTTTCTCGCCCGCTCTCCGTCTCTCGCCGTCTATCTGTCTCTCTCGCCGTCTATCTGTCTCTCTCGCCGTCTCTCTGTCTCTCTCGCCCACTCTCTGTCTCTCTTGCCCACTCTCTGTCTCTCTCGCCCACTCTCTGTCTCTCTTGCCCACTCTCTGTTTCTCTCGCCCACTCTCTGTCTCTCGCCCACTCTCTGTCTCTCGCCCTCTCTCTGTCTCTCGCGCTCTATTTGTCTCTGGCCCTCAATCTGTCTCTCGCCCTCTATCTGTCCCTCGCCCTCTATCTGTCCCTTGCCCTTTCTCTGTCTCTCGCCCACTCTCTTTCTCTCGCCCTCTCTCTGTCTCGCTCGCCCACTCTCTGTCTCTCGCCCACTCTCTGTCTCTCACCCGCTCTCTGTCTCTCGCCCACTCTCTGTCTCTCTCACCCTCTCTCTGTCTCTCGCCCTTTCTCTGTCTCTCGCCCGCTCTCTGTCTCTCGCCCTCTATCTGTCTCTCGCCCTCTATCAGTCTCTCGCCCTCTAACTGTCTCTCTGCCTCTATCTGTCCGTCGCCCTTTCTCTGTCTCTCGCCCACTCTCTGTCTCTCACCCACTCTCTGTCTCTCGCCCACACTCTGTCTCTTGCCCGCTCTCTGTTTCTCGCCCGCTCTCCGTCTCTCGCCGTCTATCTGTCTCTCTCGCCGTCTCTCTGTCTCTCTCGCCCACTCTCTGTCTCTCTTGCCCTCTCTCTGTCTCTCTCGCCCACTCTCTGTCTCTTGCCCACTCTCTGTCTCTCTCGCCCACTCTCTGTCTCTCTTGCCCACTCTCTGTCTCTCTCGCCCACTCTCTGTCTCTCACTCACTCTCTGTCTCTCGCCCACTCTCTGTCTGTCGCCCGCTTTCTGTCTCTCGCCCTCTCTCTGTCTCTCGCCCACTCTCTGTCTCTCTGTCTCTCGCCCGCTCTCTGTCTCTCGCCCGCTCTCTGTCTCTCGCCCACTCTCTGTATCTCTCGCCCACTCTCTGGCTCTCGCCCTCTATCTATCTCTCGCCCTCTCTCTGTCTCTGGTCCTCTCTCTGTCTCTCGCGCTCTATCTGTCTCTGGCCCTCTATCTGTCTCTCGCCCTCTATCTGTCCCTCGCCCTCTGTCTGTCCCTTGCCCTTTCTCTGTCTCTCGCCCACTCTCTGTCACTCTCGCTCTCTATCTGGCCCTCGCCCTTTCTCTGTCTCTCGCCCATTATCTGTCTCTCGCCCACTCTGTCTCTCTTGCCCACTTTCTGTCTCTCGCCCACTCTCTGTCTCTCACCCACTCTCTGTCTCTCACCCATTCTCTGTCTCTCGCCCGCTCTCTTTCTCTCGCCCGCTCTCTGTCCCTCGCCCGCTCTCCGTCTCTCGCCGTCTATCTGTCTCTCTCGCCGTCTCTCTGTCTCTCTCGCCGTCTCTCTGTCTCTCTCGCCCACTCTCTGTCTCTCTCGCCCACTCTCTGTCTCTCTTGCCCACTCTCTGTCTCTCTCGCCCACTCTCTGTCTCTCTTGCCCACTCTCTGTCTCTCACTCACACTCTATCTCTCGCCCACTCTCTGTCCGTCGGCCTTTCTCTGTGTCTCGCCCACTCTCTGTCTCTCGCCCTTTCTCTGTCTCTCGCCCACTCTCTTTCTCTTGCCCTATCTCTGTCTCGCTCGCCCACTCTCTGTCTCTCGCCCACTCTCTGTCTCTCGCCCACTCTCTGTTTCTCTCACCCTCTCTCTGTCTCTCGCTCGCTCTCTGTCTCTCGCTCGCTCTCTGTCTCTTGCCCTCTATCCGTCTCTCGCCCTCTCTCTGTCACTCGCCCACACTCTGTCTCTCGCCCGCTCTCTGTCTCTCGCCCGCTCTCTGTCTCTCGCCCACTCTCTGTCTCTCTCGCCCTCTCTCTGTCTCTCGCCCGCTCTCTGTCTCTCGCCCTCTATCCGTCTCTCGCCCTCTCTCTGTCTCTCTCGCCCACACTCTGTCTCTCGCCAACTCTCTGTGTCTCGCCCACTCTCTGTCTCTCTCGCCCACTCTCTGTCACTCTCGCCCACTCTCTGTCTCTCTCGCCCACTCTGTCTCTCGCCCACTCTCTGTCTCTCGCCCACTCTCTGTCTCTCACCCACTCTCTGTCTCTCTTGCCCACTCTCTGTCTCTCGACTACTCTCTGTCTCTCGCCCACTCTCTGTCTCTCGCCCTTTCTCTGTCCCTCGCCCAATCTCTGTCTCTCTCGCCCACTCTCTGTATCTCGCCCTCTCTCTGTCTCTCACCCATTCTCTCTCTCTCTCGCCCACTCTCTGTCTCTCTTGCACTTTATCTGTCTCTCGCCCTCTATCTGTCTCTCGCCCACTCTCTGTCTCTCGCCCGCTCTCTGTCTCTCGGCCTCTCTCTGTCACTCGCCCACTCTCTGTCTCTCTCGCCCACTCTCTGTCTCTCGCCCTCTATCTGTCTCTCACCCACTCTCTGTCTCTCGCCCGCTCTCTGTCTCTCTCGCCCACTCTCTGTCTCTCTCGCCCACTCTCTGTCTCTCTCGCCCACTCTCTGTCTCTCACTCACTCTCTGTCTCTCGCCCACTCGCTGTCTGTCGCCCACTCTCTGTCTCTCGTCCACTCTCTGTCTCTCGCCCGCTATCTGTCTCTCGCCCACTCTCTGTCTCTCGCCCACTCTCTGTCTCTCGCCCTCTCTCTGTCTCTCGCCCTCGATCTGTCTCTCGCCCTCTATCGGTCTCTCGCCCTCTATCGGTCTCTCGCCCTCTATCTGTCTCTCTCCCTCGATCTGTCCGTCGGCCTTTCTCTGTGTCTCGCCCACTCTCTGTCTCTCGCCCTTTCTCTGTCTCTCGCCCACTCTCTTTCTCTCACCCTCTCTCTGTCTCTCGCCCGCTCTCTGTCTCTCGCCCTCTATCCGTCTCTCGCCCTCTCTCTGTCTCTCGCCCACACTCTGTCTCTCGCCCGCTCTCTGTCTCTCGCCCGCTCTCTGTCTCTCGCCCTCTATCCGTCTCTCGCCCTCTCTCTGTCCCTCTCGCCCACACTCTGTCTCTCGCCAACTCTCTGTGTCTCGCCCACTCTCTGTCTCTCTCGCCCACTCTGTCTCTCGCCCACTCTCTGTCTCTCTTGCCCACTCTCTGTCCCTCGCCCACTCTCTGTCTCTCGCCCACTCTCTGTCTCTCGCCCTCTATCTGCCTCTCGCCCTCTATCTGTCTCTCGCCCTCTATCTGTCTCTCGCCCGCTATCTGTCTCTCGCCCTCTATCTGTCTCTCGCCCTCTATCGGTCTCTCGCCCTATATCTGTCTCGCCCTCTCTCTGTCTCTCGCCCTCTCTCTGTCTCTCGCCCTCTATCTGTCTCTCGCCCTCTATCTGTCTCTCGCCCGCTATCTGTCTCTCGCCCTCTATCGGTCTCTCGCCCTCTATCGGTCTCTCGCCCACTCTCTGTCTCTCGCCCGCTCTCTGTCTCTCGCCCTCTCTCTGTCTCTCGCCCTCTCTCTGTCTCTCGGCCTCTCTCTGTCACTCGCCCACGCTCTGTCTCTCTCGCCCACTCTCTGTCTCTCACCCTCTATCTGTCTCTCACCCACTCTCTGTCTCTCGCCCGCTCTCTGTCTCTCGCCCTCTCTCTGTCTCTCGCCCGCTATCTGTCTCTCGCCCACTCTCTGTCTCTCTCGCCCACTCTCTGTCTCTCACCCACTCTCTGTCTCTCGCCCACTCTCTGTCTCTCGTCCACTCTCTGTCTCTCGTCCACTCTCTGTCTCTCGCCCGCTATCTGTCTCTCGCCCACTCTCTGTCTCTCGCCCTCTATCCGTGTTTCGCCCTCTCTCTGTCTCTCGCCCACTCTCTTTCTCTCACCCTCTCTCTGTCTCTCGCCCGCTCTCTGTCTCTCACCCTCTATCCGTGTTTCGCCCTCTCTCTGTCTCTCGCCCACACTCTGTCTCTCGCCCGCTCTCTGTCTCTCGCCCGCTCTCTGTCTCTCGCCCACTCTCTGTCTCTCTCGCCCGCTCTCTGTCTCTCGCCCGCTCTCTGTCTCTCGCCCTCTATCCGTCTCTCGCCCTCTCTCTGTCTCTCTCGCCCACACTCTGTCTCTCGCCAACTCTCTGTCTCTCGCCCACTCTCTGTCTCTCGCCCTCTCTCTGTCTCTCGCCCTCGCTCTGTCTCTTGCGCTTTCTCTGTCTCTCGCCCACTCTTTGTCTCCCGCCCTCTCTCTGTCTCCCGCCCTCTCTCTGTCTCTCGCCCTCTCTCTGTCTCTCGCCCTCTCTCTGTCTCTCACCCACTCTCTGTCTCTCTTGCCCACTCTCTGTCTCTCGCCCTCTCTCTGTCGCTCGCCTTTTCTCTGTCTCTCGCCCACTCTCTGTCTCTCGCCCTTTCTCTGTCCCTCGCCCAATCTCTGTCTCTCTCACCCACTCTCTGTATCTCGCCCTCTCTCTGTCTCTCACCCATTCTCTCTCTCTCTCGCCCACTCTCTGTCTCTCTTGCACTTTATCTGTCTCTCGCCCTCTATCTGTCTCTCGCCCACTCTCTGTCTCTCGCCCGCTCTCTGTCTCTCGGTCTCTCTCTGTCACTCGCCCACTCTCTGTCTCTCTCGCCCACTCTCTGTCTCTCGCCCTCTATCTGTCTCTCACCCACTCTCTGTCTCTCGCCCGCTCTCTGTCTCTCGCCCTCTCTATGTCTCTCGCCCACTCTCTGTCTCTCGACCGCTCTCTGTCTCTCGCCCTCTCTATGTCTCTCGCCCACTCTCTGTCTCTCGACCGCTCTCTGTCTCTCGCGCTCTATCTGTCTCTCGCCCACTCTCTGTCTCTCGCCCACTCTATGTCTCTCGCCCACTCTCTGTCTCTCGCGCTCTATCTGTCTGTCGCCCGCTCTCTGTCTCTCGCCCACTCTCTGTATCTCGCCCTCTCTCTGTCTCTTGCCCTCTATCGGTCTCTCGCCCACTCTCTGTCTCTCGCCCGCTCTCTGTCTCTCGCACTCTCTCTGTCTCTCCCGTACTCTCTGTCTCTCGGCCGCTCTCTGTCTCTCGCCCACTCTCTGTCTCTCCCGTACTCTCTGTCTCTCGGCCGCTCTCTGTCTCTCGCCCTCTATCTTTCTCTCGCCCACTCTCTGTCTCTCTCGGCCACTCTCTGTCTCTCGCCCACTCCCTGTATCTCTTGCCCACTCTGTCTCTCGCCCTCTCTCTGTCTCTCGCGCTCTATCTGTCTCTGGCCCTCTATCTGTCCCTCGCCCTCTATCTGTCCCTTGCCCTTTCTCTGTCTCTCGCCCTCTATCTGTCTCTCGCCAACTGTCTGTCTCTTGCCCTCTCTCTGTCTCTCGCCCTCTCTCTGTCTCTCGCGCTCTATCTGTCTCTCGCGCTCTATCTGTCTCTCGCCCTCTATCTGTCCCTCGCCCTATATCTGTCCCTTGCCCTTTCTCTGTCTCTCGCCCACTCTCTGTCACTCTCGCCCTCTATCTGTCCCTTGCCCTTTCTCTGTCTCTCGCCCACTCTCTGTCACTCTCGCCCTCTATCTGGCCCTCGCCCTCTATCTGGCCCTCGCCCTTTCTCTGTCTCTCGCCCACTCTCTGTCACTCTCGCCCTCTATCTGGCCCTCGCCCTCTATCTGTCCCTTGCCCTATATCTGTCCCTTGCCCTTTCTCTGTCTCTCGCCCACTCTCTGTCACTCTCGCCCTCTATCTGTCCCTTGCCCTTTCTCTGTCTCTCGCCCACTCTCTGTCACTCTCGCCCTCTATCTGGCCCTCGCCCTCTATCTGGCCCTCGCCCTTTCTCTGTCTCTCGCCCACTCTCTGTCTCTCGCCCTCTATCAGTCTCTCGCCCTCTATCGGTCTCTCGCCCTCTATCGGTCTCTCGCCCTCTATCTGTCTCTCGCCCTCTATCTGTCTCTCGCCCTCTATCGGTCTCTCGCCCTCTATCGGTCTCTCGCCCTCTATCGGTCTCTCGCCCTATAACTGTCTCTCTGCCTCTATCTGTCCGTCGCCCTTTCTCTGTCTCTCGCCCTCTCTCTGTCTCGCTCGCCCACTCTCTGTCTCTCGCTCGCTCTCTGTCTCTCGCTCGCTCTCTGTCTCTCGCCCTCTATCCGTCTCTCGCCCTCTCTCTGTCTCTCGCCCACACTCTGTCTCTCGCCCACTCTCTGTCTCTCGCCCACTCTCTGTCACTCTCGCCCTCTCTCTGTCTCTCGCCCGCTCTGTCTCTCGCCCTCTATCCGTCTCTCGACCTCTCTCTGTCTCTCTCGCCCACACTCTGTCTCTCGCCAACTCTCTGTGTCTCGCCCACTCTCAGTCTCTCTCGCCCACTCTGTCTCTCGCCCACTCTGTCTCTCGCCCACTCTGTCTCTCGCCCACTCTCTGTCTCTCGCCCACTCTCTGTCTCTCGCCCGCTATCTGTCTCTCGCCCACTCTCTGTCTCCCGCCCACTCTCTGTCTCTCGCCCTCTCTCTGTCTCTTGCCCTCTATCTGTCTCTCGCCCTCTATCTGTCTGTCCGGCCTTTCTCTGTGTCTCGCCCTCTATCGGTCTCTCGCCCTCTCTCTGTCTCTCGCCCTCTATCTGTCTCTCACCCACTCTCTGTCTCTCTTGCCCACTCTCTGTCTCTCGCCCTCTCTCTGTCGCTCACCTTTTCTCTGTCTCTCGCCCACTCTCTGTCTCTCGCCCTTTCTCTGTCCCTCGCCCAATCTCTGTCTCTCTCGCCCACTCTCTGTCTCTCTTGCACTTTATCTGTCTCTCGCCCGCTATCTGTCTCTCGCCCACTCTCTGTCTCTCGCCCACTCTCTGTCTCTCGCCCTCTATCTGTCTCTCACCCACTCTCTGTCTCTCGCCCGCTCTCTGTCTCTCGCCCTCTCTCTGTCTCTCGCCCACTCTCTGTCTCTCGCCCTCTATCTGTCTCTCACCCACTCTCTGTCTCTCGCCCGCTCTCTGTCTCTCGGCCTCTCTCTGTCTCTCACCCACTCTCTGTCTCTCGACCGCTCTCTGTCTCTCGCCCGCTCTCTGTCTCTCGCGCTCTATCTGTCTCTCGCGCTCTCTCTGTCTCTCGCCCACTCTCTGTCTCTCACCCACTCTCGCCCTCTCTCTGTCTCTCGCCCGCTCTCTGTCTCTCGCCCGCTCTCTGTCTCTCGCCCACTCTCTGTATCTCTCGCCCACTCTCTGGCTCTCGCCCTCTATCTATCTCTCGCCCTCTTTCTGTCTCTCGCCCTCTCTCTGTCTCTCGCGCTCTATCTGTCTCTAGCCCTCTATCTGTCTCTCGCCCTCTATCTGTCCCTCGCCCTCTATCTGTCCCTTGCCCTTTCTCTGTCTCTCGCCCACTGTCACTCTCGCTCTCTATCTGGCCCTCGCCCTTTCTCTGTCTCTCGCCCACTCTCTGTCTCTCACCCACTCTCTGTCTCTCACCCGCTCTCTGTCTCTCGCCCGCTCTCTGTCTCTCGCCCGCTCTCTGTCTCTCGCCCGCTCTCCGTCTCTCGCCCGCTCTCCGTCTCTCGCCGTCTATCTGTCTCTCTCGCCCACTCTCTGTCTCTCTCGCCCACTCTCTGTCTCTCTTGCCCACTCTCTGTCTCTCTCGCCCTCTCTCTGTCTCTCGCCCTCTCTCTGTCTCTCACCCACTCTCTGTCTCTCTTGCCCACTCTCTGTCTCTCACCCTCTCTCTGTCGCTCACCTTTTCTCTGTCTCTCGCCCACTCTCTGTCTCTCGCCCTTTCTCTGTCCCTCGCCCAATCTCTGTCTCTCTCGCCCACTCTCTGTATCTCGCCCACTCTCTGTCTCTTACCCATTCTCTCTCTCTCTCGCCCACTCTCTGTCTCTCTTGCACTTTATCTGTCTCTCGCCCACTCTCTGTCTCTCGCCCTCTATCTGTCTCTCGCCCACTCTCTGTCTCTCGCCCGCTCTCTGTCTCTCGGCCTCTCTCTGTCACTCGCCCACTCTCTGTCTCTCTCGCCCACTCTCTGTCTCTCGCCCTCTATCTGTCTCTCACCCACTCTCTGTCTCTCGCCCTCTCTCTGTCTCTCGCCCACTCTCTGTCTCTCGACCGCTCTCTGTCTCTCGCCCGCTCTCTGTCTCTCGCGCTCTATCTGTCTGTCGCCCTCTATCTGTCTCTTGCCCTCTATCGGTCTCTCGCCCACTCTCTGTCTCTCGCCCGCTCTCTGTCTCTCGCACTCTCTCTGTCTCTCCCGTACTCTCTGTCTCTCGGCCGCTCTCTGTCTCTCAGCCGCTCTCTGTCTCTCGCCCACTCTCTGTCTCTCGCCCACTCTCTGTCTCTCGGCCACTCTCTGTCACTCTCGCCCGCTCTCTGTCTCTCGCCCACTCTCTGTCTCTCGCCCTCTCTCTGTTTCTCGCCCACTCTCTGTCTCTCGACCGCTCTCTGTCTCTCGCCCGCTCTCTGTCTCTCGCGCTCTATCTGTCTCTCGCGCTCTATCTGTCTGTCGCCCACTCTCTGCCTCTCGCCCACTCTCCGTCTCTCCCGTACTCTCTGTCTCTCGGCCGCTCTCTGTCTCTCGCCCACTCTCTGTCTCTCACCCACTCTCTGTCTCTCGCCCGCTCTCTGTCTCTCGCCCTCTCTCTGTCTCTGGCCCACTCTCTGTCTCTCGCCCACTCTCTGTCTCTCAGCCGCTCTCTGTCTCTCGCCCGCTATCTGTCTCTCGCCAACTGTCTGTCTCTGGCCCTCTATCTGTCTCTCGCCCTCTATCTGTCTCTCGCCCTCTATCTGTCCCTCGCCCTCTATCTGTCTCTCGCCCTCTATCTGTCCCTCGCCCTCTATCTGTCCCTTGCCCTTTCTCTGTCTCTCGCCCACTCTCTGTCACTCTCTATCTGGCCCTCGCCCTCTATCTGGCCCTCGCCCTTTCTCTGTCTCTCGCCCACTCTCTGTCTCTCGCCCTCTATCTGTCTCTCGCCCTCTATCAGTCTCTCGCCCTCTATCGGTCTCTCGCCCTCTATCTGTCTCTCACCCTCTATCTGTCTCTCGCCCTCTATCTGTCTCTCGCCCTCTATCTGTCTCTCGCCCTCTATCTGTCCCTCGCCCTCTATCAGTCTCTCGCCCACTCTCTGTCTCTCGCCCACTCTCTGTCTTTCGCCCGCTCTCTGTCTCTCGCCCGCTCTCCGTCTCTCGCCCGCTCTCCGTCTCTCGCCGTCTATCTGTCTCTCTCGCCGTCTCTCTGTCTCTCTCGCCCACTCTCTGTCTCTCACCCACTCTCTGTCTCTCTTGCCCACTCTCTGTCTCTCACCCTCTCTCTGTCGCTCACCTTTTCTCTGTCTCTCGCCCACTCTCTGTCTCTCGCCCTTTCTCTGTCCCTCGCCCAATCTCTGTCTCTCTCGCCCACTCTCTGTATCTCGCCCACTCTCTGTCTCTTACCCATTCTCTCTCTCTCTCGCCCACTCTCTGTCTCTCTTGCACTTTATCTGTCTCTCGCCCACTCTCTGTCTCTCAGCCGCTCTCTGTCTCTCGCCCACTCTCTGTCTCTCGCCCACTCTCTGTCTCTCGCCCACTCTCTGTCTCTCTCGCCCACGCTCTGTCTCTCTCGCCCACTCTCTGTCTCTCGCCCGCTATCTGTCTCTCGCCCTCTCTCTGTCTCTCGCCCTCTCTCTGTCTCTCGCCCTCTATCTGTCTCTCGCCCTCTATCTGTCTCTCACCCGCTATCTGTCTCTCGCCCTCTATCGGTCTCTCGCCCTCTATCGGTCTCTCGCCCTATATCTGTCTCTCGCCCTCTCTCTGTCTCTCGCCCTCTCTCTGTCTCTCGCCCTCTATCTGTCTCTCGCCCTCTATCTGTCTCTCGCCCGCTATCTGTCTCTCGCCCTCTATCGGTCTCTCGCCCTCTATCGGTCTCTCGCCCACTCTCTGTCTCTCGCCCGCTCTCTGTCTCTCGCCCGCTCTCTGTCTCTCGCCCTCTCTCTGTCTCTCGCCCACTCTCTGTCTCTCTCGCCCACTCTCTGTCTCTCACCCACTCTCTGTCTCTCGCCCACTCTCTGTCTCTCGTCCACTCTCTGTCTCTCGTCCACTCTCTGTCTCTTGCCCGCTATCTGTCTCTCGCCCACTCTCTGTCTCTCGCCCACTCTCTGTCTCTCGCCCTTTCTCTGTCTCTCGCCCACTCTCTTTCTCTCACCCTCTCTCTGTCTCTCGCCCGCTCTCTGTCTCTCGCCCTCTATCCGTGTTTCGCCCTCTCTCTGTCTCTCGCCCACACTCTGTCTCTCGCCCGCTCTCTGTCTCTCGCCCGCTCTCTGTCTCTCGCCCACTCTCTGTCTCTCTCGCCCGCTCTCTGTCTCTCGCCCGCTCTCTGTCTCTCGCCCTCTATCCGTCTCTCGCCCTCTCTCTGTCTCTCTCGCCCACACTCTGTCTCTCGCCAACACTCTGTGTCTCGCCCACTCTCTGTCTCTCTCGCCCACTCTGTCTCTCGCCCACTCTGTCTCTCGCCCACTCTCTGTCTCTCTTGCCCACTCTCTGTCCCTCGCCCACTCTCTGTCTCTCGCCCACTCTCTGTCTCTCGCCCACTCTCTGTCTCTCGCCCTCTCTCTGTCTCTCGCCCTCGCTCTGTCTCTTGCGCTTTCTCTGTCTCTCGCCCACTCTTTGTCTCCCGCCCTCTCTCTGTCTCCCGCCCTCTCTCTGTCTCTCGCCCTCTCTCTGTCTCTCGCCCTCTCTCTGTCTCTCACCCACTCTCTGTCTCTCTTGCCCACTCTCTGTCTCTCGCCCTCTCTCTGTCGCTCGCCTTTTCTCTGTCTCTCGCCCACTCTCTGTCTCTCGCCCTTTCTCTGTCCCTCGCCCACTCTCTGTCTCTCTCGCCCACTCTCTGTCTCTCGCCCTCTATCTGTCTCTCACCCACTCTCTGTCTCTCGCCCGCTCTCTGTCTCTCGCCCTCTCTATGTCTCTCGCCCACTCTCTGTCTCTCGACCGCTCTCTGTCTCTCGCCCTCTCTATGTCTCTCGCCCACTCTCTGTCTCTCGACCGCTCTCTGTCTCTCGCACTCTATCTGTCTCTCGCCCACTCTCTGTCTCTCGCCCACTCTATGTCTCTCGCCCACTCTCTGTCTCTCGCGCTCTATCTGTCTCTCGCGCTCTATCTGTCTCTCGCCCTCTATCTGTCCCTCGCCCTATATCTGTCCCTTGCCCTTTCTCTGTCTCTCGCCCACTCTCTGTCACTCTCGCCCTCTATCTGTCCCTTGCCCTTTCTCTGTCTCTCGCCCACTCTCTGTCACTCTCGCCCTCTATCTGGCCCTCGCCCTCTATCTGGCCCTCGCCCTTTCTCTGTCTCTTGCCCGCTCTCTGTTTCTCGCCCGCTCTCCGTCTCTCGCCGTCTATCTGTCTCTCTCGCCGTCTATCTGTCTCTCTCGCCGTCTCTCTGTCTCTCTCGCCCACTCTCTGTCTCTCTCGCCCACTCTCTGTCTCTCTTGCCCACTCTCTGTCTCTCTCGCCCACTCTCTGTCTCTCACTCACTCTCTGTCTCTCGCCCACTCTCTGTCTGTCGCCCGCTTTCTGTCTCTCGCCCTCTCTCTGTCTCTCGCCCACTCTCTGTCTCTCACCCACTCTCGCCCGCTCTCTGTCTCTCGCCCGCTCTCTGTCTCTCGCCCACTCTCTGTCTCTCTTGCCCACTCTCTGTCTCTCTCGCCCACTCTCTGTCTGTCGCCCACTCTCTGTCTCTCGCCCACTATCTATCTCTCGCCCTCTCTCTGTCTCTCGCCCTCTCTCTGTCTCTCGCCCTCTCTCTGTCTCTCGCCCTCTATCTATCTCTCGCCCTCTCTCTATCTCTCGCCCTCTCTCTGTCTCTCGCCCTCTCTCTGTCTCTCGCGCTCTATCTGTCTCTGGCCCTCTATCTGTCTCTGGCCCTCTATCTGTCTCTCGCCCTCTATCTGTCCCTCGCCCTCTATCTGTCCCTTGCCCTTTCTCTGTCTCTCGCCCACTCTCTGTCACTCTCGCTCTCTATCTGGCCCTCGCCCTTTCTCTGTCTCTCGCCCACTCTCTGTCTCTCTCGCCCACTCTCTGTCTCTCACTCACTCTCTGTCTCTCGTCCACTCTCTGTCTGTCGCCCGCTTTCTGTCTCTCGCCCTCTCTCTGTCTCTCGCCCACTCTCTGTCTCTCACCCACTCTCGCCCGCTCTCTGTCTCTCGCCCGCTCTCTGTCTCTCGCCCACTCTCTGTCTCTCTTGCCCACCCTCTGTCTCTCTCGCCCACTCTCTGTCAGTCGCCCGCTCTCTGTCTCTCGTCCTCGATCTGTCTCTCGCCCTCTATCTGTCTCTCGCCCTCGATCTGTCACTCTCGCCAACTCTCTGTCTCTCGCCCACTCTCTGTCACTCGCCCTCTCTTTGTCTCTCGCCCACTCTCTGTCTCTCGCCCACTCTCTGTCTCTCGCCCTCTATCTGTCTCTCTCGCCCACTCTCTGTCTCACGCCCACTCTCTGTCTCTCGCCCTCGCTCTGTCTCTCGCCCACTCTCTGTCTCTAACCCTCTCTCTGTCTCTCGGCAACTCTCTGTCTCTCGCCCTCTATCTGTCTCTCTCGCCCACTCTCTGTCTCACGCCCACTCTCTGTCTCTCGCCCTCGCTCTGTCTCACGCCCACTCTCTGTCTCTCTCACCCTCTATCTGTCTCTCGCGCTCTATCTGTCTCTCACCCACTCTCTGTCTCTCGCCCTCTATCTGTCTCTCGCCCTCTATCAATCTCTCGCCCTCTCTCTGTCTCTCGCGCTCTATCTGTCTCTGGCCCTCTCTCTGTCTCTCGCCCTCTCTCTGTCTCTGGCCCTCTCTCTGTCTCTCGCCCTCTCTCTGTCTCTCGCGCTCTATCTGTCTCTGGCCCTCTATCTGTCTCTCGCCCTCTATCTGTCCCTCGCCCTCTATCTGTCCCTTGCCCTTTCTCTGTCTCTCGCCCACTCTCTGTCACTCTCGCTCTCTATCTGGCCATCGCCCTTTCTCTGTCTCTCGCCCATTCTCTGTCTCTCGCCCACTCTGTCTCTCTTGCCCACTTTCTGTCTCTCGCCCACTCTCTGTCTCTCACCCACTCTCTGTCTCTCACCCATTCTCTGTCTCTCGCCCACTCTCTGTCACTCTCGCTCTCTATCTGGCCCTCGCCCTTTCTCTGTCTCTCGCCCATTCTCTGTCTCTCGCCCACTCTGTCTCTCTTGCCCACTTTCTGTCTCTCGGCCACTCTCTGTCTCTCGCCCGCTCTCTGTCTCTCGCCCGCTCTCCGTCACTCGCCCGCTCTCCGTCTCTCGCCCGCTCTCCGTCTCTCGCCCGCTCTCCGTCTCTCGCCCGCTCTCTGTCTCTCGCCCGCTCTCTGTCTCTCGCCCGCTCTCCGTCTCTCGCCGTCTATCTGTCTCTCTCGCCGTCTCTCTGTCTCTCTCGCCCACTCTCTGTCTCTCTTGCCCACTCTCTGTCTCTCTCGCCCGCTATTTGTCTCTCGCCCACTCTCTGTCTCTCACCCACTCTCTGTCTCTCGCCCTCTCTCTGTCTCTTGCCCTCTATCTGTCTCTCGCCCTCTATCTGTCTCTCGCCCTCTATCTGTCTCTCGCCCTCTATCTGTCTCTCTCCCTCTATCTGTCTCTCTCCCTCTATCTGTCCGTCGGCCTTTCTCTGTGTCTCGCCCACTCTCTGTCTCTCTCGCCCACTCTCTGTCTCTCGCCCGCTCTCTGTCTCTCGCCCACTCTCTGTCTCTCGCCCACTCTCTGTCTCTCTCGCCCACTCTCTGTCTCTCGCCCACTCTCTGTCTCTCACCCACTCTCTGTCTCTCACCCACTCTCTGTCTCTCGCCCGCTCTCTGTCTCTCGCCCGCTCTCTGTCTCTCGCCCGCTCTCCGTCTCTCGCCGTCTATCTGTCTCTCTCGCCGTCTCTCTGTCTCTCTCGCCCACTCTCTGTCTCTCTAGCCCACTCTCTGTCTCTCTCGCCCACTCTCTGTCTCTCACCCACTCTCTGTCTCTCACCCACTCTCTGTCTCTCGCCCGCTCTCTGTCTCTCTCGCCCACTCTCTGTCTCTCTAGCCCACTCTCTGTCTCTCTCGCCCACTCTCTGTCTCTCTAGCCCACTCTCTGTCTCTCTCGCCCACTCTCTGTCTCTCTAGCCCACTCTCTGTCTCTCTCGCCCACTCTCTGTCTCTCTAACCCACTCTCTGTCTCTCTCGCCCACTCTCTGTCTCTATCGCCCACTCTCTGTCTCTCTCGCCCACTCTCTGTCTCTCTTGCCCACTCTCTGTCTCTCACCCACTCTCTGTCTCTCGCCCACTCTCTGTCTCTCGCCCGCTCTCCGTCTCTCGCCCGCTCTCCGTCTCTCGCCCACTCTTTGTCTCTCGCCCACTCTCTGTCTCTCTCGCCCACTCTCTGTCTCTCTCGCCGTCTATCTGTCTCTCACCCACTCTCTGTCTCTCGCCCACTCTCTGTCTCTCGCCCTCTCTCTGTCTCTCGCCCTCTCTCTGTCTCTCGCCCTATATCTGTCTCTCTCCCTCTATCTGTCTCTCTGTCTCTCGCCCTCTATCGGTCTCTCGCCCTATATCTGTCCCTCTCCCTCTATCTGTCTCTCTCCCTCGATCTGTCCGTCGGCCTTTCTCTGTCTCTCGCCCACTCTCTGTCTCTCACCCACTCTCTGTCTCTCGCCCACTCTCTGTCTCTCGCTCGCTCTCTGTCTCTCGCCCTCTATCCGTCTCTCGCCCTCTCTCTGTCTCTCGCCCACACTCTGTCTCTCGCCAACTCTCTGTGTCTCGCCCACTCTGTCTCTCGCCCACTCTGTCTCTCGCCCACTCTGTCTCTCGCCCACTCTGTCTCTCGCCCACTCTCTGTCTCTCGCCCACTCTCTGTCTCTCGCCCTCTCTCTGTCTCTCGCACTCGCTCTGTCTCTTGCGCTTTCTCTGTCTCTCGCCCACTCTCTGTGTCTCGCCCACTCTCTGTCTCTCTCGCCCACTCTGTCTCTCGCCCACTCTGTCTCTCGCCCACTCTGTCTCTCGCCCACTCTGTCTCTCGCCCACTCTCTGTCTCTCTTGCCCACTCTCTGTCCCTCGCCCTCTATCTGTCTCTCGCCCACTCTCTGTCTCTCGCCCACTCTCTGTCTCTCGCCCACTCTCTGTCTCTCGCCCTCTCTCTGTCTCTCGCCCTCGCTCTGTCTCTTGCGCTTTCTCTGTCTCTCGCCCACTCTCTGTCTCCCACCCTCTCTCTGTCTCTCGCCCTCTCTCTGTCTCTCGCCCTCTCTCTGTCTCTCGCCCTCTCTCTGTCTCTCACCCACTCTCTGTCTCTCTTGCCCACTCTCTGTCTCTCGACTACTCTCTGTCTCTCGCCCTCTCTCTGTCGCTCGCCTTTTCTCTGTCTCTCGCCCACTCTCTGTCTCTCGCCCTTTCTCTGTCCCTCGCCCAATCTCTGTCTCTTTCGCCCACTCTCTGTATCTCGCCCTCTCTCTGTCTCTCACCCATTCTCTCTCTGTCTCGCCCACTCTCTGTCTCTCTTGCACTTTATCTGTCTCTCGCCCTCTATCTGTCTCTCGCCCACTCTCTGTCTCTCGCCCACTCTCTGTCTCTCGCCCACTCTCTGTCTCTCGCCCTCTCTCTGTCTCTCGCCCTCGCTCTGTCTCTTGCGCTTTCTCTGTCTCTCGCCCACTCTCTGTCTCCCACCCTCTCTCTGTCTCTCGCCCTCTCTCTGTCTCCCGCCCTCTCTCTGTCTCTCGCCCTCTCTCTGTCTCTCGCCCTCTCTCTGTCTCTCACCCACTCTCTGTCTCTCTTGCCCACTCTCTGTCTCTCGCCCTCTCTCTGTCGCTCGCCTTTTCTCTGTCTCTCGCCCACTCTCTGTCTCTCGCCCTTTCTCTGTCCCTCGCCCAATCTCTGTCTCTCTCACCCACTCTCTGTATCTCGCCCTCTCTCTGTCTCTCACCCATTCTCTCTCTCTCTCGCCCACTCTCTGTCTCTCTTGCACTTTATCTGTCTCTCGCCCTCTATCTGTCTCTCGCCCACTCTCTGTCTCTCGGCCTCTCTCTGTCACTCGCCCACTCTCTGTCTCTCTCGCCCACTCTCTGTCTCTCGCCCTCTATCTGTCTCTCACCCACTCTCTGTCTCTCGCCCGCTCTCTGTCTCTCGCCCTCTCTATGTCTCTCGCCCACTCTCTGTCTCTCGACCGCTCTCTGTCTCTCGCCCTCTCTATGTCTCTCGCCCACTCTCTGTCTCTCGACCGCTCTCTGTCTCTCGCACTCTATCTGTCTCTCGCCCACTCTCTGTCTCTCGCCCACTCTATGTCTCTCGCCCACTCTCTGTCTCTCGCGCTCTATCTGTCTCTCGCGCTCTATCTGTCTCTCGCCCTCTATCTGTCCCTCGCCCTATATCTGTCCCTTGCCCTTTCTCTGTCTCTCGCCCACTCTCTGTCACTCTCGCCCTCTATCTGTCCCTTGCCCTTTCTCTGTCTCTCGCCCACTCTCTGTCACTCTCGCCCTCTATCTGGCCCTCGCCCTCTATCTGGCCCTCGCCCTTTCTCTGTCTCTTGCCCGCTCTCTGTTTCTCGCCCGCTCTCCGTCTCTCGCCGTCTATCTGTCTCTCTCGCCGTCTATCTGTCTCTCTCGCCGTCTCTCTGTCTCTCTCGCCCACTCTCTGTCTCTCTCGCCCACTCTCTGTCTCTCTTGCCCACTCTCTGTCTCTCTCGCCCACTCTCTGTCTCTCACTCACTCTCTGTCTCTCGCCCACTCTCTGTCTGTCGCCCGCTTTCTGTCTCTCGCCCTCTCTCTGTCTCTCGCCCACTCTCTGTCTCTCACCCACTCTCGCCCGCTCTCTGTCTCTCGCCCGCTCTCTGTCTCTCGCCCACTCTCTGTCTCTCTTGCCCACTCTCTGTCTCTCTCGCCCACTCTCTGTCTGTCGCCCACTCTCTGTCTCTCGCCCACTATCTATCTCTCGCCCTCTCTCTGTCTCTCGCCCTCTCTCTGTCTCTCGCCCTCTCTCTGTCTCTCGCCCTCTATCTATCTCTCGCCCTCTCTCTATCTCTCGCCCTCTCTCTGTCTCTCGCCCTCTCTCTGTCTCTCGCGCTCTATCTGTCTCTGGCCCTCTATCTGTCTCTGGCCCTCTATCTGTCTCTCGCCCTCTATCTGTCCCTCGCCCTCTATCTGTCCCTTGCCCTTTCTCTGTCTCTCGCCCACTCTCTGTCACTCTCGCTCTCTATCTGGCCCTCGCCCTTTCTCTGTCTCTCGCCCACTCTCTGTCTCTCTCGCCCACTCTCTGTCTCTCACTCACTCTCTGTCTCTCGTCCACTCTCGGTCTGTCGCCCGCTTTCTGTCTCTCGCCCTCTCTCTGTCTCTCGCCCACTCTCTGTCTCTCACCCACTCTCGCCCGCTCTCTGTCTCTCGCCCGCTCTCTGTCTCTCGCCCACTCTCTGTCTCTCTTGCCCACCCTCTGTCTCTCTCGCCCACTCTCTGTCAGTCGCCCGCTCTCTGTCTCTCGTCCTCGATCTGTCTCTCGCCCTCTATCTGTCTCTCGCCCTCGATCTGTCACTCTCGCCAACTCTCTGTCTCTCGCCCACTCTCTGTCACTCGCCCTCTCTTTGTCTCTCGCCCACTCTCTGTCTCTCGCCCACTCTCTGTCTCTCGCCCTCTATCTGTCTCTCTCGCCCACTCTCTGTCTCACGCCCACTCTCTGTCTCTCGCCCTCGCTCTGTCTCTCGCCCACTCTCTGTCTCTAACCCTCTCTCTGTCTCTCGGCAACTCTCTGTCTCTCGCCCTCTATCTGTCTCTCTCGCCCACTCTCTGTCTCACGCCCACTCTCTGTCTCTCGCCCTCGCTCTGTCTCACGCCCACTCTCTGTCTCTCTCACCCTCTATCTGTCTCTCGCGCTCTATCTGTCTCTCACCCACTCTCTGTCTCTCGCCCTCTATCTGTCTCTCGCCCTCTATCAATCTCTCGCCCTCTCTCTGTCTCTCGCGCTCTATCTGTCTCTGGCCCTCTCTCTGTCTCTCGCCCTCTCTCTGTCTCTGGCCCTCTCTCTGTCTCTCGCCCTCTCTCTGTCTCTCGCGCTCTATCTGTCTCTGGCCCTCTATCTGTCTCTCGCCCTCTATCTGTCCCTCGCCCTCTATCTGTCCCTTGCCCTTTCTCTGTCTCTCGCCCACTCTCTGTCACTCTCGCTCTCTATCTGGCCCTCGCCCTTTCTCTGTCTCTCGCCCATTCTCTGTCTCTCGCCCACTCTGTCTCTCTTGCCCACTTTCTGTCTCTCGCCCACTCTCTGTCTCTCACCCACTCTCTGTCTCTCACCCATTCTCTGTCTCTCGCCCACTCTCTGTCACTCTCGCTCTCTATCTGGCCCTCGCCCTTTCTCTGTCTCTCGCCCATTCTCTGTCTCTCGCCCACTCTGTCTCTCTTGCCCACTTTCTGTCTCTCGGCCACTCTCTGTCTCTCGCCCGCTCTCTGTCTCTCGCCCGCTCTCCGTCACTCGCCCGCTCTCCGTCTCTCGCCCGCTCTCCGTCTCTCGCCCGCTCTCCGTCTCTCGCCCGCTCTCTGTCTCTCGCCCGCTCTCTGTCTCTCGCCCGCTCTCCGTCTCTCGCCGTCTATCTGTCTCTCTCGCCGTCTCTCTGTCTCTCTCGCCCACTCTCTGTCTCTCTTGCCCACTCTCTGTCTCTCTCGCCCGCTATTTGTCTCTCGCCCACTCTCTGTCTCTCACCCACTCTCTGTCTCTCGCCCTCTCTCTGTCTCTTGCCCTCTATCTGTCTCTCGCCCTCTATCTGTCTCTCGCCCTCTATCTGTCTCTCGCCCTCTATCTGTCTCTCTCCCTCTATCTGTCTCTCTCCCTCTATCTGTCCGTCGGCCTTTCTCTGTGTCTCGCCCACTCTCTGTCTCTCTCGCCCACTCTCTGTCTCTCGCCCGCTCTCTGTCTCTCGCCCACTCTCTGTCTCTCGCCCACTCTCTGTCTCTCTCGCCCACTCTCTGTCTCTCGCCCACTCTCTGTCTCTCACCCACTCTCTGTCTCTCACCCACTCTCTGTCTCTCGCCCGCTCTCTGTCTCTCGCCCGCTCTCTGTCTCTCGCCCGCTCTCCGTCTCTCGCCGTCTATCTGTCTCTCTCGCCGTCTCTCTGTCTCTCTCGCCCACTCTCTGTCTCTCTAGCCCACTCTCTGTCTCTCTCGCCCACTCTCTGTCTCTCACCCACTCTCTGTCTCTCACCCACTCTCTGTCTCTCGCCCGCTCTCTGTCTCTCTCGCCCACTCTCTGTCTCTCTAGCCCACTCTCTGTCTCTCTCGCCCACTCTCTGTCTCTCTAGCCCACTCTCTGTCTCTCTCGCCCACTCTCTGTCTCTCTAGCCCACTCTCTGTCTCTCTCGCCCACTCTCTGTCTCTCTAACCCACTCTCTGTCTCTCTCGCCCACTCTCTGTCTCTATCGCCCACTCTCTGTCTCTCTCGCCCACTCTCTGTCTCTCTTGCCCACTCTCTGTCTCTCACCCACTCTCTGTCTCTCGCCCACTCTCTGTCTCTCGCCCGCTCTCCGTCTCTCGCCCGCTCTCCGTCTCTCGCCCACTCTTTGTCTCTCGCCCACTCTCTGTCTCTCTCGCCCACTCTCTGTCTCTCTCGCCGTCTATCTGTCTCTCACCCACTCTCTGTCTCTCGCCCACTCTCTGTCTCTCGCCCTCTCTCTGTCTCTCGCCCTCTCTCTGTCTCTCGCCCTATATCTGTCTCTCTCCCTCTATCTGTCTCTCTGTCTCTCGCCCTCTATCGGTCTCTCGCCCTATATCTGTCCCTCTCCCTCTATCTGTCTCTCTCCCTCGATCTGTCCGTCGGCCTTTCTCTGTCTCTCGCCCTTTCTCTGTCTCTCGCCCACTCTCTTTCTCTCGCCCTCTCTCTGTCTCGCTCGCCCACTCTCTGTCTCTCGCCCACTCTCTGTCTCTCACCCACTCTCTGTCTCTCGCCCACTCTCTGTCTCTCGCTCGCTCTCTGTCTCTCGCCCTCTATCCGTCTCTCGCCCTCTCTCTGTCTCTCGCCCACACTCTGTCTCTCGCCAACTCTCTGTGTCTCGCCCACTCTGTCTCTCGCCCACTCTGTCTCTCGCCCACTCTGTCTCTCGCCCACTCTGTCTCTCGCCCACTCTCTGTCTCTCGCCCACTCTCTGTCTCTCGCCCTCTCTCTGTCTCTCGCACTCGCTCTGTCTCTTGCGCTTTCTCTGTCTCTCGCCCACTCTCTGTGTCTCGCCCACTCTCTGTCTCTCTCGCCCACTCTGTCTCTCGCCCACTCTGTCTCTCGCCCACTCTGTCTCTCGCCCACTCTGTCTCTCGCCCACTCTCTGTCTCTCTTGCCCACTCTCTGTCCCTCGCCCTCTATCTGTCTCTCGCCCACTCTCTGTCTCTCGCCCACTCTCTGTCTCTCGCCCACTCTCTGTCTCTCGCCCTCTCTCTGTCTCTCGCCCTCGCTCTGTCTCTTGCGCTTTCTCTGTCTCTCGCCCACTCTCTGTCTCCCACCCTCTCTCTGTCTCTCGCCCTCTCTCTGTCTCTCGCCCTCTCTCTGTCTCTCGCCCTCTCTCTGTCTCTCACCCACTCTCTGTCTCTCTTGCCCACTCTCTGTCTCTCGACTACTCTCTGTCTCTCGCCCTCTCTCTGTCGCTCGCCTTTTCTCTGTCTCTCGCCCACTCTCTGTCTCTCGCCCTTTCTCTGTCCCTCGCCCAATCTCTGTCTCTTTCGCCCACTCTCTGTATCTCGCCCTCTCTCTGTCTCTCACCCATTCTCTCTCTGTCTCGCCCACTCTCTGTCTCTCTTGCACTTTATCTGTCTCTCGCCCTCTATCTGTCTCTCGCCCACTCTCTGTCTCTCGCCCGCTCTCTGTCTCTCGGCCTCTCTCTGTCACTCGCCCACTCTCTGTCTCTCTCGCCCACTCTCTGTCTCTCGCCCTCTATCTGTCTCTCACCCACTCTCTGTCTCTCGCCCGCTCTCTGTCTCTCGCCCTCTCTCTGTCTCTCGCCCACTCTCTGTCTCTCGACCGCTCTCTGTCTCTCGCCCGCTCTCTGTCTCTCGCGCTCTATATGTCTCTCGCCCACTCTCTGTCTCTCGCCCTCTATCTGTCTCTCACCCACTCTCTGTCTCTCGCCCGCTCTCTGTCTCTCGCCCTCTCTATGTCTCTCGCCCACTCTCTGTCTCTCGACCGCTCTCTGTCTCTCGCCCTCTCTATGTCTCTCGCCCACTCTCTGTCTCTCGACCGCTCTCTGTCTCTCGCACTCTATCTGTCTCTCGCCCACTCTCTGTCTCTCGCCCACTCTATGTCTCTCGCCCACTCTCTGTCTCTCGCGCTCTATCTGTCTCTCGCGCTCTATCTGTCTCTCGCCCTCTATCTGTCCCTCGCCCTATATCTGTCCCTTGCCCTTTCTCTGTCTCTCGCCCACTCTCTGTCACTCTCGCCCTCTATCTGTCCCTTGCCCTTTCTCTGTCTCTCGCCCACTCTCTGTCACTCTCGCCCTCTATCTGGCCCTCGCCCTCTATCTGGCCCTCGCCCTTTCTCTGTCTCTTGCCCGCTCTCTGTTTCTCGCCCGCTCTCCGTCTCTCGCCGTCTATCTGTCTCTCTCGCCGTCTATCTGTCTCTCTCGCCGTCTCTCTGTCTCTCTCGCCCACTCTCTGTCTCTCTCGCCCACTCTCTGTCTCTCTTGCCCACTCTCTGTCTCTCTCGCCCACTCTCTGTCTCTCACTCACTCTCTGTCTCTCGCCCACTCTCTGTCTGTCGCCCGCTTTCTGTCTCTCGCCCTCTCTCTGTCTCTCGCCCACTCTCTGTCTCTCACCCACTCTCGCCCGCTCTCTGTCTCTCGCCCGCTCTCTGTCTCTCGCCCACTCTCTGTCTCTCTTGCCCACTCTCTGTCTCTCTCGCCCACTCTCTGTCTGTCGCCCACTCTCTGTCTCTCGCCCACTATCTATCTCTCGCCCTCTCTCTGTCTCTCGCCCTCTCTCTGTCTCTCGCCCTCTCTCTGTCTCTCGCCCTCTATCTATCTCTCGCCCTCTCTCTATCTCTCGCCCTCTCTCTGTCTCTCGCCCTCTCTCTGTCTCTCGCGCTCTATCTGTCTCTGGCCCTCTATCTGTCTCTGGCCCTCTATCTGTCTCTCGCCCTCTATCTGTCCCTCGCCCTCTATCTGTCCCTTGCCCTTTCTCTGTCTCTCGCCCACTCTCTGTCACTCTCGCTCTCTATCTGGCCCTCGCCCTTTCTCTGTCTCTCGCCCACTCTCTGTCTCTCTCGCCCACTCTCTGTCTCTCACTCACTCTCTGTCTCTCGTCCACTCTCGGTCTGTCGCCCGCTTTCTGTCTCTCGCCCTCTCTCTGTCTCTCGCCCACTCTCTGTCTCTCACCCACTCTCGCCCGCTCTCTGTCTCTCGCCCGCTCTCTGTCTCTCGCCCACTCTCTGTCTCTCTTGCCCACCCTCTGTCTCTCTCGCCCACTCTCTGTCAGTCGCCCGCTCTCTGTCTCTCGTCCTCGATCTGTCTCTCGCCCTCTATCTGTCTCTCGCCCTCGATCTGTCACTCTCGCCAACTCTCTGTCTCTCGCCCACTCTCTGTCACTCGCCCTCTCTTTGTCTCTCGCCCACTCTCTGTCTCTCGCCCACTCTCTGTCTCTCGCCCTCTATCTGTCTCTCTCGCCCACTCTCTGTCTCACGCCCACTCTCTGTCTCTCGCCCTCGCTCTGTCTCTCGCCCACTCTCTGTCTCTAACCCTCTCTCTGTCTCTCGGCAACTCTCTGTCTCTCGCCCTCTATCTGTCTCTCTCGCCCACTCTCTGTCTCACGCCCACTCTCTGTCTCTCGCCCTCGCTCTGTCTCACGCCCACTCTCTGTCTCTCTCACCCTCTATCTGTCTCTCGCGCTCTATCTGTCTCTCACCCACTCTCTGTCTCTCGCCCTCTATCTGTCTCTCGCCCTCTATCAATCTCTCGCCCTCTCTCTGTCTCTCGCGCTCTATCTGTCTCTGGCCCTCTCTCTGTCTCTCGCCCTCTCTCTGTCTCTGGCCCTCTCTCTGTCTCTCGCCCTCTCTCTGTCTCTCGCGCTCTATCTGTCTCTGGCCCTCTATCTGTCTCTCGCCCTCTATCTGTCCCTCGCCCTCTATCTGTCCCTTGCCCTTTCTCTGTCTCTCGCCCACTCTCTGTCACTCTCGCTCTCTATCTGGCCCTCGCCCTTTCTCTGTCTCTCGCCCATTCTCTGTCTCTCGCCCACTCTGTCTCTCTTGCCCACTTTCTGTCTCTCGCCCACTCTCTGTCTCTCACCCACTCTCTGTCTCTCACCCATTCTCTGTCTCTCGCCCACTCTCTGTCACTCTCGCTCTCTATCTGGCCCTCGCCCTTTCTCTGTCTCTCGCCCATTCTCTGTCTCTCGCCCACTCTGTCTCTCTTGCCCACTTTCTGTCTCTCGGCCACTCTCTGTCTCTCGCCCGCTCTCTGTCTCTCGCCCGCTCTCCGTCACTCGCCCGCTCTCCGTCTCTCGCCCGCTCTCCGTCTCTCGCCCGCTCTCCGTCTCTCGCCCGCTCTCTGTCTCTCGCCCGCTCTCTGTCTCTCGCCCGCTCTCCGTCTCTCGCCGTCTATCTGTCTCTCTCGCCGTCTCTCTGTCTCTCTCGCCCACTCTCTGTCTCTCTTGCCCACTCTCTGTCTCTCTCGCCCGCTATTTGTCTCTCGCCCACTCTCTGTCTCTCACCCACTCTCTGTCTCTCGCCCTCTCTCTGTCTCTTGCCCTCTATCTGTCTCTCGCCCTCTATCTGTCTCTCGCCCTCTATCTGTCTCTCGCCCTCTATCTGTCTCTCTCCCTCTATCTGTCTCTCTCCCTCTATCTGTCCGTCGGCCTTTCTCTGTGTCTCGCCCACTCTCTGTCTCTCTCGCCCACTCTCTGTCTCTCGCCCGCTCTCTGTCTCTCGCCCACTCTCTGTCTCTCGCCCACTCTCTGTCTCTCTCGCCCACTCTCTGTCTCTCGCCCACTCTCTGTCTCTCACCCACTCTCTGTCTCTCACCCACTCTCTGTCTCTCGCCCGCTCTCTGTCTCTCGCCCGCTCTCTGTCTCTCGCCCGCTCTCCGTCTCTCGCCGTCTATCTGTCTCTCTCGCCGTCTCTCTGTCTCTCTCGCCCACTCTCTGTCTCTCTAGCCCACTCTCTGTCTCTCTCGCCCACTCTCTGTCTCTCACCCACTCTCTGTCTCTCACCCACTCTCTGTCTCTCGCCCGCTCTCTGTCTCTCTCGCCCACTCTCTGTCTCTCTAGCCCACTCTCTGTCTCTCTCGCCCACTCTCTGTCTCTCTAGCCCACTCTCTGTCTCTCTCGCCCACTCTCTGTCTCTCTAGCCCACTCTCTGTCTCTCTCGCCCACTCTCTGTCTCTCTAACCCACTCTCTGTCTCTCTCGCCCACTCTCTGTCTCTATCGCCCACTCTCTGTCTCTCTCGCCCACTCTCTGTCTCTCTTGCCCACTCTCTGTCTCTCACCCACTCTCTGTCTCTCGCCCACTCTCTGTCTCTCGCCCGCTCTCCGTCTCTCGCCCGCTCTCCGTCTCTCGCCCACTCTTTGTCTCTCGCCCACTCTCTGTCTCTCTCGCCCACTCTCTGTCTCTCTCGCCGTCTATCTGTCTCTCACCCACTCTCTGTCTCTCGCCCACTCTCTGTCTCTCGCCCTCTCTCTGTCTCTCGCCCTCTCTCTGTCTCTCGCCCTATATCTGTCTCTCTCCCTCTATCTGTCTCTCTGTCTCTCGCCCTCTATCGGTCTCTCGCCCTATATCTGTCCCTCTCCCTCTATCTGTCTCTCTCCCTCGATCTGTCCGTCGGCCTTTCTCTGTCTCTCGCCCACTCTCTGTCTCTCACCCACTCTCTGTCTCTCGCCCACTCTCTGTCTCTCGCTCGCTCTCTGTCTCTCGCCCTCTATCCGTCTCTCGCCCTCTCTCTGTCTCTCGCCCACACTCTGTCTCTCGCCAACTCTCTGTGTCTCGCCCACTCTGTCTCTCGCCCACTCTGTCTCTCGCCCACTCTGTCTCTCGCCCACTCTGTCTCTCGCCCACTCTCTGTCTCTCGCCCACTCTCTGTCTCTCGCCCTCTCTCTGTCTCTCGCACTCGCTCTGTCTCTTGCGCTTTCTCTGTCTCTCGCCCACTCTCTGTGTCTCGCCCACTCTCTGTCTCTCTCGCCCACTCTGTCTCTCGCCCACTCTGTCTCTCGCCCACTCTGTCTCTCGCCCACTCTGTCTCTCGCCCACTCTCTGTCTCTCTTGCCCACTCTCTGTCCCTCGCCCTCTATCTGTCTCTCGCCCACTCTCTGTCTCTCGCCCACTCTCTGTCTCTCGCCCACTCTCTGTCTCTCGCCCTCTCTCTGTCTCTCGCCCTCGCTCTGTCTCTTGCGCTTTCTCTGTCTCTCGCCCACTCTCTGTCTCCCACCCTCTCTCTGTCTCTCGCCCTCTCTCTGTCTCTCGCCCTCTCTCTGTCTCTCGCCCTCTCTCTGTCTCTCACCCACTCTCTGTCTCTCTTGCCCACTCTCTGTCTCTCGACTACTCTCTGTCTCTCGCCCTCTCTCTGTCGCTCGCCTTTTCTCTGTCTCTCGCCCACTCTCTGTCTCTCGCCCTTTCTCTGTCCCTCGCCCAATCTCTGTCTCTTTCGCCCACTCTCTGTATCTCGCCCTCTCTCTGTCTCTCACCCATTCTCTCTCTGTCTCGCCCACTCTCTGTCTCTCTTGCACTTTATCTGTCTCTCGCCCTCTATCTGTCTCTCGCCCACTCTCTGTCTCTCGCCCACTCTCTGTCTCTCGCCCACTCTCTGTCTCTCGCCCTCTCTCTGTCTCTCGCCCTCGCTCTGTCTCTTGCGCTTTCTCTGTCTCTCGCCCACTCTCTGTCTCCCACCCTCTCTCTGTCTCTCGCCCTCTCTCTGTCTCCCGCCCTCTCTCTGTCTCTCGCCCTCTCTCTGTCTCTCGCCCTCTCTCTGTCTCTCACCCACTCTCTGTCTCTCTTGCCCACTCTCTGTCTCTCGCCCTCTCTCTGTCGCTCGCCTTTTCTCTGTCTCTCGCCCACTCTCTGTCTCTCGCCCTTTCTCTGTCCCTCGCCCAATCTCTGTCTCTCTCACCCACTCTCTGTATCTCGCCCTCTCTCTGTCTCTCACCCATTCTCTCTCTCTCTCGCCCACTCTCTGTCTCTCTTGCACTTTATCTGTCTCTCGCCCTCTATCTGTCTCTCGCCCACTCTCTGTCTCTCGGCCTCTCTCTGTCACTCGCCCACTCTCTGTCTCTCTCGCCCACTCTCTGTCTCTCGCCCTCTATCTGTCTCTCACCCACTCTCTGTCTCTCGCCCGCTCTCTGTCTCTCGCCCTCTCTATGTCTCTCGCCCACTCTCTGTCTCTCGACCGCTCTCTGTCTCTCGCCCTCTCTATGTCTCTCGCCCACTCTCTGTCTCTCGACCGCTCTCTGTCTCTCGCCCACTCTCTGTCTCTCGCGCTCTATCTGTCTCTCGCGCTCTATCTGTCTCTCGCCCTCTATCTGTCCCTCGCCCTATATCTGTCCCTTGCCCTTTCTCTGTCTCTCGCCCACTCTCTGTCACTCTCGCCCTCTATCTGTCCCTTGCCCTTTCTCTGTCTCTCGCCCACTCTCTGTCACTCTCGCCCTCTATCTGGCCCTCGCCCTCTATCTGGCCCTCGCCCTTTCTCTGTCTCTTGCCCGCTCTCTGTTTCTCGCCCGCTCTCCGTCTCTCGCCGTCTATCTGTCTCTCTCGCCGTCTATCTGTCTCTCTCGCCGTCTCTCTGTCTCTCTCGCCCACTCTCTGTCTCTCTCGCCCACTCTCTGTCTCTCTTGCCCACTCTCTGTCTCTCTCGCCCACTCTCTGTCTCTCACTCACTCTCTGTCTCTCGCCCACTCTCTGTCTGTCGCCCGCTTTCTGTCTCTCGCCCTCTCTCTGTCTCTCGCCCACTCTCTGTCTCTCACCCACTCTCGCCCGCTCTCTGTCTCTCGCCCGCTCTCTGTCTCTCGCCCACTCTCTGTCTCTCTTGCCCACTCTCTGTCTCTCTCGCCCACTCTCTGTCTGTCGCCCACTCTCTGTCTCTCGCCCACTATCTATCTCTCGCCCTCTCTCTGTCTCTCGCCCTCTCTCTGTCTCTCGCCCTCTCTCTGTCTCTCGCCCTCTATCTATCTCTCGCCCTCTCTCTATCTCTCGCCCTCTCTCTGTCTCTCGCCCTCTCTCTGTCTCTCGCGCTCTATCTGTCTCTGGCCCTCTATCTGTCTCTGGCCCTCTATCTGTCTCTCGCCCTCTATCTGTCCCTCGCCCTCTATCTGTCCCTTGCCCTTTCTCTGTCTCTCGCCCACTCTCTGTCACTCTCGCTCTCTATCTGGCCCTCGCCCTTTCTCTGTCTCTCGCCCACTCTCTGTCTCTCTCGCCCACTCTCTGTCTCTCACTCACTCTCTGTCTCTCGTCCACTCTCGGTCTGTCGCCCGCTTTCTGTCTCTCGCCCTCTCTCTGTCTCTCGCCCACTCTCTGTCTCTCACCCACTCTCGCCCGCTCTCTGTCTCTCGCCCGCTCTCTGTCTCTCGCCCACTCTCTGTCTCTCTTGCCCACCCTCTGTCTCTCTCGCCCACTCTCTGTCAGTCGCCCGCTCTCTGTCTCTCGTCCTCGATCTGTCTCTCGCCCTCTATCTGTCTCTCGCCCTCGATCTGTCACTCTCGCCAACTCTCTGTCTCTCGCCCACTCTCTGTCACTCGCCCTCTCTTTGTCTCTCGCCCACTCTCTGTCTCTCGCCCACTCTCTGTCTCTCGCCCTCTATCTGTCTCTCTCGCCCACTCTCTGTCTCACGCCCACTCTCTGTCTCTCGCCCTCGCTCTGTCTCTCGCCCACTCTCTGTCTCTAACCCTCTCTCTGTCTCTCGGCAACTCTCTGTCTCTCGCCCTCTATCTGTCTCTCTCGCCCACTCTCTGTCTCACGCCCACTCTCTGTCTCTCGCCCTCGCTCTGTCTCACGCCCACTCTCTGTCTCTCTCACCCTCTATCTGTCTCTCGCGCTCTATCTGTCTCTCACCCACTCTCTGTCTCTCGCCCTCTATCTGTCTCTCGCCCTCTATCAATCTCTCGCCCTCTCTCTGTCTCTCGCGCTCTATCTGTCTCTGGCCCTCTCTCTGTCTCTCGCCCTCTCTCTGTCTCTGGCCCTCTCTCTGTCTCTCGCCCTCTCTCTGTCTCTCGCGCTCTATCTGTCTCTGGCCCTCTATCTGTCTCTCGCCCTCTATCTGTCCCTCGCCCTCTATCTGTCCCTTGCCCTTTCTCTGTCTCTCGCCCACTCTCTGTCACTCTCGCTCTCTATCTGGCCCTCGCCCTTTCTCTGTCTCTCGCCCATTCTCTGTCTCTCGCCCACTCTGTCTCTCTTGCCCACTTTCTGTCTCTCGCCCACTCTCTGTCTCTCACCCACTCTCTGTCTCTCACCCATTCTCTGTCTCTCGCCCACTCTCTGTCACTCTCGCTCTCTATCTGGCCCTCGCCCTTTCTCTGTCTCTCGCCCATTCTCTGTCTCTCGCCCACTCTGTCTCTCTTGCCCACTTTCTGTCTCTCGGCCACTCTCTGTCTCTCGCCCGCTCTCTGTCTCTCGCCCGCTCTCCGTCACTCGCCCGCTCTCCGTCTCTCGCCCGCTCTCCGTCTCTCGCCCGCTCTCCGTCTCTCGCCCGCTCTCTGTCTCTCGCCCGCTCTCTGTCTCTCGCCCGCTCTCCGTCTCTCGCCGTCTATCTGTCTCTCTCGCCGTCTCTCTGTCTCTCTCGCCCACTCTCTGTCTCTCTTGCCCACTCTCTGTCTCTCTCGCCCGCTATTTGTCTCTCGCCCACTCTCTGTCTCTCACCCACTCTCTGTCTCTCGCCCTCTCTCTGTCTCTTGCCCTCTATCTGTCTCTCGCCCTCTATCTGTCTCTCGCCCTCTATCTGTCTCTCGCCCTCTATCTGTCTCTCTCCCTCTATCTGTCTCTCTCCCTCTATCTGTCCGTCGGCCTTTCTCTGTGTCTCGCCCACTCTCTGTCTCTCTCGCCCACTCTCTGTCTCTCGCCCGCTCTCTGTCTCTCGCCCACTCTCTGTCTCTCGCCCACTCTCTGTCTCTCTCGCCCACTCTCTGTCTCTCGCCCACTCTCTGTCTCTCACCCACTCTCTGTCTCTCACCCACTCTCTGTCTCTCGCCCGCTCTCTGTCTCTCGCCCGCTCTCTGTCTCTCGCCCGCTCTCCGTCTCTCGCCGTCTATCTGTCTCTCTCGCCGTCTCTCTGTCTCTCTCGCCCACTCTCTGTCTCTCTAGCCCACTCTCTGTCTCTCTCGCCCACTCTCTGTCTCTCACCCACTCTCTGTCTCTCACCCACTCTCTGTCTCTCGCCCGCTCTCTGTCTCTCTCGCCCACTCTCTGTCTCTCTAGCCCACTCTCTGTCTCTCTCGCCCACTCTCTGTCTCTCTAGCCCACTCTCTGTCTCTCTCGCCCACTCTCTGTCTCTCTAGCCCACTCTCTGTCTCTCTCGCCCACTCTCTGTCTCTCTAACCCACTCTCTGTCTCTCTCGCCCACTCTCTGTCTCTATCGCCCACTCTCTGTCTCTCTCGCCCACTCTCTGTCTCTCTTGCCCACTCTCTGTCTCTCACCCACTCTCTGTCTCTCGCCCACTCTCTGTCTCTCGCCCGCTCTCCGTCTCTCGCCCGCTCTCCGTCTCTCGCCCACTCTTTGTCTCTCGCCCACTCTCTGTCTCTCTCGCCCACTCTCTGTCTCTCTCGCCGTCTATCTGTCTCTCACCCACTCTCTGTCTCTCGCCCACTCTCTGTCTCTCGCCCTCTCTCTGTCTCTCGCCCTCTCTCTGTCTCTCGCCCTATATCTGTCTCTCTCCCTCTATCTGTCTCTCTGTCTCTCGCCCTCTATCGGTCTCTCGCCCTATATCTGTCCCTCTCCCTCTATCTGTCTCTCTCCCTCGATCTGTCCGTCGGCCTTTCTCTGTCTCTCGCCCTTTCTCTGTCTCTCGCCCACTCTCTTTCTCTCGCCCTCTCTCTGTCTCGCTCGCCCACTCTCTGTCTCTCGCCCACTCTCTGTCTCTCACCCACTCTCTGTCTCTCGCCCACTCTCTGTCTCTCGCTCGCTCTCTGTCTCTCGCCCTCTATCCGTCTCTCGCCCTCTCTCTGTCTCTCGCCCACACTCTGTCTCTCGCCAACTCTCTGTGTCTCGCCCACTCTGTCTCTCGCCCACTCTGTCTCTCGCCCACTCTGTCTCTCGCCCACTCTGTCTCTCGCCCACTCTCTGTCTCTCGCCCACTCTCTGTCTCTCGCCCTCTCTCTGTCTCTCGCACTCGCTCTGTCTCTCGCCCACTCTCTGTGTCTCGCCCACTCTCTGTCTCTCTCGCCCACTCTCTGTCTCTCTCGCCCACTCTGTCTCTCGCCCACTCTGTCTCTCGCCCACTCTGTCTCTCGCCCACTCTCTGTCTCTCTTGCCCACTCTCTGTCCCTCGCCCTCTATCTGTCTCTCGCCCACTCTCTGTCTCTCGCCCACTCTCTGTCTCTCGCCCACTCTCTGTCTCTCGCCCTCTCTCTGTCTCTCGCCCTCGCTCTGTCTCTTGCGCTTTCTCTGTCTCTCGCCCACTCTCTGTCTCCCACCCTCTCTCTGTCTCTCGCCCTCTCTCTGTCTCTCGCCCTCTCTCTGTCTCTCGCCCTCTCTCTGTCTCTCACCCACTCTCTGTCTCTCTTGCCCACTCTCTGTCTCTCGACTACTCTCTGTCTCTCGCCCTCTCTCTGTCGCTCGCCTTTTCTCTGTCTCTCGCCCACTCTCTGTCTCTCGCCCTTTCTCTGTCCCTCGCCCAATCTCTGTCTCTTTCGCCCACTCTCTGTATCTCGCCCTCTCTCTGTCTCTCACCCATTCTCTCTCTGTCTCGCCCACTCTCTGTCTCTCTTGCACTTTATCTGTCTCTCGCCCTCTATCTGTCTCTCGCCCACTCTCTGTCTCTCGCCCGCTCTCTGTCTCTCGGCCTCTCTCTGTCACTCGCCCACTCTCTGTCTCTCTCGCCCACTCTCTGTCTCTCGCCCTCTATCTGTCTCTCACCCACTCTCTGTCTCTCGCCCGCTCTCTGTCTCTCGCCCTCTCTCTGTCTCTCGCCCACTCTCTGTCTCTCGACCGCTCTCTGTCTCTCGCCCGCTCTCTGTCTCTCGCGCTCTATATGTCTCTCGCACTCTCTCTGTCTCTCGCCCACTCTCTGTCTCTCACCCACTCTCGCCCTCTCTCTGTCTCTCGCCCGCTCTCTGTCTCTCGCCCGCTCTCTGTCTCTCGCCCACTCTCTGTATCTCTCGCCCACTCTCTGGCTCTCGCCCTCTATCTATCTCTCGCCCTCTCTCTGTCTCTCGCCCTCTCTCTGTCTCTCGCGCTCTATCTGTCTCTAGCCCTCTATCTGTCTCTCGCCCTCTATCTGTCCCTCGCCCTCTATCTGTCCCTTGCCCTTTCTCTGTCTCTCGCCCACTGTCACTCTCGCTCTCTATCTGGCCCTCGCCCTTTCTCTGTCTCTCGCCAATTTCTGTCTCTCGCCCACTCTGTCTCTCTTGCCCACTTTCTGTCTCTCGCCCACTCTCTGTCTCTCGCCCACTCTCTGACTCTCGCCCACTCTCTGACTCTCGCCCTCTATCTGTCTCTCGCCCACTCTCTGTCTCTCGCCCGCTCTCTGTCTCTCGCCCGCTCTCTGTCTCTCGCCCTCTATCTGTCTCTCGCCCTCTATCTGTCTCTCGCCCTCTATCTGTCTCTCTCGCCCACTCTCTGTCTCTCTCGCCCACTCTCTGTCTCTCACCCACTCTCTGTCTCTCGCCCTCTCTCTGTCTCTCTCGCCCACTCTCTGTCTCTCTCGCCCACTCTCTGTCTCTCACCCACTCTCTGTCTCTCGCCCTCTCTCTGTCTCTCTCACCCACTCTCCGTCTCTCGCGCTTTCTCTGTCTCTCGCCCACTCTCTATCTCTCTCGCCCTCTATCTGTCTCTCGCCCTCTATCTGTCCCTCGCCCTCTTTCTGTCCCTCGCCCTTTCTCTGTCTCTCGCCCTCTCTCTGTCTCTCGCCCACTCTCTGTCTCTCACCCTCTCTCTGTCTCTCGCCCACTCTCTGTCTCTCTCGCCCTCTATCTGTCTCTCGAGCTCTATCTGTCTCTCACCCACTCTCGGTCTCTCGCCCTCTATCTGTCCCTCGCCCTCTTTCTGTCCCTCGCCCTTTCTCTGTCTCTCGTACACTCTCTGTCTCTCGCCCACTCTCTGTCTCTCGCCCTCTATCTGTCTCTCGCCCTCTATCTGTCTCTCTGCCTCTATCTGTCTCTCGCCCGTTCTCCGTCTCTCGCCCTCTATCCGTCTCTCGCTGTCTCTCTGTCTCTCTCGCCCACTCTCTGTCTCTCTCGCCCACTTTCTGTCTCTCTCGCCCACTCTCTGTCTCTCTCGCCCACTCTCTGTCTCTCTCGCCCACTCTCTGTCTCTCACTCACTCTGTCTCTTGCCCACTCTCTGTCTCTCGCCCGCTATCTGTCTCTCACTCACTCTCTGTCTCTCGCCCACTCTCTGTCTCTCGCCCACTCTCTGTCTCTCACTCACTCTCTGTCTCTCACCCACTCTCTGTCTCTCGCCCGCTCTCTGTCTCTCGCCCTCTTTTTGTCTCTCGCCCACTCTCTGTCTCTCGCCCGCGCTCTGTCTCTCGCCCACTCTCTGTTTCTCGCCCTCTATCGGTCTCTCACCCTCTATCGGTCTCTCGCCCTATAGCTTTCTCTCTCCCTCTATCTGTCTCTCTCCCTCTATCTGTCCGTCGCCCTTTCTCTGTTTCTCACCCACTCTCTGTCTCTCGCCCTTTCCCTGTCTCTCGCCCACTCTCTGTCTCTCTCGCCTACTCTCTGTCTCTCGCCCTCTCTCTGTCTCTCGACCTCTCTCTCTGTCTCTCGCACTCTCTCTCTGTCTCTCGCTCTTTCTCTGTCTCTTGCCCACTCTCTGTCTCTCGCCCACTCTCTGTCTCTCGCCCTCTCTCTGTCTCTCGCCCTCTCTCTATCTCTCGCCCTCTCTCTGTCTCTCGCCCTCTCTCTGTCTCTCGCCCTCTCTCTGTCTCTCTCGCCCTCTATCTGTCTCTCGCCCTCTATCTGTCTCTCGCCCTCTATCTGTCTCTCGCCCTCTATCTTTCCCTTGCCCTCTTTCTGTCCCTCGCCCTTTCTCTGTCTCTCGCCCTCTCTCTGTCTCTCGCCCTCTATCTGTCTCTCGCCCACTCTCTGTCTCTCGCCCTCGATCGGTCTCTCCCCCTCTATCTGTCTCTCGCCCTCTCTCTGTCTCTCGCCCTCTATCTGTCTCTCGCCCACTCTCTGTCTCTCGCCCTCTATCGGTCTCTCGCCCTCTATCTGTCTCTCGCCCTCTATCTTTCCCTTGCCCTCTTTCTGTCCCTCGCCCTTTCTCTGTCTCTCGCCCTCTCTCTGTCTCTTGCCCTTTCTCTGTCTCTCGCCCTCTCTCTGTCTCTCGCCCTCTATCTGTCTCTCGCCCACTCTCTGTCTCTCGCCCTCTATCTGTCTCTCGCCCACTCTCTGTCTCTCGCCCTCTATCTGTCTCTCGCCCTCTCTCTATCTCTCGCCCTCTCTCTGTCTCTCGCCCTCTCTCTGTCTCTCGCCCTCTCTCTGTCTCTCTCGCCCTCTATCTGTCTCTCGCCCTCTATCTGTCTCTCGCCTTCTATCTTTCCCTTGCCCTCTTTCTGTCCCTCGCCCTTTCTCTGTCTCTCGCCCTCTCTCTGTCTCTTGCCCTCTATCTGTCTCTCGCCCACTCTCTGTCTCTCGCCCTCTATCGGTCTCTCGCCCTCTATCGGTCTCTCGCCCTCTATCTGTCTCTCGCCCTCTCTCTGTCTCTCGCCCTCTATCTATCTCTCGCCCTCTATCTGTCTCTCTGCCTCTATCTGTCTCTCGCCCACTCTCCGTCTCTCGCCCTCTATCCGTCTCTCGCCGTCTCTCTGTCTCTCTCGCCCACTCTCTGTCTCTCTCGCCCACTCTCTGTCTCTCTCGCCCACTTTCTGTATCTCTCGCCGACTCTCTGCCTCTCGCCCTCTATCTGTCTCGCCCAATCTCTGTCTCTTGCCCACTCTCTGTCCCTCACCCACTCTCTGTCCCTCGCCCTCTATCTGTCCCTCGCCCTCTATCTGTCTCTCGCCCTCTATCTGTCTCTCGCCCACTCTCTGTCTCTCGCCTTCTCTCTGTCTCCCTCACCCGCTCTCTGTCTCTCGCCCACTCTCTGTCTCTTGCCATCTATCTGTCTCTCGCCCACTCTCTGTCTCTCGCCCTCTATCTGTCTCTCGCCCACTCTCTGTCTCTCGCCCTCTCTCTGCCGCTCTCACCCACTCTCTGGCTCTCGCCCTCTATCTGTCTCTCGCCCACTCTCTGTCTCTCGCCCTCTATCTGTCCCTCGCCCTCTATCTGTCCCTCGCCCTTTCTCTGTCTCTCGCCCTCTATCTGTCCCTCGCCCTTTCTCTGTCTCACGCCCTCTATCTGTCTCTCGCCCTCTAGCTGTGCCTCGCCCTCACTATCTGTCTCTCGCCCATTCTCTGTCTCTCTCGCCCACTCTCTGACTCTCGCCCGCTCTCTGACTCTCGCCCTCTATCTGTCTCTCGCCCACTCTCTGTCACTCGCCCACTCTCTGTCACTCGCCCTCTCTCTGTCTCTCGCCCACTCTCTGTCTCTCGCCCACTCTCTGTCTCTCTCGCCTACTCTCTGTCTCTCGCCCACTCTCTGTCTCTCGCCCACTCTCTGTCTCTTGCCCTCTATCTGTCTCTCTCGCCCACTCTCTGTCTCTCGCCCACTCTCTGTCTCACGCCCACTCTCTGTCTCTCGCCCTCGCTCTGTCTCTCGCGCTTTCTCTGTCTCTCGCCCACTCTCTGTCTCTCTCGCCTACTCTCTGTCTCTCGCCCTCTCTCTGTCCCTCGCCCTCTCTCTCTGTCTCTCGCCCTCTCTCTCTGTCTCTCGTCCTCTCTCTCTGTCTCTCGCCTTTTCTCTGTCTCTCGTCCACTCTCTGTCCCTCACCCTCTCTCTGTCTCTCGGCAACTCTCTGTCTCTCTCGCCCTCTATCTGTCTCTCGCGCTCTACCTGTCTCTCACCCACTCTCTGTCTCTCGCCCTCTATCTGTCCCTCGCCCTCGATCTGTCCCTCTCCCTTTCTCTGTCTCTCGCCCACTATCTGTCACTCTCGCCCTCTATCTGGCCCTCGCCCTTTCTCTGTCTCTCGCCCACTCTCTGTCTCTCGACCGCTCTCTGTCTCTCGCCCGCTCTCTGTCTCTCGCGCTCTAACTGTCTCTCGCGCTCTCTCTGTCTCTCGCCCACTCTCTGTCTCTCACCCACTCTCGCCCTCTCTCTGTCTCTCGCCCGCTCTCTGTCTCTCGCCCGCTCTCTGTCTCTCGCCCACTCTCTGTCTCTCGCCCACTCTCTGGCTCTCGCCAACTCTCTGGCTCTCGCCCTCTCTCTGTCTCTCGCCCTCTCTCTGTCTCTCGCCCTCTCTCTGTCTCTCGCGCTCTATCTGTCCCTCGCCCTCTATCTGTCCCTCGCCCTCTATCTGTCCCTTGCCCTTTCTCTGTCTCTCGCCCACTCTCTGTCACTCTCGCTCTCTATCTGGCCCTCGCCCTTTCTCTGTCTCTCGCCCACTCTCTGTCTCTCGCCCACTCTCTGACTCTCGCCCACTCTCTGACTCTCGCCCTCTCTCTGTCTCTCGCCCGCTCTCTGTCTCTCGCCCGCTCTCTGTCTCTCGCCCTCTATCTGTCTCTCGCCCTCGATCTGTCTCTCTCGCCCACTCTCTGTCTCTCTCGCCCACTCTCTGTCTCTCACCCACTCTCTGTCTCTCACCCACTCTCTGTCTCTCGCCCTCTCTCTGTCTCTGTCGCCCACTCTCTGTCTCACGCCCACTCTCCGTCTCTCGCGCTTTCTCTGTCTCTCGAGCTCTATCTGTCTCTCACCCACTCTCGGTCTCTCGCCCTCTATCTGTCCCTCGCCCTCTTTCTGTGCCTCGCCCTTTCTCTGTCTCTCGTACACTCTCTGTCTCTCGCCCACTCTCTGTATCTCGCCCTCTATCTGTCTCTCGCCCTCTATCAGTCTCTCGCTCTCTATCGGTCTCTCGCCCTCTATCTGTCTCTCTTCCTCTATCTGTCTCTCGCCCGTTCTCCGTCTCTCGCTCTCTATCCGTCTCTCGCTGTCTCTCTGTCTCTCTCGCCCACTCTCTGCCTCGCCCACTCTCTGTCTCTCTCGCCCACTCTCTGTCTCTCACTCACTCTCTGTCTCTTGCCCACTCTCTCTCTCTCGCCCGCTATCTGTCTCTCACTCACTCTCTATCTCTCACTCACTCTCTGTCTCTTGCCCACTCTCTGTCTCTCGCCCGCTATCTGTCTCTCACTCACTCTCTGTCTCTCGCCCACTCTCTGTCTCTCACTCACTCTCTGTCTCTCACTCACTCTCTGTCTCTCACTCACTCTCTGTCTCTCACTCTCTGTCTCTCGCCCACTCTCTGTCTCTCGCTCGCAATCTGTCTCTCGCCCTCTCTCTGTCTCTCGCCCACTCTCTGTCTCTCGCCCGCTCTCTGTCTCTCGCCCTCTCTTTGTCTCTCGCCCACGCTCTGTCTCTCGCCCTCTATCTGTCTCTCGCCCTCTATCTATCTCTCGCCCTCTATCTGTCTCTCTGCCTCTATCTGTCTCTCGCCCACTCTCCGTCTCTCGCCCTCTATCCGTCTCTCGCCGTCTCTCTGTCTCTCTCGCCCACTCTCTGTCTCTCTTGCCCACTCTCTGTCTCTCTTGCCCACTCTCTGTCTCTCTCGCCCACTTTCTGTCTCTCTCGCCCACTTTCTGTATCTCTCGCCGACTCTCTGGCTCTCGCCCTCTATCTGTCTCTCGCCCACTCTCTGTCTCTCGCCCTCTCTCTGTCTCCTTCACCCGCTCTCTGTCTCTAGCCCTCTCTCTGTCTCTTGCCCACTCTCTGTCTCTTGCCCACTCTCTGTCTCTTGCCCACTCTCTGTCTCTTGCCCTCTATCTGTCTCTCGCCCACTCTCTGGCTCTCGCCCTCTATCTTCTGTCTCTCGCCTACTCTCTGTCTCTCGCCCTCTCTCTGTCGCTCTCACCCACTCTCTGTCTCTCGCCCTCTCTCTGTCGCTCTCACCCACTCTCTGGCTCTCGCCCTCTATCTGTCCCTCGCCCACTCTCTGTCCCTCGCCCTCTATCTGTCTCTCGCCCTCTATCTGTCTCTCGCCCTCTCTCTGTCCCTCGCCCTCTATCTGTCTCTCGCCCTCTATCTGTCTCTCGCCCTCTATCTGTCTCTCGCCCTCTATCTGTCCCTCGCCCTCTATCTGTCCCTCGCCCTTTCTCTGTCTCTCGCCCTCTATCTGTCCCTCGCCCTTTCTCTGTCTCACGCCCTCTATCTGTCTCTCGCCCTCTAGCTGTGCCTCGCCCTCACTATCTGTCTCTCGCCCACTCTCTGTCTCTCGCCCACTCTCTGACTCTCGCCCACTCTCTGACTCTCGCCCTCTATCTGTCTATCGCCCACTCTCTGTCACTCGCCCGCTCTCTGTCTCTCGCCCGCTCTCTGTCTCTCGCCCTCTATCTGTCTCTCGCCCTCTATCTGTCTCTCTCGCCCACTCTCTGTCTCTCTCGCCCACTCTCTGTCTCTCACCCACTCTCTGTCTCTCGCCCTCTCTCTGTCTCTCTCGCCCACTCTCTGTCTCACGCCCACTCTCCGTCTCTTGCCCACTCTCTGTCCCTCGCCCACTCTCTGTCCCTCGCCCTCTATCTGTCCCTCGCCCTCTATCTGTCTCTCGCCCTCTATCTGTCTCTCGCCCACTCTCTGTCTCTCGCCTTCTCTCTGTCTCCCTCACCCGCTCTCTGTCTCTCGCCCACTCTCTGTCTCTTGCCATCTATCTGTCTCTCGCCCACTCTCTGTCTCTCGCCCTCTATCTGTCTCTCGCCCACTCTCTGTTTCTCGCCCTCTCTCTGCCGCTCTCACCCACTCTCTGGCTCTCGCCCTCTATCTGTCTCTCGCCCACTCTCTGTCTCTCGCCCTCTATCTGTCCCTCGCCCTCTATCTGTCCCTCGCCCTTTCTCTGTCTCTCGCCCTCTATCTGTCCCTCGCCCTTTCTCTGTCTCACGCCCTCTATCTGTCTCTCGCCCTCTAGCTGTGCCTCGCCCTCACTATCTGTCTCTCGCCCATTCTCTGTCTCTCTCGCCCACTCTCTGACTCTCGCCCGCTCTCTGACTCTCGCCCTCTCTCTGTCTCTCGCCCACTCTCTGTCTCTCGCCCACTCTCTGTCTCACGCCCACTCTCTGTCTCTCGCCCTCGCTCTGTCTCTCGCGCTTTCTCTGTCTCTCGCCCACTCTCTCTCTCTCTCCTACTCTCTGTCTCTCGCCCACTCTCTGTCTCTCGCCCACTCTCTGTCTCTCGCCCTCTATCTGTCTCTCTCGCCCACTCTCTGTCTCTCGCCCACTCTCTGTCTCACGCCCACTCTCTGTCTCTCGCCCTCGCTCTGTCTCTCGCGCTTTCTCTGTTTCTCGCCCACTCTCTGTCTCTCGCCCTCTCTCTGCCGCTCTCACCCACTCTCTGGCTCTCGCCCTCTATCTGTCTCTCGCCCACTCTCTGTCTCTCGCCCTCTATCTGTCCCTCGCCCTTTCTCTGTCTCTCGCCCTCTATCTGTCCCTCGCCCTTTCTCTGTCTCACGCCCTCTATCTGTCTCTCGCCCTCTAGCTGTGCCTCGCCCTCACTATCTGTCTCTCGCCCATTCTCTATCTCTCTCGCCCACTCTCTGTCACTCGCCCACTCTCTGTCACTCGCCCTCTCTCTGTCTCTCGCCCACTCTCTGTCTCTCGCCCACTCTCTGTCTCACGCCCACTCTCTGTCTCTCGCCCGCTATCTGTCTCTCACTCACTCTCTGTCTCTCGCCCACTCTCTGTCTCTCACTCACTCTCTGTCTCTCACTCACTCTCTGTCTCTCACTCACTCTCTGTCTCTCACTCTCTGTCTCTCGCCCACTCTCTGTCTCTCGCTCGCAATCTGTCTCTCGCCCTCTCTCTGTCTCTCGCCCACTCTCTGTCTCTCGCCCGCTCTCTGTCTCTCGCCCTCTCTTTGTCTCTCGCCCACGCTCTGTCTCTCGCCCTCTATCTGTCTCTCGCCCTCTATCTGTCCCTCGCCCTTTCTCTGTCTCTCGCCCTCTATCTGTCTCTCTGCCTCTATCTATCTCTCGCCCTCTATCTGTCTCTCTGCCTCTATCTGTCTCTCGCCCACTCTCCGTCTCTCGCCCTCTATCCGTCTCTCGCCGTCTCTCTGTCTCTCTCGCCCACTCTCTGTCTCTCTTGCCCACTCTCTGTCTCTCTCGCCCACTTTCTGTCTCTCTCGCCCACTTTCTGTATCTCTCGCCGACTCTCTGGCTCTCGCCCTCTATCTGTCTCTCGCCCACTCTCTGTCTCTCGCCCTCTCTCTGTCTCCTTCACCCGCTCTCTGTCTCTAGCCCTCTCTCTGTCTCTTGCCCACTCTCTGTCTCTTGCCCACTCTCTGTCTCTTGCCCTCTATCTGTCTCTCGCCCACTCTCTGGCTCTCGCCCTCTATCTTCTGTCTCTCGCCTACTCTCTGTCTCTCGCCCTCTCTCTGTCGCTCTCACCCACTCTCTGTCTCTCGCCCTCTCTCTGTCGCTCTCACCCACTCTCTGGCTCTCGCCCTCTATCTGTCCCTCGCCCACTCTCTGTCCCTCGCCCTCTATCTGTCTCTCGCCCTCTATCTGTCTCTCGCCCTCTCTCTGTCCCTCGCCCTCTATCTGTCTCTCGCCCTCTATCTGTCTCTCGCCCTCTATCTGTCTCTCGCCCTCTATCTGTCCCTCGCCCTCTATCTGTCCCTCGCCCTTTCTCTGTCTCTCGCCCTCTATCTGTCCCTCGCCCTTTCTCTGTCTCACGCCCTCTATCTGTCTCTCGCCCTCTAGCTGTGCCTCGCCCTCACTATCTGTCTCTCGCCCACTCTCTGTCTCTCGCCCACTCTCTGACTCTCGCCCACTCTCTGACTCTCGCCCTCTATCTGTCTATCGCCCACTCTCTGTCACTCGCCCGCTCTCTGTCTCTCGCCCGCTCTCTGTCTCTCGCCCTCTATCTGTCTCTCGCCCTCTATCTGTCTCTCTCGCCCACTCTCTGTCTCTCTCGCCCACTCTCTGTCTCTCACCCACTCTCTGTCTCTCGCCCTCTCTCTGTCTCTCTCGCCCACTCTCTGTCTCACGCCCACTCTCCGTCTCTTGCCCACTCTCTGTCCCTCGCCCACTCTCTGTCCCTCGCCCTGTATCTGTCCCTCGCCCTCTATCTGTCTCTCGCCCTCTATCTGTCTCTCGCCCACTCTCTGTCTCTCGCCTTCTCTCTGTCTCCCTCACCCGCTCTCTGTCTCTCGCCCACTCTCTGTCTCTTGCCATCTATCTGTCTCTCGCCCACTCTCTGTCTCTCGCCCTCTATCTGTCTCTCGCCCACTCTCTGTCTCTCGCCCTCTCTCTGCCGCTCTCACCCACTCTCTGGCTCTCGCCCTCTATCTGTCTCTCGCCCACTCTCTGTCTCTCGCCCTCTATCTGTCCCTCGCCCTCTATCTGTCCCTCGCCCTTTCTCTGTCTCTCGCCCTCTATCTGTCCCTCGCCCTTTCTCTGTCTCACGCCCTCTATCTGTCTCTCGCCCTCTAGCTGTGCCTCGCCCTCACTATCTGTCTCTCGCCCATTCTCTGTCTCTCTCGCCCACTCTCTGACTCTCGCCCGCTCTCTGACTCTCGCCCTCTCTCTGTCTCTCGCCCACTCTCTGTCTCTCGCCCACTCTCTGTCTCACGCCCACTCTCTGTCTCTCGCCCTCGCTCTGTCTCTCGCGCTTTCTCTGTCTCTCGCCCACTCTCTCTCTCTCGCCCACTCTCTGTCTCTCGCCCACTCTCTGTCTCTCGCCCACTCTCTGTCTCTCGCCCTCTATCTGTCTCTCTCGCCCACTCTCTGTCTCTCGCCCACTCTCTGTCTCACGCCCACTCTCTGTCTCTCGCCCTCGCTCTGTCTCTCGCGCTTTCTCTGTTTCTCGCCCACTCTCTGTCTCTCGCCCTCTCTCTGCCGCTCTCACCCACTCTCTGGCTCTCGCCCTCTATCTGTCTCTCGCCCACTCTCTGTCTCTCGCCCTCTATCTGTCCCTCGCCCTTTCTCTGTCTCTCGCCCTCTATCTGTCCCTCGCCCTTTCTCTGTCTCACGCCCTCTATCTGTCTCTCGCCCTCTAGCTGTGCCTCGCCCTCACTATCTGTCTCTCGCCCATTCTCTGTCTCTCTCGCCCACTCTCTGTCACTCGCCCACTCTCTGTCACTCGCCCTCTCTCTGTCTCTCGCCCACTCTCTGTCTCTCGCCCACTCTCTGTCTCACGCCCACTCTCTGTCTCTCGCCCTCGCTCTGTCTCTCGCGCTTTCTCTGTCTCTCGCCCACTCTCTGTCTCTCTCGCCTACTCTCTGTCTCTCGCCCACTCTCTGTCTCTCGCCCACTCTCTGTCTCTCGCCCTCTATCTGTCTCTCTCGCCCACTCTCTGTCTCTCGCCCACTCTCTGTCTCACGCCCACTCTCTGTCTCTCGCCCTCGCTCTGTCTCTCGCGCTTTCTCTGTCTCTCGCCTACTCTCTGTCTCTCGCCCTCTCTCTGTCTCTCGCCCTCTCTCTCTGTCCCTCGCCCTCTCTCTCTGTCTCTCGCCCTCTCTCTCTGTCTCTCGCCTTTTCTCTGTCTCTCGCCCACTCTCTGTCCCTCACCCTCTCTCTGTCTCTCGGCAACTCTCTGTCTCTCTCGCCCTCTATCTGTCTCTCGCGCTCTACCTGTCTCTCACCCACTCTCTGTCTCTCGCCCTCTATCTGTCCCTCGCCCTCGATCTGTCCCTCTCCCTTTCTCTGTCTCTCGCCCACTATCTGTCACTCTCGCCCTCTATCTGGCCCTCGCCCTTTCTCTGTCTCTCGCCCACTCTCTGTCTCTCGACCGCTCTCTGTCTCTCGCCCGCTCTCTGTCTCTCGCGCTCTATCTGTCTCTCGCGCTCTCTCTGTCTCTCGCGCTCTCTCTGTCTCTCGCCCACTCTCTGTCTCTCACCCACTCTCGCCCTCTCTCTGTCTCTCGCCCGCTCTCTGTCTCTCGCCCGCTCTCTGTCTCTCGCCTACTCTCTGTCTCTCGCCCACTCTCTGTATCTCTCGCCCACTCTCTGGCTCTCGCCCTCTATCTATCTCTCGCCCTCTCTCTGTCTCTCGCCCTCTCTCTGTCTCTCGCCCTCTCTCTGTCTCTCGCGCTCTATCTGTCCCTCGCCCTCTATCTGTCTCTCTCGCCCACTCTCTGTCTCTCGCCCACTCTCTGTCTCTCGACCGCTCTCTGTCTCTCGCCCGCTCTCTGTCTCTCGCGCTCTATCTGTCTCTCGCGCTCTCTCTGTCTCTCGCGCTCTCTCTGTCTCTCGCCCACTCTCTGTCTCTCACCCACTCTCGCCCTCTCTCTGTCTCTCGCCCGCTCTCTGTCTCTCGCCCGCTCTCTGTCTCTCGCCTACTCTCTGTCTCTCGCCCACTCTCTGTATCTCTCGCCCACTCTCTGGCTCTCGCCCTCTATCTATCTCTCGCCCTCTCTCTGTCTCTCGCCCTCTCTCTGTCTCTCGCCCTCTCTCTGTCTCTCGCGCTCTATCTGTCCCTCGCCCTCTATCTGTCCCTCGCCCTCTATCTGTCCCTTGCCCTTTCTCTGTCTCTCGCCCACTCTCTGTCACTCTCGCTCTCTATCTGGCCCTCGCCCTTTCTCTGTCTCTCGCCCACTCTCTGTCTCTCGCCCACTCTCTGACTCTCGCCCACTCTCTGACTCTCGCCCTCTCTCTGTCTCTCGCCCGCTCTCTGTCTCTCGCCCGCTCTCTGTCTCTCGCCCTCTATCTGTCTCTCGCCCTCGATCTGTCTCTCTCGCCCACTCTCTGTCTCTCTCGCCCACTCTCTGTCTCTCACCCACTCTCTGTCTCTCACCCACTCTCTGTCTCTCGCCCTCTCTCTGTCTCTGTCGCCCACTCTCTGTCTCACGCCCACTCTCCGTCTCTCGCGCTTTCTCTGTCTCTCGAGCTCTATCTGTCTCTCACCCACTCTCGGTCTCTCGCCCTCTATCTGTCCCTCGCCCTCTTTCTGTGCCTCGCCCTTTCTCTGTCTCTCGTACACTCTCTGTCTCTCGGTCTCTCGCCCTCTATCTGTCCCTCGCCCTCTTTCTGTGCCTCGCCCTTTCTCTGTCTCTCGTACACTCTCTGTCTCTCGCCCTCTATCTGTCTCTCTTCCTCTATCTGTCTCTCGCCCGTTCTCCGTCTCTCGCTCTCTATCCGTCTCTCGCTGTCTCTCAGTCTCTCTCGCCCACTCTCTGCCTCGCCCACTCTCTGTCTCTCTCGCCCACTCTCTGTCTCTCACTCACTCTCTGTCTCTTGCCCACTCTCTCTCTCTCGCCCGCTATCTGTCTCTCACTCACTCTCTGTCTCTCACTCACTCTCTGTCTCTTGCCCACTCTCTGTCTCTCGCCCGCTATCTGTCTCTCACTCACTCTCTGTCTCTCGCCCACTCTCTGTCTCTCACTCACTCTCTGTCTCTCACTCACTCTCTGTCTCTCACTCACTCTCTGTCTCTCACTCACTCTCTGTCTCTCACTCTCTGTCTCTCGCCCACTCTCTGTCTCTCGCTCGCAATCTGTCTCTCGCCCTCTCTCTGTCTCTCGCCCGCTCTCTGTCTCTCGCCCGCTCTCTGTCTCTCGCCCTCTCTTTGTCTCTCGCCCACGCTCTGTCTCTCGCCCTCTATCTGTCTCTCGCCCTCTATCTGTCCCTCGCCCTTTCTCTGTCTCTCGCCCTCTATCTGTCTCTCTGCCTCTATCTATCTCTTGCCCTCTATCTGTCTCTCTGCCTCTATCTGTCTCTCGCCCACTCTCCGTCTCTCGCCCTCTATCCGTCTCTCGCCGTCTCTCTGTCTCTCTCGCCCACTCTCTGTCTCTCTTGCCCACTCTCTGTCTCTCTCGCCCACTTTCTGTCTCTCTCGCCCACTTTCTGTATCTCTCGCCGACTCTCTGGCTCTCGCCCTCTATCTGTCTCTCGCCCACTCTCTGTCTCTCGCCCTCTCTCTGTCTCCTTCACCCGCTCTCTGTCTCTAGCCCTCTCTCTGTCTCTTGCCCACTCTCTGTCTCTTGCCCACTCTCTGTCTCTTGCCCTCTATCTGTCTCTCGCTCACTCTCTGGCTCTCGCCCTCTATCTTCTGTCTCTCGCCTACTCTCTGTCTCTCGCCCTCTCTCTGTCGCTCTCACCCACTCTCTGTCTCTCGCCCTCTCTCTGTCGCTCTCACCCACTCTCTGGCTCTCGCCCTCTATCTGTCCCTCGCCCACTCTCTGTCCCTCGCCCTCTATCTGTCTCTCGCCCTCTATCTGTCTCTCGTCCTCTCTCTGTCCCTCGCCCTCTATCTGTCTCTCGCCCTCTATCTGTCTCTCGCCCTCTATCTGTCTCTCGCCCTCTATCTGTCCCTCGCCCTCTATCTGTCCCTCGCCCTTTCTCTGTCTCTCGCCCTCTATCTGTCCCTCGCCCTTTCTCTGTCTCACGCCCTCTATCTGTCTCTCGCCCTCTAGCTGTGCCTCGCCCTCACTATCTGTCTCTCGCCCACTCTCTGTCTCTCGCCCACTCTCTGACTCTCGCCCACTCTCTGACTCTCGCCCTCTATCTGTCTATCGCCCACTCTCTGTCACTCGCCCGCTCTCTGTCTCTCGCCCGCTCTCTGTCTCTCGCCCTCTATCTGTCTCTCGCCCTCTATCTGTCTCTCTCGCCCACTCTCTGTCTCTCTCGCCCACTCTCTGTCTCTCACCCACTCTCTGTCTCTCGCCCTCTCTCTGTCTCTCTCGCCCACTCTCTGTCTCACGCCCACTCTCCGTCTCTTGCCCACTCTCTGTCCCTCGCCCACTCTCTGTCCCTCGCCCTCTATCTGTCCCTCGCCCTCTATCTGTCTCTCGCCCTCTATCTGTCTCTCGCCCACTCTCTGTCTCTCGCCTTCTCTCTGTCTCCCTCACCCGCTCTCTGTCTCTCGCCCACTCTCTGTCTCTTGCCATCTATCTGTCTCTCGCCCACTCTCTGTCTCTCGCCCTCTATCTGTCTCTCGCCCACTCTCTGTCTCTCGCCCTCTCTCTGCCGCTCTCACCCACTCTCTGGCTCTCGCCCTCTATCTGTCTCTCGCCCACTCTCTATCTCTCGCCCTCTATCTGTCCCTCGCCCTCTATCTGTCCCTCGCCCTTTCTCTGTCTCTCGCCCTCTATCTGTCCCTCGCGCTTTCTCTGTCTCACGCCCTCTATCTGTCTCTCGCCCTCTAGCTGTGCCTCGCCCTCACTATCTGTCTCTCGCCCATTCTCTGTCTCTCTCGCCCACTCTCTGACTCTCGCCCGCTCTCTGACTCTCGCCCTCTATCTGTCTCTCGCCCACTCTCTGTCACTCGCCCACTCTCTGTCACTCGCCCTCTCTCTGTCTCTCGCCCACTCTCTGTCTCTCGCCCACTCTCTGTCTCACGCCCACTCTCTGTCTCTCGCCCTCGCTCTGTCTCTCGCGCTTTCTCTGTCTCTCGCCCACTCTCTGTCTCTCTCGCCTACTCTCTGTCTCTCGCCCACTCTGTCTCTCGCCCACTCTCTGTCTCTCGCCCTCTATCTGTCTCTCTCGCCCACTCTCTGTCTCTCGCCCACTCTCTGTCTCACGCCCACTCTCTGTCTCTCGCCCTCGCTCTGTCTCTCGCGCTTTCTCTGTCTCTCGCCCACTCTCTGTCTCTCTCGCCTACTCTCTGTCTCTCGCCCTCTCTCTGTCTTTCGCCCTCTCTCTCTGTCTCTCGCCCTCTCTCTCTGTCTCTCGCCCTCTCTCTCTGTCTCTCGCCTTTTCTCTGTCTCTCGCCCACTCTCTGTCCCTCACCCTCTCTCTGTCTCTCGGCAACTCTCTGTCTCTCTCGCCCTCTATCTGTCTCTCGCGCTCTACCTGTCTCTCACCCACTCTCTGTCTCTCGCCCTCTATCTGTCCCTCGCCCTCGATCTGTCCCTCTCCCTTTCTCTGTCTCTCGCCCACTATCTGTCACTCTCGCCCTCTATCTGGCCCTCGCCCTTTCTCTGTCTCTCGCCCACTCTCTGTCTCTCGACCGCTCTCTGTCTCTCGCCCGCTCTCTGTCTCTCGCGCTCTATCTGTCTCTCGCGCTCTCTCTGTCTCTCGCCCACTCTCTGTCTCTCACCCACTCTCGCCCTCTCTCTGTCTCTCGCCCGCTCTCTGTCTCTCGCCCGCTCTCTGTCTCTCGCCCGCTCTCTGTCTCTCGCCCGCTCTCTGTCTCTCGCCTACTCTCTGTCTCTCGCCCACTCTCTGTATCTCTCGCCCACTCTCTGGCTCTCGCCCTCTATCTATCTCTCGCCCTCTCTCTGTCTCTCGCCCTCTCTCTGTCTCTCGCCCTCTCTCTGTCTCTCGCGCTCTATCTGTCCCTCGCCCTCTATCTGTCCCTCGCCCACTATCTGTCCCATGCCCTTTCTCTGTCTCTCGCCCACTCTCTGTCACTCTCGCTCTCTATCTGGCCCTCGCCCTTTCTCTGTCTCTCGCCCACTCTCTGTCTCTCGCCCACTCTCTGACTCTCGCCCACTCTCTGACTCTCGCCCTCTCTCTGTCTCTCGCCCGCTCTCTGTCTCTCGCCCGCTCTCTGTCTCTCGCCCTCTATCTGTCTCTCGCCCTCGATCTGTCTCTCTCGCCCACTCTCTGTCTCTCTCGCCCACTCTCTGTCTCTCACCCACTCTCTGTCTCTCACCCACTCTCTGTCTCTCGCCCTCTCTCTGTCTCTGTCGCCCACTCTCTGTCTCACGCCCACTCTCCGTCTCTCGCGCTTTCTCTGTCTCTCGAGCTCTATCTGTCTCTCACCCACTCTCGGTCTCTCGCCCTCTATCTGTCCCTCGCCCTCTTTCTGTGCCTCGCCCTTTCTCTGTCTCTCGTACACTCTCTGTCTCTCGCCCACTCTCTGTCTCTCGCCCTCTATCTGTCTCTCGCCCTCTATCAGTCTCTCGCTCTCTATCGGTCTCTCGCCCTCTATCTGTCTCTCTGCCTCTATCTGTCTCTCGCCCGTTCTCCGTCTCTCGCTCTCTATCCGTCTCTCGCTGTCTCTCTGTCTCTCTCGCCCACTCTCTGCCTCGCCCACTCTCTGTCTCTCACCCACTCTCGCCCTCTCTCTGTCTCTCGCCCGCTCTCTGTCTCACGCCCACTCTCTGTCTCTCGCCCTCGCTCTGTCTCTCGCGCTTTCTCTGTCTCTCGCCCACTCTCTGTCTCTCTCGCCTACTCTCTGTCTCTCGCCCTCTCTCTGTCTCTCGCCCTCTCTCTCTGTCTCTCGCCCTCTCTCTCTGTCTCTCGCCCTCTCTCTCTGTCTCTCGCCTTTTCTCTGTCTCTCGCCCACTCTCTGTCCCTCACCCTCTCTCTGTCTCTCGGCAACTCTCTGTCTCTCTCGCCCTCTATCTGTCTCTCGCGCTGTACCTGTCTCTCACCCACTCTCTGTCTCTCGCCCTCTATCTGTCCCTCGCCCTCGATCTGTCCCTCTCCCATTCTCTGTCTCTCGCCCACTATCTGTCACTCTCGCCCTCTATCTGGCCCTCGCCCTTTCTCTGTCTCTCGCCCACTCTCTGTCTCTCGACCGCTCTCTGTCTCTCGCCCGCTCTCTGTCTCTCGCGCTCTATCTGTCTCTCGCGCTCTCTCTGTCTCTCGCCCACTCTCTGTCTCTCACCCACTCTCGCCCTCTCTCTGTCTCTCGCCCGCTCTCTGTCTCTCGCCCGCTCTCTGTCTCTCGCCCACTCTCTGTCTCTCGCCCACTCTCTGGCTCTCGCCCTCTATCTATCTCTCGCCCTCTCTCTGTCTCTCGCCCTCTCTCTGTCTCTCGCCCTCTCTCTGTCTCTCGCGCTCTATCTGTCCCTCGCCCTCTATCTGTCCCTCGCCCTCTATCTGTCCCTTGCCCTTTCTCTGTCTCTCGCCCACTCTCTGTCACTCTCGCTCTCTATCTGGCCCTCGCCCTTTCTCTGTCTCTCGCCCACTCTCTGTCTCTCGCCCACTCTCTGACTCTCGCCCACTCTCTGACTCTCGCCCTCTCTCTGTCTCTCGCCCGCTCTCTGTCTCTCGCCCGCTCTCTGTCTCTCGCCCTCTATCTGTCTCTCGCCCTCGATCTGTCTCTCTCGCCCACTCTCTGTCTCACGCCCACTCTCTGTCTCTCGCCCTCGCTCTGTCTCTCGCGCTTTCTCTGTCTCTCGCCCACTCTCTGTCTCTCTCGCCTACTCTCTGTCTCTCGCCCTCTCTCTGTCTTTCGCCCTCTCTCTCTGTCTCTCGCCCTCTCTCTCTGTCTCTCGCCCTCTCTCTCTGTCTCTCGCCTTTTCTCTGTCTCTCGCCCACTCTCTGTCCCTCACCCTCTCTCTGTCTCTCGGCAACTCTCTGTCTCTCTCGCCCTCTATCTGTCTCTCGCGCTCTACCTGTCTCTCACCCACTCTCTGTCTCTCGCCCTCTATCTGTCCCTCGCCCTCGATCTGTCCCTCTCCCTTTCTCTGTCTCTCGCCCACTATCTGTCACTCTCGCCCTCTATCTGGCCCTCGCCCTTTCTCTGTCTCTCGCCCACTCTCTGTCTCTCGACCGCTCTCTGTCTCTCGCCCGCTCTCTGTCTCTCGCGCTCTATCTGTCTCTCGCGCTCTCTCTGTCTCTCGCCCACTCTCTGTCTCTCACCCACTCTCGCCCTCTCTCTGTCTCTCGCCCGCTCTCTGTCTCTCGCCCGCTCTCTGTCTCTCGCCCGCTCTCTGTCTCTCGCCCGCTCTCTGTCTCTCGCCTACTCTCTGTCTCTCGCCCACTCTCTGTATCTCTCGCCCACTCTCTGGCTCTCGCCCTCTATCTATCTCTCGCCCTCTCTCTGTCTCTCGCCCTCTCTCTGTCTCTCGCCCTCTCTCTGTCTCTCGCGCTCTATCTGTCCCTCGCCCTCTATCTGTCCCTCGCCCACTATCTGTCCCATGCCCTTTCTCTGTCTCTCGCCCACTCTCTGTCACTCTCGCTCTCTATCTGGCCCTCGCCCTTTCTCTGTCTCTCGCCCACTCTCTGTCTCTCGCCCACTCTCTGACTCTCGCCCACTCTCTGACTCTCGCCCTCTCTCTGTCTCTCGCCCGCTCTCTGTCTCTCGCCCGCTCTCTGTCTCTCGCCCTCTATCTGTCTCTCGCCCTCGATCTGTCTCTCTCGCCCACTCTCTGTCTCTCTCGCCCACTCTCTGTCTCTCACCCACTCTCTGTCTCTCACCCACTCTCTGTCTCTCGCCCTCTCTCTGTCTCTGTCGCCCACTCTCTGTCTCACGCCCACTCTCCGTCTCTCGCGCTTTCTCTGTCTCTCGAGCTCTATCTGTCTCTCACCCACTCTCGGTCTCTCGCCCTCTATCTGTCCCTCGCCCTCTTTCTGTGCCTCGCCCTTTCTCTGTCTCTCGTACACTCTCTGTCTCTCGCCCACTCTCTGTCTCTCGCCCTCTATCTGTCTCTCGCCCTCTATCAGTCTCTCGCTCTCTATCGGTCTCTCGCCCTCTATCTGTCTCTCTGCCTCTATCTGTCTCTCGCCCGTTCTCCGTCTCTCGCTCTCTATCCGTCTCTCGCTGTCTCTCTGTCTCTCTCGCCCACTCTCTGCCTCGCCCACTCTCTGTCTCTCACCCACTCTCGCCCTCTCTCTGTCTCTCGCCCGCTCTCTGTCTCACGCCCACTCTCTGTCTCTCGCCCTCGCTCTGTCTCTCGCGCTTTCTCTGTCTCTCGCCCACTCTCTGTCTCTCTCGCCTACTCTCTGTCTCTCGCCCTCTCTCTGTCTCTCGCCCTCTCTCTCTGTCTCTCGCCCTCTCTCTCTGTCTCTCGCCCTCTCTCTCTGTCTCTCGCCTTTTCTCTGTCTCTCGCCCACTCTCTGTCCCTCACCCTCTCTCTGTCTCTCGGCAACTCTCTGTCTCTCTCGCCCTCTATCTGTCTCTCGCGCTGTACCTGTCTCTCACCCACTCTCTGTCTCTCGCCCTCTATCTGTCCCTCGCCCTCGATCTGTCCCTCTCCCATTCTCTGTCTCTCGCCCACTATCTGTCACTCTCGCCCTCTATCTGGCCCTCGCCCTTTCTCTGTCTCTCGCCCACTCTCTGTCTCTCGACCGCTCTCTGTCTCTCGCCCGCTCTCTGTCTCTCGCGCTCTATCTGTCTCTCGCGCTCTCTCTGTCTCTCGCCCACTCTCTGTCTCTCACCCACTCTCGCCCTCTCTCTGTCTCTCGCCCGCTCTCTGTCTCTCGCCCGCTCTCTGTCTCTCGCCCACTCTCTGTCTCTCGCCCACTCTCTGGCTCTCGCCCTCTATCTATCTCTCGCCCTCTCTCTGTCTCTCGCCCTCTCTCTGTCTCTCGCCCTCTCTCTGTCTCTCGCGCTCTATCTGTCCCTCGCCCTCTATCTGTCCCTCGCCCTCTATCTGTCCCTTGCCCTTTCTCTGTCTCTCGCCCACTCTCTGTCACTCTCGCTCTCTATCTGGCCCTCGCCCTTTCTCTGTCTCTCGCCCACTCTCTGTCTCTCGCCCACTCTCTGACTCTCGCCCACTCTCTGACTCTCGCCCTCTCTCTGTCTCTCGCCCGCTCTCTGTCTCTCGCCCGCTCTCTGTCTCTCGCCCTCTATCTGTCTCTCGCCCTCGATCTGTCTCTCTCGCCCACTCTCTGTCTCTCTCGCCCTCTCTCTGTCTCTGTCGCCCACTCTCTGTCTCACGCCCACTCTCCGTCTCTCGCGCTTTCTCTGTCTCTCGAGCTCTATCTGTCTCTCACCCACTCTCGGTCTCTCGCCCTCTATCTGTCCCTCGCCCTCTTTCTGTGCCTCGCCCTTTCTCTGTCTCTCGTACACTCTCTGTCTCTCGCCCACTCTCTGTCTCTCGCCCTCTATCTGTCTCTCGCCCTCTATCAGTCTCTCGCTCTCTATCGGTCTCTCGCCCTCTATCTGTCTCTCTTCCTCTATCTGTCTCTCGCCCGTTCTCCGTCTCTCGCTCTCTATCCGTCTCTCGCTGTCTCTCTGTCTCTCTCGCTCACTCTCTGCCTCGCCCACTCTCTGTCTCTCTCGCCCACTCTCTGTCTCTCACTCACTCTCTGTCTCTTGCCCACTCTCTCTCGCCCGCTATCTGTCTCTCACTCACTCTCTGTCTCTCACTCACTCTCTGTCTCTTGCCCACTCTCTGTCTCTCGCCCGCTATCTGTCTCTCACTCACTCTCTGTCTCTCGCCCACTCTCTGTCTCTCACTCACTCTCTGTCTCTCACTCACTCTCTGTCTCTCACTCACTCTCTGTCTCTCACTCACTCTCTGTCTCTCACTCTCTGTCTCTCGCCCACTCTCTGTCTCTCGCTCGCAATCTGTCTCTCGCCCTCTCTCTGTCTCTCGCCCACTCTCTGTCTCTCGCCCGCTCTCTGTCTCTCGCCCTCTCTTTGTCTCTCGCCCACGCTCTGTCTCTCGCCCTCTATCTGTCTCTCGCCCTCTATCTGTCCCTCGCCCTTTCTCTGTCTCTCGCCCTCTATCTGTCTCTCTGCCTCTATCTATCTCTCGCCCTCTATCTGTCTCTCTGCCTCTATCTGTCTCTCGCCCACTCTCCGTCTCTCGCCCTCTATCCGTCTCTCGCCGTCTCTCTGTCTCTCTCGCCCACTCTCTGTCTCTCTTGCCCACTCTCTGTCTCTCTCGCCCACTTTCTGTCTCTCTCGCCCACTTTCTGTATCTCTCGCCGACTCTCTGGCTCTCGCCCTCTATCTGTCTCTCGCCCAATCTCTGTCTCTCGCCCTCTCTCTGTCTCCTTCACCCGCTCTCTGTCTCTAGCCCTCTCTCTGTCTCTTGCCCACTCTCTGTCTCTTGCCCACTCTCTGTCTCTTGCCCTCTATCTGTCTCTCGCCCACTCTCTGGCTCTCGCCCTCTATCTTCTGTCTCTCGCCTACTCTCTGTCTCTCGCCCTCTCTCTCTCGCTCTCACCCACTCTCTGTCTCTCGCCCTCTCTCTGTCCCTCGCCCTCTATCTGTCTCTCGCCCTCTATCTGTCTCTCGCCCGCTATCTGTTTCTCACTCACTCTCTGTCTCTCGCCCAATCTCTGTCTCTCGCCCACTCTCTGTCTCTCACTCACTCTCTGTCTCTCACTCACTCTCTGTCTCTCGCCCTCTCTCTGTCTCTCGCCCACTCTCTGTCTCTCGCCCACTCTCTGTCTCTCGCCCGCTCTCTGTCTCTCGCCCGCTCTCTGTCTCTCGCCCACTCTCTGTCTCTCGCCCACTCTCTGTCTCTCGCCCGCTCTCTGTCTCTCGCCCTCTCTTTGTCTCTCGCCCACGCTCTGTCTCTCGCCCTCTATCTGTCTCTCGCCCTCTATCTGTCTCTCTGCCTCTATCTGTCTCTCGCCCACTCTCCGTCTCTCGCCCTCTATCCGTCTCTCGCCGTCTCTCTGTCTCTCTCGCCCACTCTCTGTCTCTCTCGCCCACTCTCTGTCTCTCTCGCCCACTTTCTGTCTCTCTCGCCCACTTTCTGTATCTCTCGCCGACTCTCTGGCTCTCGTCCTCTATCTGTCTCTCGCCCACTCTCTGTCTCTCGCCCACTCTCTGTCTCTTGCGCACTCTCTGTCTCTTGCCCTCTATCTGTCTCTCGCCCACTCTCTGGCTCTCGCCCTCTCTCTGTCGCTCTCACCCACTCTCTGGCTCTCGCCCTCTATCTGTCCCTCGCCCACTCTCTGTCCCTCGCCCTCTATCTGTCCCTCGTCCTCTATCTGTCCCTGGCCCTCTATCTGTCTCTCGCCCTCTATCTGTCTCTCGCCCTCTATCTGTCTCTCGCCCACTCTCTGTCTCTCGCCCACTCTCTGTCTCTCGCCCTCTCTCTGTCTCTCTCGCCCACTCTCTGTCTCACGCCCACTCTCCGTCTCTTGCCCACTCTCTGTCCCTCGCCCACTCTCTGTCCCTCGCCCTGTATCTGTCCCTCGCCCTCTATCTGTCTCTCGCCCTCTATCTGTCTCTCGCCCACTCTCTGTCTCTCGCCTTCTCTCTGTCTCCCTCACCCGCTCTCTGTCTCTCGCCCACTCTCTGTCTCTTGCCATCTATCTGTCTCTCGCCCACTCTCTGTCTCTCGCCCTCTATCTGTCTCTCGCCCACTCTCTGTCTCTCGCCCTCTCTCTGCCGCTCTCACCCACTCTCTGGCTCTCGCCCTCTATCTGTCTCTCGCCCACTCTCTGTCTCTCGCCCTCTATCTGTCCCTCGCCCTCTATCTGTCCCTCGCCCTTTCTCTGTCTCTCGCCCTCTATCTGTCCCTCGCCCTTTCTCTGTCTCACGCCCTCTATCTGTCTCTCGCCCTCTAGCTGTGCCTCGCCCTCACTATCTGTCTCTCGCCCATTCTCTGTCTCTCTCGCCCACTCTCTGACTCTCGCCCGCTCTCTGACTCTCGCCCTCTCTCTGTCTCTCGCCCACTCTCTGTCTCTCGCCCACTCTCTGTCTCACGCCCACTCTCTGTCTCTCGCCCTCGCTCTGTCTCTCGCGCTTTCTCTGTCTCTCGCCCACTCTCTCTCTCTCGCCCACTCTCTGTCTCTCGCCCACTCTCTGTCTCTCGCCCACTCTCTGTCTCTCGCCCTCTATCTGTCTCTCTCGCCCACTCTCTGTCTCTCGCCCACTCTCTGTCTCACGCCCACTCTCTGTCTCTCGCCCTCGCTCTGTCTCTCGCGCTTTCTCTGTTTCTCGCCCACTCTCTGTCTCTCGCCCTCTCTCTGCCGCTCTCACCCACTCTCTGGCTCTCGCCCTCTATCTGTCTCTCGCCCACTCTCTGTCTCTCGCCCTCTATCTGTCCCTCGCCCTTTCTCTGTCTCTCGCCCTCTATCTGTCCCTCGCCCTTTCTCTGTCTCACGCCCTCTATCTGTCTCTCGCCCTCTAGCTGTGCCTCGCCCTCACTATCTGTCTCTCGCCCATTCTCTGTCTCTCTCGCCCACTCTCTGTCACTCGCCCACTCTCTGTCACTCGCCCTCTCTCTGTCTCTCGCCCACTCTCTGTCTCTCGCCCACTCTCTGTCTCACGCCCACTCTCTGTCTCTCGCCCTCGCTCTGTCTCTCGCGCTTTCTCTGTCTCTCGCCCACTCTCTGTCTCTCTCGCCTACTCTCTGTCTCTCGCCCACTCTCTGTCTCTCGCCCACTCTCTGTCTCTCGCCCTCTATCTGTCTCTCTCGCCCACTCTCTGTCTCTCGCCCACTCTCTGTCTCACGCCCACTCTCTGTCTCTCGCCCTCGCTCTGTCTCTCGCGCTTTCTCTGTCTCTCGCCTACTCTCTGTCTCTCGCCCTCTCTCTGTCTCTCGCCCTCTCTCTCTGTCCCTCGCCCTCTCTCTCTGTCTCTCGCCCTCTCTCTCTGTCTCTCGCCTTTTCTCTGTCTCTCGCCCACTCTCTGTCCCTCACCCTCTCTCTGTCTCTCGGCAACTCTCTGTCTCTCTCGCCCTCTATCTGTCTCTCGCGCTCTACCTGTCTCTCACCCACTCTCTGTCTCTCGCCCTCTATCTGTCCCTCGCCCTCGATCTGTCCCTCTCCCTTTCTCTGTCTCTCGCCCACTATCTGTCACTCTCGCCCTCTATCTGGCCCTCGCCCTTTCTCTGTCTCTCGCCCACTCTCTGTCTCTCGACCGCTCTCTGTCTCTCGCCCGCTCTCTGTCTCTCGCGCTCTATCTGTCTCTCGCGCTCTCTCTGTCTCTCGCGCTCTCTCTGTCTCTCGCCCACTCTCTGTCTCTCACCCACTCTCGCCCTCTCTCTGTCTCTCGCCCGCTCTCTGTCTCTCGCCCGCTCTCTGTCTCTCGCCTACTCTCTGTCTCTCGCCCACTCTCTGTATCTCTCGCCCACTCTCTGGCTCTCGCCCTCTATCTATCTCTCGCCCTCTCTCTGTCTCTCGCCCTCTCTCTGTCTCTCGCCCTCTCTCTGTCTCTCGCGCTCTATCTGTCCCTCGCCCTCTATCTGTCCCTCGCCCTCTATCTGTCCCTTGCCCTTTCTCTGTCTCTCGCCCACTCTCTGTCACTCTCGCTCTCTATCTGGCCCTCGCCCTTTCTCTGTCTCTCGCCCACTCTCTGTCTCTCGCCCACTCTCTGACTCTCGCCCACTCTCTGACTCTCGCCCTCTCTCTGTCTCTCGCCCGCTCTCTGTCTCTCGCCCGCTCTCTGTCTCTCGCCCTCTATCTGTCTCTCGCCCTCGATCTGTCTCTCTCGCCCACTCTCTGTCTCTCTCGCCCACTCTCTGTCTCTCACCCACTCTCTGTCTCTCACCCACTCTCTGTCTCTCGCCCTCTCTCTGTCTCTGTCGCCCACTCTCTGTCTCACGCCCACTCTCCGTCTCTCGCGCTTTCTCTGTCTCTCGAGCTCTATCTGTCTCTCACCCACTCTCGGTCTCTCGCCCTCTATCTGTCCCTCGCCCTCTTTCTGTGCCTCGCCCTTTCTCTGTCTCTCGTACACTCTCTGTCTCTCGGTCTCTCGCCCTCTATCTGTCCCTCGCCCTCTTTCTGTGCCTCGCCCTTTCTCTGTCTCTCGTACACTCTCTGTCTCTCGCCCTCTATCTGTCTCTCTTCCTCTATCTGTCTCTCGCCCGTTCTCCGTCTCTCGCTCTCTATCCGTCTCTCGCTGTCTCTCTGTCTCTCTCGCCCACTCTCTGCCTCGCCCACTCTCTGTCTCTCTCGCCCACTCTCTGTCTCTCACTCACTCTCTGTCTCTTGCCCACTCTCTCTCTCTCGCCCGCTATCTGTCTCTCACTCACTCTCTGTCTCTCACTCACTCTCTGTCTCTTGCCCACTCTCTGTATCTCGCCCGCTATCTGTCTCTCACTCACTCTCTGTCTCTCGCCCACTCTCTGTCTCTCACTCACTCTCTGTCTCTCACTCACTCTCTGTCTCTCACTCACTCTCTGTCTCTCACTCACTCTCTGTCTCTCACTCTCTGTCTCTCGCCCACTCTCTGTCTCTCGCTCGCAATCTGTCTCTCGCCCTCTCTCTGTCTCTCGCCCGCTCTCTGTCTCTCGCCCGCTCTCTGTCTCTCGCCCTCTCTTTGTCTCTCGCCCACGCTCTGTCTCTCGCCCTCTATCTGTCTCTCGCCCTCTATCTGTCCCTCGCCCTTTCTCTGTCTCTCGCCCTCTATCTGTCTCTCTGCCTCTATCTATCTCTTGCCCTCTATCTGTCTCTCTGCCTCTATCTGTCTCTCGCCCACTCTCCGTCTCTCGCCCTCTATCCGTCTCTCGCCGTCTCTCTGTCTCTCTCGCCCACTCTCTGTCTCTCTTGCCCACTCTCTGTCTCTCTCGCCCACTTTCTGTCTCTCTCGCCCACTTTCTGTATCTCTCGCCGACTCTCTGGCTCTCGCCCTCTATCTGTCTCTCGCCCACTCTCTGTCTCTCGCCCTCTCTCTGTCTCCTTCACCCGCTCTCTGTCTCTAGCCCTCTCTCTGTCTCTTGCCCACTCTCTGTCTCTTGCCCACTCTCTGTCTCTTGCCCTCTATCTGTCTCTCGCTCACTCTCTGGCTCTCGCCCTCTATCTTCTGTCTCTCGCCTACTCTCTGTCTCTCGCCCTCTCTCTGTCGCTCTCACCCACTCTCTGTCTCTCGCCCTCTCTCTGTCGCTCTCACCCACTCTCTGGCTCTCGCCCTCTATCTGTCCCTCGCCCACTCTCTGTCCCTCGCCCTCTATCTGTCTCTCGCCCTCTATCTGTCTCTCGTCCTCTCTCTGTCCCTCGCCCTCTATCTGTCTCTCGCCCTCTATCTGTCTCTCGCCCTCTATCTGTCTCTCGCCCTCTATCTGTCCCTCGCCCTCTATCTGTCCCTCGCCCTTTCTCTGTCTCTCGCCCTCTATCTGTCCCTCGCCCTTTCTCTGTCTCACGCCCTCTATCTGTCTCTCGCCCTCTAGCTGTGCCTCGCCCTCACTATCTGTCTCTCGCCCACTCTCTGTCTCTCGCCCACTCTCTGACTCTCGCCCACTCTCTGACTCTCGCCCTCTATCTGTCTATCGCCCACTCTCTGTCACTCGCCCGCTCTCTGTCTCTCGCCCGCTCTCTGTCTCTCGCCCTCTATCTGTCTCTCGCCCTCTATCTGTCTCTCTCGCCCACTCTCTGTCTCTCTCGCCCACTCTCTGTCTCTCACCCACTCTCTGTCTCTCGCCCTCTCTCTGTCTCTCTCGCCCACTCTCTGTCTCACGCCCACTCTCCGTCTCTTGCCCACTCTCTGTCCCTCGCCCACTCTCTGTCCCTCGCCCTCTATCTGTCCCTCGCCCTCTATCTGTCTCTCGCCCTCTATCTGTCTCTCGCCCACTCTCTGTCTCTCGCCTTCTCTCTGTCTCCCTCACCCGCTCTCTGTCTCTCGCCCACTCTCTGTCTCTTGCCATCTATCTGTCTCTCGCCCACTCTCTGTCTCTCGCCCTCTATCTGTCTCTCGCCCACTCTCTGTCTCTCGCCCTCTCTCTGCCGCTCTCACCCACTCTCTGGCTCTCGCCCTCTATCTGTCTCTCGCCCACTCTCTATCTCTCGCCCTCTATCTGTCCCTCGCCCTCTATCTGTCCCTCGCCCTTTCTCTGTCTCTCGCCCTCTATCTGTCCCTCGCGCTTTCTCTGTCTCACGCCCTCTATCTGTCTCTCGCCCTCTAGCTGTGCCTCGCCCTCACTATCTGTCTCTCGCCCATTCTCTGTCTCTCTCGCCCACTCTCTGACTCTCGCCCGCTCTCTGACTCTCGCCCTCTATCTGTCTCTCGCCCACTCTCTGTCACTCGCCCACTCTCTGTCACTCGCCCTCTCTCTGTCTCTCGCCCACTCTCTGTCTCTCGCCCACTCTCTGTCTCACGCCCACTCTCTGTCTCTCGCCCTCGCTCTGTCTCTCGCGCTTTCTCTGTCTCTCGCCCACTCTCTGTCTCTCTCGCCTACTCTCTGTCTCTCGCCCACTCTGTCTCTCGCCCACTCTCTGTCTCTCGCCCTCTATCTGTCTCTCTCGCCCACTCTCTGTCTCTCGCCCACTCTCTGTCTCACGCCCACTCTCTGTCTCTCGCCCTCGCTCTGTCTCTCGCGCTTTCTCTGTCTCTCGCCCACTCTCTGTCTCTCTCGCCTACTCTCTGTCTCTCGCCCTCTCTCTGTCTTTCGCCCTCTCTCTCTGTCTCTCGCCCTCTCTCTCTGTCTCTCGCCCTCTCTCTCTGTCTCTCGCCTTTTCTCTGTCTCTCGCCCACTCTCTGTCCCTCACCCTCTCTCTGTCTCTCGGCAACTCTCTGTCTCTCTCGCCCTCTATCTGTCTCTCGCGCTCTACCTGTCTCTCACCCACTCTCTGTCTCTCGCCCTCTATCTGTCCCTCGCCCTCGATCTGTCCCTCTCCCTTTCTCTGTCTCTCGCCCACTATCTGTCACTCTCGCCCTCTATCTGGCCCTCGCCCTTTCTCTGTCTCTCGCCCACTCTCTGTCTCTCGACCGCTCTCTGTCTCTCGCCCGCTCTCTGTCTCTCGCGCTCTATCTGTCTCTCGCGCTCTCTCTGTCTCTCGCCCACTCTCTGTCTCTCACCCACTCTCGCCCTCTCTCTGTCTCTCGCCCGCTCTCTGTCTCTCGCCCGCTCTCTGTCTCTCGCCCGCTCTCTGTCTCTCGCCCGCTCTCTGTCTCTCGCCTACTCTCTGTCTCTCGCCCACTCTCTGTATCTCTCGCCCACTCTCTGGCTCTCGCCCTCTATCTATCTCTCGCCCTCTCTCTGTCTCTCGCCCTCTCTCTGTCTCTCGCCCTCTCTCTGTCTCTCGCGCTCTATCTGTCCCTCGCCCTCTATCTGTCCCTCGCCCACTATCTGTCCCATGCCCTTTCTCTGTCTCTCGCCCACTCTCTGTCACTCTCGCTCTCTATCTGGCCCTCGCCCTTTCTCTGTCTCTCGCCCACTCTCTGTCTCTCGCCCACTCTCTGACTCTCGCCCACTCTCTGACTCTCGCCCTCTCTCTGTCTCTCGCCCGCTCTCTGTCTCTCGCCCGCTCTCTGTCTCTCGCCCTCTATCTGTCTCTCGCCCTCGATCTGTCTCTCTCGCCCACTCTCTGTCTCTCTCGCCCACTCTCTGTCTCTCACCCACTCTCTGTCTCTCACCCACTCTCTGTCTCTCGCCCTCTCTCTGTCTCTGTCGCCCACTCTCTGTCTCACGCCCACTCTCCGTCTCTCGCGCTTTCTCTGTCTCTCGAGCTCTATCTGTCTCTCACCCACTCTCGGTCTCTCGCCCTCTATCTGTCCCTCGCCCTCTTTCTGTGCCTCGCCCTTTCTCTGTCTCTCGTACACTCTCTGTCTCTCGCCCACTCTCTGTCTCTCGCCCTCTATCTGTCTCTCGCCCTCTATCAGTCTCTCGCTCTCTATCGGTCTCTCGCCCTCTATCTGTCTCTCTGCCTCTATCTGTCTCTCGCCCGTTCTCCGTCTCTCGCTCTCTATCCGTCTCTCGCTGTCTCTCTGTCTCTCTCGCCCACTCTCTGCCTCGCCCACTCTCTGTCTCTCACCCACTCTCGCCCTCTCTCTGTCTCTCGCCCGCTCTCTGTCTCACGCCCACTCTCTGTCTCTCGCCCTCGCTCTGTCTCTCGCGCTTTCTCTGTCTCTCGCCCACTCTCTGTCTCTCTCGCCTACTCTCTGTCTCTCGCCCTCTCTCTGTCTCTCGCCCTCTCTCTCTGTCTCTCGCCCTCTCTCTCTGTCTCTCGCCCTCTCTCTCTGTCTCTCGCCTTTTCTCTGTCTCTCGCCCACTCTCTGTCCCTCACCCTCTCTCTGTCTCTCGGCAACTCTCTGTCTCTCTCGCCCTCTATCTGTCTCTCGCGCTGTACCTGTCTCTCACCCACTCTCTGTCTCTCGCCCTCTATCTGTCCCTCGCCCTCGATCTGTCCCTCTCCCATTCTCTGTCTCTCGCCCACTATCTGTCACTCTCGCCCTCTATCTGGCCCTCGCCCTTTCTCTGTCTCTCGCCCACTCTCTGTCTCTCGACCGCTCTCTGTCTCTCGCCCGCTCTCTGTCTCTCGCGCTCTATCTGTCTCTCGCGCTCTCTCTGTCTCTCGCCCACTCTCTGTCTCTCACCCACTCTCGCCCTCTCTCTGTCTCTCGCCCGCTCTCTGTCTCTCGCCCGCTCTCTGTCTCTCGCCCACTCTCTGTCTCTCGCCCACTCTCTGGCTCTCGCCCTCTATCTATCTCTCGCCCTCTCTCTGTCTCTCGCCCTCTCTCTGTCTCTCGCCCTCTCTCTGTCTCTCGCGCTCTATCTGTCCCTCGCCCTCTATCTGTCCCTCGCCCTCTATCTGTCCCTTGCCCTTTCTCTGTCTCTCGCCCACTCTCTGTCACTCTCGCTCTCTATCTGGCCCTCGCCCTTTCTCTGTCTCTCGCCCACTCTCTGTCTCTCGCCCACTCTCTGACTCTCGCCCACTCTCTGACTCTCGCCCTCTCTCTGTCTCTCGCCCGCTCTCTGTCTCTCGCCCGCTCTCTGTCTCTCGCCCTCTATCTGTCTCTCGCCCTCGATCTGTCTCTCTCGCCCACTCTCTGTCTCACGCCCACTCTCTGTCTCTCGCCCTCGCTCTGTCTCTCGCGCTTTCTCTGTCTCTCGCCCACTCTCTGTCTCTCTCGCCTACTCTCTGTCTCTCGCCCTCTCTCTGTCTTTCGCCCTCTCTCTCTGTCTCTCGCCCTCTCTCTCTGTCTCTCGCCCTCTCTCTCTGTCTCTCGCCCACTCTCTGTCCCTCACCCTCTCTCTGTCTCTCGGCAACTCTCTGTCTCTCTCGCCCTCTATCTGTCTCTCGCGCTCTACCTGTCTCTCACCCACTCTCTGTCTCTCGCCCTCTATCTGTCCCTCGCCCTCGATCTGTCCCTCTCCCTTTCTCTGTCTCTCGCCCACTATCTGTCACTCTCGCCCTCTATCTGGCCCTCGCCCTTTCTCTGTCTCTCGCCCACTCTCTGTCTCTCGACCGCTCTCTGTCTCTCGCCCGCTCTCTGTCTCTCGCGCTCTATCTGTCTCTCGCGCTCTCTCTGTCTCTCGCCCACTCTCTGTCTCTCACCCACTCTCGCCCTCTCTCTGTCTCTCGCCCGCTCTCTGTCTCTCGCCCGCTCTCTGTCTCTCGCCCGCTCTCTGTCTCTCGCCCGCTCTCTGTCTCTCGCCTACTCTCTGTCTCTCGCCCACTCTCTGTATCTCTCGCCCACTCTCTGGCTCTCGCCCTCTATCTATCTCTCGCCCTCTCTCTGTCTCTCGCCCTCTCTCTGTCTCTCGCCCTCTCTCTGTCTCTCGCGCTCTATCTGTCCCTCGCCCTCTATCTGTCCCTCGCCCACTATCTGTCCCATGCCCTTTCTCTGTCTCTCGCCCACTCTCTGTCACTCTCGCTCTCTATCTGGCCCTCGCCCTTTCTCTGTCTCTCGCCCACTCTCTGTCTCTCGCCCACTCTCTGACTCTCGCCCACTCTCTGACTCTCGCCCTCTCTCTGTCTCTCGCCCGCTCTCTGTCTCTCGCCCGCTCTCTGTCTCTCGCCCTCTATCTGTCTCTCGCCCTCGATCTGTCTCTCTCGCCCACTCTCTGTCTCTCTCGCCCACTCTCTGTCTCTCACCCACTCTCTGTCTCTCACCCACTCTCTGTCTCTCGCCCTCTCTCTGTCTCTGTCGCCCACTCTCTGTCTCACGCCCACTCTCCGTCTCTCGCGCTTTCTCTGTCTCTCGAGCTCTATCTGTCTCTCACCCACTCTCGGTCTCTCGCCCTCTATCTGTCCCTCGCCCTCTTTCTGTGCCTCGCCCTTTCTCTGTCTCTCGTACACTCTCTGTCTCTCGCCCACTCTCTGTCTCTCGCCCTCTATCTGTCTCTCGCCCTCTATCAGTCTCTCGCTCTCTATCGGTCTCTCGCCCTCTATCTGTCTCTCTGCCTCTATCTGTCTCTCGCCCGTTCTCCGTCTCTCGCTCTCTATCCGTCTCTCGCTGTCTCTCTGTCTCTCTCGCCCACTCTCTGCCTCGCCCACTCTCTGTCTCTCACCCACTCTCGCCCTCTCTCTGTCTCTCGCCCGCTCTCTGTCTCACGCCCACTCTCTGTCTCTCGCCCTCGCTCTGTCTCTCGCGCTTTCTCTGTCTCTCGCCCACTCTCTGTCTCTCTCGCCTACTCTCTGTCTCTCGCCCTCTCTCTGTCTCTCGCCCTCTCTCTCTGTCTCTCGCCCTCTCTCTCTGTCTCTCGCCCTCTCTCTCTGTCTCTCGCCTTTTCTCTGTCTCTCGCCCACTCTCTGTCCCTCACCCTCTCTCTGTCTCTCGGCAACTCTCTGTCTCTCTCGCCCTCTATCTGTCTCTCGCGCTGTACCTGTCTCTCACCCACTCTCTGTCTCTCGCCCTCTATCTGTCCCTCGCCCTCGATCTGTCCCTCTCCCATTCTCTGTCTCTCGCCCACTATCTGTCACTCTCGCCCTCTATCTGGCCCTCGCCCTTTCTCTGTCTCTCGCCCACTCTCTGTCTCTCGACCGCTCTCTGTCTCTCGCCCGCTCTCTGTCTCTCGCGCTCTATCTGTCTCTCGCGCTCTCTCTGTCTCTCGCCCACTCTCTGTCTCTCACCCACTCTCGCCCTCTCTCTGTCTCTCGCCCGCTCTCTGTCTCTCGCCCGCTCTCTGTCTCTCGCCCACTCTCTGTCTCTCGCCCACTCTCTGGCTCTCGCCCTCTATCTATCTCTCGCCCTCTCTCTGTCTCTCGCCCTCTCTCTGTCTCTCGCCCTCTCTCTGTCTCTCGCGCTCTATCTGTCCCTCGCCCTCTATCTGTCCCTCGCCCTCTATCTGTCCCTTGCCCTTTCTCTGTCTCTCGCCCACTCTCTGTCACTCTCGCTCTCTATCTGGCCCTCGCCCTTTCTCTGTCTCTCGCCCACTCTCTGTCTCTCGCCCACTCTCTGACTCTCGCCCACTCTCTGACTCTCGCCCTCTCTCTGTCTCTCGCCCGCTCTCTGTCTCTCGCCCGCTCTCTGTCTCTCGCCCTCTATCTGTCTCTCGCCCTCGATCTGTCTCTCTCGCCCACTCTCTGTCTCTCTCGCCCTCTCTCTGTCTCTGTCGCCCACTCTCTGTCTCACGCCCACTCTCCGTCTCTCGCGCTTTCTCTGTCTCTCGAGCTCTATCTGTCTCTCACCCACTCTCGGTCTCTCGCCCTCTATCTGTCCCTCGCCCTCTTTCTGTGCCTCGCCCTTTCTCTGTCTCTCGTACACTCTCTGTCTCTCGCCCACTCTCTGTCTCTCGCCCTCTATCTGTCTCTCGCCCTCTATCAGTCTCTCGCTCTCTATCGGTCTCTCGCCCTCTATCTGTCTCTCTTCCTCTATCTGTCTCTCGCCCGTTCTCCGTCTCTCGCTCTCTATCCGTCTCTCGCTGTCTCTCTGTCTCTCTCGCTCACTCTCTGCCTCGCCCACTCTCTGTCTCTCTCGCCCACTCTCTGTCTCTCACTCACTCTCTGTCTCTTGCCCACTCTCTCTCGCCCGCTATCTGTCTCTCACTCACTCTCTGTCTCTCACTCACTCTCTGTCTCTTGCCCACTCTCTGTCTCTCGCCCGCTATCTGTCTCTCACTCACTCTCTGTCTCTCGCCCACTCTCTGTCTCTCACTCACTCTCTGTCTCTCACTCACTCTCTGTCTCTCACTCACTCTCTGTCTCTCACTCACTCTCTGTCTCTCACTCTCTGTCTCTCGCCCACTCTCTGTCTCTCGCTCGCAATCTGTCTCTCGCCCTCTCTCTGTCTCTCGCCCACTCTCTGTCTCTCGCCCGCTCTCTGTCTCTCGCCCTCTCTTTGTCTCTCGCCCACGCTCTGTCTCTCGCCCTCTATCTGTCTCTCGCCCTCTATCTGTCCCTCGCCCTTTCTCTGTCTCTCGCCCTCTATCTGTCTCTCTGCCTCTATCTATCTCTCGCCCTCTATCTGTCTCTCTGCCTCTATCTGTCTCTCGCCCACTCTCCGTCTCTCGCCCTCTATCCGTCTCTCGCCGTCTCTCTGTCTCTCTCGCCCACTCTCTGTCTCTCTTGCCCACTCTCTGTCTCTCTCGCCCACTTTCTGTCTCTCTCGCCCACTTTCTGTATCTCTCGCCGACTCTCTGGCTCTCGCCCTCTATCTGTCTCTCGCCCAATCTCTGTCTCTCGCCCTCTCTCTGTCTCCTTCACCCGCTCTCTGTCTCTAGCCCTCTCTCTGTCTCTTGCCCACTCTCTGTCTCTTGCCCACTCTCTGTCTCTTGCCCTCTATCTGTCTCTCGCCCACTCTCTGGCTCTCGCCCTCTATCTTCTGTCTCTCGCCTACTCTCTGTCTCTCGCCCTCTCTCTCTCGCTCTCACCCACTCTCTGTCTCTCGCCCTCTCTCTGTCCCTCGCCCTCTATCTGTCTCTCGCCCTCTATCTGTCTCTCGCCCGCTATCTGTTTCTCACTCACTCTCTGTCTCTCGCCCAATCTCTGTCTCTCGCCCACTCTCTGTCTCTCACTCACTCTCTGTCTCTCACTCACTCTCTGTCTCTCGCCCTCTCTCTGTCTCTCGCCCACTCTCTGTCTCTCGCCCACTCTCTGTCTCTCGCCCGCTCTCTGTCTCTCGCCCGCTCTCTGTCTCTCGCCCACTCTCTGTCTCTCGCCCACTCTCTGTCTCTCGCCCGCTCTCTGTCTCTCGCCCTCTCTTTGTCTCTCGCCCACGCTCTGTCTCTCGCCCTCTATCTGTCTCTCGCCCTCTATCTGTCTCTCTGCCTCTATCTGTCTCTCGCCCACTCTCCGTCTCTCGCCCTCTATCCGTCTCTCGCCGTCTCTCTGTCTCTCTCGCCCACTCTCTGTCTCTCTCGCCCACTCTCTGTCTCTCTCGCCCACTTTCTGTCTCTCTCGCCCACTTTCTGTATCTCTCGCCGACTCTCTGGCTCTCGTCCTCTATCTGTCTCTCGCCCACTCTCTGTCTCTCGCCCACTCTCTGTCTCTTGCGCACTCTCTGTCTCTTGCCCTCTATCTGTCTCTCGCCCACTCTCTGGCTCTCGCCCTCTCTCTGTCGCTCTCACCCACTCTCTGGCTCTCGCCCTCTATCTGTCCCTCGCCCACTCTCTGTCCCTCGCCCTCTATCTGTCCCTCGTCCTCTATCTGTCCCTGGCCCTCTATCTGTCTCTCGCCCTCTATCTGTCTCTCGCCCTCTATCTGTCTCTCGCCCACTCTCTGTCTCTCGCCCACTCTCTGTCTCTCGCCCTCTATCTGTCTCTCTCGCCCACTCTGTCTCACGCCCACTCTCTGTCTCTCGCCCTCGCTCTGTCTCTCGCGCTTTCTCTGTCTCTCGCCCACTCTCTGTCTCTCTCGCCCACTCTCTGTCTCTCTCGCCTACTCTCTGTCTCTCGCCCTCTCTCTGTCTCTCGCCCTCTCTCTCTGTCTCTCGCCCTCTCTCTCTGTCTCTCGCCTTTTCTCTGTCTCTCGCCCACTCTCTGTCCCTCACCCTCTCTCTGTCTCTCGGCAACTCTCTGTCTCTCTCGCCCTCTATCTGTCTCTCGCGCTCTACCTGTCTCTCACCCACTCTCTGTCTCTCGCCCTCTATCTGTCCCTCTCCCTTTCTCTGTCTCTCGCCCACTATCTGTCACTCTCGACCTCTATCTGGCCCTCGCCCACTCCCTGTCTCTCGCCCACTCTCTGTCTCCCTCACCCGCTCTCTATCTCTCGCCCACTCTCTGTCTCTTGCCCTCTATCTGTCTCTCGCCCACTCTCTGGCTCTCGCCCTCTCTCTGTCACTCTCACCCACTCTCTGGCTCTCGCCCTCTATCTGTCTCTCGCCCACGCTCTGTCTCTCGCCCTCTATCTGTCTCTCGCCCTCTATCTGTCCCTCGCCCTTTCTCTGTCTCTCGCCCTCTATCTGTCTCTCTGCCTCTATCTATCTCTCGCCCTCTATCTGTCTCTCTGCCTCTATCTGTCTCTCGCCCACTCTCCGTCTCTCGCCCTCTAACCGTCTCTCGCTGTCTCTCTGTCTCTCTCGCCCACTCTCTGTCTCTCTCGCCCACTTTCTGTCTCTCTCGCCCACTTTCTGTATCTCTCGCCGACTCTCTGGCTCTCGCCCTCTATCTGTCTCTCGCCCACTCTCTGTCTCTCGCCCTCTCTCTGTCTCCTTCACCCGCTCTCTGTCCCTCGCCCACTCTCTGTCTCTTGCCCACTCTCTGTCTCTTGCCCTCTATCTGTCTCTCGCCCACTCTCTGGCTCTCGCCCTCTATCTTCTGTCTCTCGCCTACTCTCTGTCTCTCGCCCTCTCTCTGTCGCTCTCACCCACTCTCTGGCTCTCGCCCTCTATCTGTCCCTCGCCCACTCTCTGTCCCTCGCCCTCTATCTGTCTCTCGCCCACTTTCTGTCTCTCGCCCTCTCTCTGCCGCTCTCACCCACTCTCTGTCTCTCGCCCTCTATCTGTCTCTCGCCCACTCTCTGTCTCTCGCCCTCTATCTGTCCCTCGCCCTCTATCTGTCCCTCGCCCTCTATCTGTCTCTCGCCCTCTATCTGTCCCTCGCCCTTTCTCTGTCTCTCGCCCTCTATCTGTCTCTCTCGCCCACTCTCTGTCTCACGCCCACTCTCTGTCTCTCGCCCTCGCTCTGTCTCTCGCGCTTTCTCTGTCTCTCGCCCACTCTCTGTCTCTCTCGCCTACTCTCTGTCTCTCGCCCTCTCTCTGTCTCTCGCCCTCTCTCTCTGTCTCTCGCCCACTCTCTGTCCCTCACCCTCTCTCTGTCTCTCGGCAACTCTCTGTCTCTCTCGCCCTCTATCTGCCTCTCACGCTCTACCTGTCTCTCACCCACTCTCTGTCTCTCGCCCTCTATCTGTCCCTCGCCCTCGATCTGTCCCTCGCCCTTGCTCTGTCTCTCGCCCACTCTCTGTCTCTCGCCCTCTATCTGGCCCTCGCCCTCTATCTGTCTCTCGCCCTCTATCTGTCTCTCGCCCTCTATCGGTCTCTCGCCCTCTATCGGTCTCTCGCCCTCTATCTGTCTCTCTGCCTCTATCTGTCTCTCGCCCTCTATCTGTCTCTCTGCCTCTATCTGTCTCTCGCCCACTCTCCGTCTCTCGCCCTCTATCCGTCTCTCACCGTCTCTCTGTCTCTCTCGCCCACTCTCTGTCTCTCTTGCCCACTCTCTGTCTCTCTCGCCCACTTTCTGTATCTCTTGCCCACTCTCTGTCTCTTGCCCTCTATCTGTCTCTCGCCCACTCTCTGGCTCTCGCCCTCTATCTTCTGTCTCTCGCCTACTCTCTGTCTCTCGCCCTCTCTCTGTCGCTCTCACCCACTCTCTGGCTCTCGCCCTCTATCTGTCCCTCGCCCACTCTCTGTCCCTCGCCCTCTATCTGTCCCTCGCCCTCTATCTGTCCCTCGCCCTCTATCTGTCCCTCGCCCTCTATCTGTCTCTCGCCCTCTATCTGTCTCTCGCCCTCTATCTGTCTCCCTCACCCGCTCTCTGTCTCTCGCCCACTCTCTGTCTCTTGCCATCTATCTGTCTCTCGCCCACTCTCTGTCTCTCGCCCTCTATCTGTCTCTCGCCCACTCTCTGTCTCTCGCCCTCTCTGTCTCCCTCACCCGCTCTCTGTCTCTCGCCCACTCTCTGTCTCTCGCCCACTCTCTGTCTCTCGCCCTCTATCTGTCTCTCTCGCCCACTCTCTGTCGCACGCCCGCTCTCTATCTCTCGCCCACTCTCTGTCTCACGCCCGCTCTCTATCTCTCGCCCACTCTCTGTCTCTCGCCCTCTATCTGTCTCTCTCGCCCACTCTCTGTCTCACGCCCACTCTCTGTCTCTCGCCCTCGCTCTGTCTCTCGCTCTTTCTCTGTCTCTCGCCCACTCTCTGTCTCTCTCGCCTACTCTCTGTCTCTCGCCCTCTCTCTGTCTCTCGCCCTCTCTCTGTCTCTCGCCCTCTCTCTCTGTCTCTCGCCTTTTCTCTGTCTCTCTCGCCCTCTATCTGTCTCTCGCCCTCTATCTGTCCCTCGCCCTCTTTCTGTCCTTCGCCCTTGCTCTGTCTCTCGCCCACTCTCTGTCTCTCGCCCTCTATCTGGCCCTCGCCCTCTATCTGTCTCTCGCCCTCTATCTGTCTCTCGCCCTCTATCGGTCTCTCGCCCTCTATCTGTCTCTCTGCCTCTATCTGTCTCTCGCCCTCTATCTGTCTCTCTGCCTCTATCTGTCTCTCGCCCACTCTCCGTCTCTCGCCCTCTATCCGTCTCTCACCGTCTCTCTGTCTCTCTCGCCCACTCTCTGTCTCTCTTGCCCACTCTCTGTCTCTCTCGCCCACTTTCTGTATCTCTTGCCCACTCTCTGTCTCTTGCCCTCTATCTGTCTCTCGCCCACTCTCTGTCTCTCGCCCTCTATCTTCTGTCTCTCGCCTACTCTCTGTCTCTCGCCCTCTCTCTGTCGCTCTCACCCACTCTCTGGCTCTCGCCCTCTATCTGTCCCTCGCCCACTCTCTGTCCCTCGCCCTCTATCTGTCCCTCGCCCTCTATCTGTCCCTCGCCCTCTATCTGTCCCTCGCCCTCTATCTGTCTCTCGCCCTCTATCTGTCTCTCGCCCTCTATCTGTCTCCCTCACCCGCTCTCTGTCTCTCGCCCACTCTCTGTCTCTTGCCATCTATCTGTCTCTCGCCCACTCTCTGTCTCTCGCCCTCTATCTGTCTCTCGCCCACTCTCTGTCTCTCGCCCTCTCTGTCTCCCTCACCCGCTCTCTGTCTCTCGCCCACTCTCTGTCTCTCTTGCCCTCTATCTGTCTCTCGCCCACTCTCTGACTCTCGCCCTCTATCTGTCTCTCGCCCGCTCTCTGTCTCTCGCCCTCTATCTGTCTCTCGCCCTCTATCTGTCCCTCGCCCTCTTTCTGTCCCTCGCCCTTGCTCTGTCTCTCGCCCACTCTCTGTCTCTCGCCCTCTATCTGGCCCTCGCCCTCTATCTGTCTCTCGCCCTCTATCTGTCTCTCGCCCTCTAGCTGTGCCTCGCCCTCACTCTCTGTCTCTCGCCCACTCTCTGTCTCTCTCGCCCACTCTCTGACTCTCGCCCTCTATCTGTCTCTCGCCCACTCTCTGTCGCTTACCCTCTCTCTGTCTCTCGCCCACTCTCTGTCTCTCGCCCACTCTCTGTCTCTCGCCCTCTATCTGTCTCTCACGCCCACTCTCTGTCTCACGCCCGCTCTCTATCTCTCGCCCACTCTCTGTCTCACGCCCGCTCTCTATCTCTCACCCACTCTCTGTCTCTCGCCCTCTATCTGTCTCTCTCGCCCACTCTCTGTCTCACGCCCACTCTCTGTCTCTCGCCCTCGCTCTGTCTCTCGCTCTTTCTCTGTCTCTCGCCCACTCTCTGTCTCTCTCGCCTACTCTCTGTCTCTCGCCCTCTCTCTGTCTCTCGCCCTCTCTCTGTCTCTCGCCCTCTCTCTCTGTCTCTCGCCTTTTCTCTGTCTCTCTCGCCCTCTATCTGTCTCTCGCCCTCTATCTGTCCCTCGCCCTCTTTCTGTCCCTCGCCCTTGCTCTGTCTCTCGCCCACTCTCTGTCTCTCGCCCTCTATCTGGCCCTCGCCCTCTATCTGTCTCTCGCCCTCTATCTGTCTCTCGCCCTCTATCGGTCTCTCGCCCTCTATCGGTCTCTCGCCCTCTATCTGTCTCTCTGCCTCTATCTGTCTCTCGCCCTCTATCTGTCTCTCTGCCTCTATCTGTCTCTCGCCCACTCTCCGTCTCTCGCCCTCTATCCGTCTCTCACCGTCTCTCTGTCTCTCTCGCCCACTCTCTGTCTCTCTTGCCCACTCTCTGTCTCTCTCGCCCACTTTCTGTATCTCTTGCCCACTCTCTGTCTCTTGCCCTCTATCTGTCTCTCGCCCACTCTCTGGCTCTCGCCCTCTATCTTCTGTCTCTCGCCTACTCTCTGTCTCTCGCCCTCTCTCTGTCGCTCTCACCCACTCTCTGGCTCTCGCCCTCTATCTGTCCCTCGCCCACTCTCTGTCCCTCGCCCTCTATCTGTCCCTCGCCCTCTATCTGTCCCTCGCCCTCTATCTGTCCCTCGCCCTCTATCTGTCTCTCGCCCTCTATCTGTCTCTCGCCCTCTATCTGTCTCCCTCACCCGCTCTCTGTCTCTCGCCCACTCTCTGTCTCTTGCCATCTATCTGTCTCTCGCCCACTCTCTGTCTCTCGCCCTCTATCTGTCTCTCGCCCACTCTCTGTCTCTCGCCCTCTCTGTCTCCCTCACCCGCTCTCTGTCTCTCGCCCACTCTCTGTCTCTCTTGCCCTCTATCTGTCTCTCGCCCACTCTCTGACTCTCGCCCTCTATCTGTCTCTCGCCCGCTCTCTGTCTCTCGCCCTCTATCTGTCTCTCTCGCCCACTCTCTGTCTCTCGCCCACTCTCTGTCGCTCGCCCTCTCTCTGTCTCTCGCCCACTCTCTGTCTCTCGCCCACTCTCTGTCTCTCGCCCTCTATCTGTCTCTCTCGCCCACTCTCTGTCTCACGCCCGCTCTCTATCTCTCGCCCACTCTCTATCTCTCGCCCACTCTCTGTCTCTCGCCCTCTATCTGTCTCTCTCGCCCACTCTCTGTCTCACGCCCACTCTCTGTCTCTCGCCCTCGCTCTGTCTCTCGCGCTTTCTCTGTCTCTCGCCCACTCTCTGTCTCTCGCCCTCTCTCTGTCTCTCGCCCTCTCTCTCTGTCTCCCGCCTTTTCTCTGTCTCTCGCCCACTCTCTGTCTCTCGCCCACTCTCTGTCTCTCGCCCTCTATCTGTCTCTCTCGCCCACTCTCTGTCTCACGCCCACTCTCTGTCTCTCGCCCTCGCTCTGTCTCTCGCGCTTTCTCTGTCTCTCGCTCTTTCTCTGTCTCTCGCCTACTCTCTGTCTCTCGCCCTCTCTCTGTCTCTCGCCCTCTCTCTCTGTCTCTCGCCTTTTCTCTGTCTCTCTCGCCCTCTATCTGTCTCTCGCCCTCTATCTGTCCCTCGCCCTCTATCTGTCCCTCGCCCTTTCTCTGTCTCTCGCCCACTCTCTGTCACTCTCGCCCTCTATCTGGCCCTCGCCCTTTCTCTGTCTCTCGCCCTCTATCTGTCCCTCGCCCTGTATCTGTCCCTCGCCCTTTCTCTGTCTCACGCCCTTTCTCTGTCTCACGCCCTCTATCTGTCTCTCGCCCTCTAGCTGTGCCTCGCCCTCACTCTCTGTCTCTCGCCCACTCTCTGTCTCTCTCGCCCACTCTCTGACTCTCGCCCTCTATCTGTCTCTCGCCCACTCTCTGTCGCTTACCCTCTCTCTGTCTCTCGCCCACTCTCTGTCTCTCGCCCACTCTCTGTCTCTCGCCCTCTATCTGTCTCTCTCGCCCACTCTCTGTCTCACGCCCGCTCTCTATCTCTCGCCCACTCTCTGTCTCACGCCCGCTCTCTATCTCTCGCCCACTCTCTGTCTCTCGCCCTCTATCTGTCTCTCTCGCCCACTCTCTGTCTCACGCCCACTCTCTGTCTCTCGCCCTCGCTCTGTCTCTCGCTCTTTCTCTGTCTCTCGCCCACTCTCTGTCTCTCTCGCCTACTCTCTGTCTCTCGCCCTCTCTCTGTCTCTCGCCCTCTCTCTGTCTCTCGCCCTCTCTCTCTGTCTCTCGCCTTTTCTCTGTCTCTCTCGCCCTCTATCTGTCTCTCGCCCTCTATCTGTCCCTCGCCCTCTTTCTGTCCCTCGCCCTTGCTCTGTCTCTCGCCCACTCTCTGTCTCTCGCCCTCTATCTGGCCCTCGCCCTCTATCTGTCTCTCGCCCTCTATCTGTCTCTCGCCCTCTAGCTGTGCCTCGCCCTCACTCTCTGTCTCTCGCCCACTCTCTGTCTCTCTCGCCCACTCTCTGACTCTCGCCCTCTATCTGTCTCTCGCCCACTCTCTGTCGCTTACCCTCTCTCTGTCTCTCGCCCACTCTCTGTCTCTCGCCCACTCTCTGTCTCTCGCCCTCTATCTGTCTCTCACGCCCACTCTCTGTCTCACGCCCGCTCTCTATCTCTCGCCCACTCTCTGTCTCACGCCCGCTCTCTATCTCTCACCCACTCTCTGTCTCTCGCCCTCTATCTGTCTCTCTCGCCCACTCTCTGTCTCACGCCCACTCTCTGTCTCTCGCCCTCGCTCTGTCTCTCGCTCTTTCTCTGTCTCTCGCCCACTCTCTGTCTCTCTCGCCTACTCTCTGTCTCTCGCCCTCTCTCTGTCTCTCGCCCTCTCTCTGTCTCTCGCCCTCTCTCTCTGTCTCTCGCCTTTTCTCTGTCTCTCTCGCCCTGTATCTGTCTCTCGCCCTCTATCTGTCCCTCGCCCTCTTTCTGTCCCTCGCCCTTGCTCTGTCTCTCGCCCACTCTCTGTCTCTCGCCCTCTATCTGGCCCTCGCCCTCTATCTGTCTCTCGCCCTCTATCTGTCTCTCGCCCTCTATCGGTCTCTCGCCCTCTATCGGTCTCTCGCCCTCTATCTGTCTCTCTGCCTCTATCTGTCTCTCGCCCTCTATCTGTCTCTCTGCCTCTATCTGTCTCTCGCCCACTCTCCGTCTCTCGCCCTCTATCCGTCTCTCACCGTCTCTCTGTCTCTCTCGCCCACTCTCTGTCTCTCTTGCCCACTCTCTGTCTCTCTCGCCCACTTTCTGTATCTCTTGCCCACTCTCTGTCTCTTGCCCTCTATCTGTCTCTCGCCCACTCTCTGGCTCTCGCCCTCTATCTTCTGTCTCTCGCCTACTCTCTGTCTCTCGCCCTCTCTCTGTCGCTCTCACCCACTCTCTGGCTCTCGCCCTCTATCTGTCCCTCGCCCACTCTCTGTCCCTCGCCCTCTATCTGTCCCTCGCCCTCTATCTGTCCCTCGCCCTCTATCTGTCCCTCGCCCTCTATCTGTCTCTCGCCCTCTATCTGTCTCTCGCCCTCTATCTGTCTCCCTCACCCGCTCTCTGTCTCTCGCCCACTCTCTGTCTCTTGCCATCTATCTGTCTCTCGCCCACTCTCTGTCTCTCGCCCTCTATCTGTCTCTCGCCCACTCTCTGTCTCTCGCCCTCTCTGTCTCCCTCACCCGCTCTCTGTCTCTCGCCCACTCTCTGTCTCTCTTGCCCTCTATCTGTCTCTCGCCCACTCTCTGACTCTCGCCCTCTATCTGTCTCTCGCCCGCTCTCTGTCTCTCGCCCTCTATCTGTCTCTCTCGCCCACTCTCTGTCTCTCGCCTACTCTCTGTCGCTCGCCCTCTCTCTGTCTCTCGCCCACTCTCTGTCTCTCGCCCACTCTCTGTCTCTCGCCCTCTATCTATCTCTCGCCCACTCTCTGTCTCTCGCCCTCTATCTGTCTCTCTCGCCCACTCTCTGTCTCACGCCCACTCTCTGTCTCTCGCCCTCGCTCTGTCTCTCGCGCTTTCTCTGTCTCTCGTCCACTCTCTGTCTCTCTCACCTACTCTCTGTCTCTCGCCCTCTCTCTGTCTCTCGCCCTCTCTCTCTGTCTCTCGCCCTCTCTCTCTGTCTCTCGCCTTTTCTCTGTCTCTCGCCCACTCTCTGTTCCTCACCCTCTCTCTGTCTCTCGCCCACTCTCTGTCTCTCGCCCTCTATCTGTCTCTCTCGCCCACTCTCTGTCTCACGCCCACTCTCTGTCTCTCGCCCTCGCTCTGTCTCTCGCTCTTTCTCTGTCTCTCGCCTACTCTCTGTCTCTCGCCCTCTCTCTGTCTCTCGCCCTCTCTCTCTGTCTCTCGCCTTTTCTCTGTCTCTCTCGCCCTCTATCTGTCTCTCGCCCTCTATCTGTCCCTCGCCCTTTCTCTGTCTCTCGCCCACTCTCTGTCACTCTCGCCCTCTATCTGGCCCTCGCCCTTTCTCTGTCTCTCGCCTATCTGTCTCTCGCCCTCTATCTGTCTCTCGCCCTCTATTGGTCTCTCGCCCTCTATCGGTCTCTCGCCCTCTATCTGTCTCTCTGCCTCTATCTGTCTCTCGCCCTCTATCTGTCTCTCTGCCTCTATCTGTCTCTCGCCCACTCTCCGTCTCTCGCCCTCTATCCGTCTCTCACCGTCTCTGTCTCTCTCGCCCACTCTCTGTCTCTATTGCCCACTCTCTGTCTCTCTCGCCCACTTTCTGTATCTCTCGCCCACTTTCTGTCTCTCTCGCCCACTCTCTGTCTCACGCCCACTCTCTGTCTCTCGCCCTCGCTCTGTCTCTCGCGCTTTCTCTGTCTCTCGTCCACTCTCTGTCTCTCTCACCTACTCTCTGTCTCTCGCCCTCTCTCTGTCTCTCGCCCTCTCTCTCTGTCTCTCGCCCTCTCTCTCTGTCTCTCGCCTTTTCTCTGTCTCTCGCCCATTCTCTGTTCCTCACCCTCTCTCTGTCTCTCGCCCACTCTCTGTCTCTCGCCCTCTATCTGTCTCTCTCGCCCACTCTCTGTCTCACGCCCACTCTCTGTCTCTCGCCCTCGCTCTGTCTCTCGCGCTTTCTCTGTCTCTCGTCCACTCTCTGTCTCTCTCACCTACTCTCTGTCTCTCGCCCTCTCTCTGTCTCTCGCCCTCTCTCTCTGTCTCTCGCCCTCTCTCTCTGTCTCTCGCCTTTTCTCTGTCTCTCGCCCACTCTCTGTTCCTCACCCTCTCTCTGTCTCTCGCCCACTCTCTGTCTCTCGCCCTCTATCTGTCTCTCTCGCCCACTCTCTGTCTCACGCCCACTCTCTGTCTCTCGCCCTCGCTCTGTCTCTCGCTCTTTCTCTGTCTCTCGCCTACTCTCTGTCTCTCGCCCTCTCTCTGTCTCTCGCCCTCTCTCTCTGTCTCTCGCCTTTTCTCTGTCTCTCTCGCCCTCTATCTGTCTCTCGCCCTCTATCTGTCCCTCGCCCTTTCTCTGTCTCTCGCCCACTCTCTGTCACTCTCGCCCTCTATCTGGCCCTCGCCCTTTCTCTGTCTCTCGCCTATCTGTCTCTCGCCCTCTATCTGTCTCTCGCCCTCTATTGGTCTCTCGCCCTCTATCGGTCTCTCGCCCTCTATCTGTCTCTCTGACTCTATCTGTCTCTCGCCCTCTATCTGTCTCTCTGCCTCTATCTGTCTCTCGCCCACTCTCCGTCTCTCGCCCTCTATCCGTCTCTCACCGTCTCTGTCTCTCTCGCCCACTCTCTGTCTCTATTGCCCACTCTCTGTCTCTCTCGCCCACTTTCTGTATCTCTCGCCCACTTTCTGTATCTCTCGCCCACTCTCTGGCTCTCGCCCTCTATCTGTCTCTCGCCCACTCTCTGTCTCTCGCCCTCTCTCTGTCTCCTTCACCCGCTCTCTGTCTCTTGCCCACTCTCTGTCTCTTGCCCACTCTCTGGCTCTCGCCCTCTACCTTCTGTCTCTCGCCTACTCTCTGTCTCTCGTCCTCTCTCTGTCGCTCTCACCCACTCTCTGGCTCTCGCCCTCTATCTGTCCCTCGCCCACTCTCTGTCCCTCGCCCTCTATCTGTCCCTCGCCCTCTATCTGTCCCTCGCCCTCTATCTGTCCCTCGCCCTCTATCTGTCCCTCGCCCTCTATCTGTCTCTCGCCCTCTATCTGTCCCTCGCCCTCTATCTGTCCCTCGCCCACTCTCTGTCTCTTGCCATCTATCTGTCTCTCGCCCTCTATCTGTCTCTCGCCCACTCTCTGTCTCTCGCCCTCTCTGTCGATCTCACCCACTCTCTGGCTCTCGCCCTCTATCTGTCTCTCGCCCACTCTCTGTCTCTTGCCCTCTATCTGTCCCTCGCCCTCTATCTGTCCCTCGCCCTTTCTCTGTCTCTCGCCCTCGATCTGTCCCTCGCCCTTTCTCTGTCTCACGCCCTCTATCTGTCTCTCGCCCTCTAGCTGTGCCTCGCCCTCACTCTCTGTCTCTCGCCCACTCTCTATCTGTCTCTCGCCCACTCTCTGTCAGTCGCCCGCTCTCTGTCTCTTGCCCTCTATCTGTCTATCGCCCTCTATCTGTCTCTCTCGCCCACTCTCTGTCTCTCGCCCACTCTCTGTCACTCGCCCTCTCTCTGTCTCTCGCCCACTCCCTGTCTCTCGCCCACTCTCTGTCTCCCTCACCCGCTCTCTGTCCCTCGCCCTTTCTCTGTCTCTTGCCCACCCTCTGTCACTCTCGCCCTCTATCTGGCCCTCGTGCTTTCTCTGTCTCTCGCCCACTCTCTGTCTCTCGCCCTCTATCTGTCTCTCGCCATTTCTCTGTCTCACGCCCTCTATCTGTCTCTCGTCCTCTAGCTGTGCCTCGCCCTCACTCTCTGTCTCTCGCCCACTCTCTGTCTCTCTCGCCCACTCTCTGACTCTCGCCCGCTCTCTGACTCTCGCCCTCTATCTGTCTCTCGCCCGCTCTCTGTCTCTCTCGCCCACTCTCTGTCTCTCTCGCCCGCTCTCTGTCTCTCGCCCGCTCTCTGTCTCTCGCCCGCTCTCTGTCTCTCGCCCACTCTCTGTATCTCTCGCCGTCGATCTGTCTCTCGCCCACTCTCTGTCTCTCGCCCTCTCTCTGTCTCTCGCCCACTCTCTGTCTCTTGCCCACTCTCTGTCTCTTGCCCTCCATCTGTCTCTCGCCCACTCTCTGGCTCTCGCCCTCTATCTTCTGTCTCTCGCCTACTCTCTGTCTCTCGCCCTCACTCTGTCGCTCTCACCCACTCTCTGGCTCTCGCCCTCTATTTGTCCCTCGCCCACTCTCTGTCCCTCGCCCACTCTCTGTCCCTCGCCCTCTATCTGTCCCTCGCCCTCGATCTGTCCCTCGCCCTCTATCTGTCCCTCGCCCTCTATCTGTCCCTCGCCCTCTATCTGTCCCTCGCCCTTTCTCTGTCTCACGTCCTCTATCTGTCTCTCGCCCTCTACCTGTCTCTCGCCCTCTCTCTGTCACCCTCACCCGCTCTCTGTCTCTCGCCCACTCTCTGTCTCTTGCCCTCTATCTGTCTCTCGCCCACTCTCTGTCTCTCGCCCTCTATCTGTCTCTCGCCCACTCTCTGTCTCTCGCCCTCTTTCTGTCGCTCTCACCCACTCTCTGGCTCTCGCCCTCTATCTGTCCCTCGCCCTCTATCTGTCCCTCGCCCTTTCTCTGTCTCTCGCCCTCTATCTGTCCCTTGCCCTCTATCTGTCCCTTGCCCTCTATCTGTCCCTCGCCCTTTCTCTGTCTCTCGCCCGCTATCTGTCTCTTGCCCACTCTCTGTCTCTCTCGCCCGCTCTCTGTCTCTCGCCCACTATCTGTCTCTCGCCCACTCTCTGTCACTCGCCCTCTATCTGTCTCTCGCCCACTCTCTGTCTCTCGCCCTCTCTCTGTCGCTCTCACCCACTCTCTGGCTCTCGCCCTCTATCTGTCCCTCGCCCTCTATCTGTCCCTCGCCCTCTATCTGTCCCTCGCCCTCTATCTGTCCCTCGCCCTCTATCTGTCCCTCGCCCTTTCTCTGTCTCACGCCCTCTATCTGTCTCTCGCCCTCTATCTGTCTCTCGCCCTCTATCTGTCTCTCGCCCACTCTCTGTCTCTCGCCCTCTCTCTGTCTCCCTCACCCGCTCTCTGTCTCTCGCCCTCTATCTGTCTCTCGCCCACTCTCTGTCTATCGCCCTCTATCTGTCTCTCTCGCCAACTCTCTGTCTCTCGCCCACTCTCTGTCTCTCGCCCTCTCTTTGTCTCTCGCCCACTCTCTGTCTCTCGCCCACTCTCTGTCTCTCGCCCTCTATCTGTCTCTCTCGCCCACTCTCTGTCTCACGCCCACTCTCTGTCTCTCGCCCTCGCTCTGTCTCTCGCCCACTCTCTGTCTCTAACCCTCTCTCTGTCTCTCGGCAACTCTCTGTCTCTCTCACCCTCTATCTGTCTCTCACGCTCTATCTGTCTCTCACCCACTCTCTGTCTCTTGCCCTCTGTCTGTCCCTTGCCCTCGATCTGTCCCTCGCCCTTTCTCTGTCTCTTGCCCACTCTCTGTCACTCTCGCCCTCTATCTGGCCCTCGTGCTTTCTCTGTCTCTCGCCCACTCTCTGTCTCTCGCCCACTCTCTGTCTCTCGCCCTCTATCTGTCTCTCGCCCACTCTCTGTCTCTCACCCACTCTCTGTCTCTCGCCCTCTCTCTGTCTCTCTCACCTGCTCTCTGTCTCTCGCCCGCTCTCTGTCTCTCGCCCTCTATCTGTCTCTCGCCCTCTATTGGTCTCTCGCCCTCTATCGGTCTCTCGCCCTCTATCTGTCTCTCTGCCTCTATCTGTCTCTCGCCCTCTATCTGTCTCTCTGCCTCTATCTGTCTCTCGCCCACTCTCCGTCTCTCGCCCTCTATCCGTCTCTCACCGTCTCTCTGTCTCTCTCGCCCACTCTCTGTCTCTATTGCCCACTCTCTGTCTCTCTCGCCCACTTTCTGTATCTCTCGCCCACTTTCTGTATCTCTCGCCCACTCTCTGGCTCTCGCCCTCTATCTGTCTCTCGCCCACTCTCTGTCTCTCGCCCTCTCTCTGTCTCCTTCACCCGCTCTCTGTCTCTTGCCCACTCTCTGTCTCTTGCCCACTCTCTGGCTCTCGCCCTCTACCTTCTGTCTCTCGCCTACTCTCTGTCTCTCGTCCTCTCTCTGTCGCTCTCACCCACTCTCTGGCTCTCGCCCTCTATCTGTCCCTCGCCCACTCTCTGTCCCTCGCCCTCTATCTGTCCCTCGCCCTCTATCTGTCCCTCGCCCACTCTCTGTCCCTCGCCCACTCTCTGTCCCTCGCCCTCTATCTGTCCCTCGCCCTCTATCTGTCCCTCGCCCTCTATCTGTCCCTCGCCCTCTATCTGTCTCTCGCCCTCTATCTGTCTCTCGCCCACTCTCTGTCTCTTGCCCTCTATCTGTCCCTCGCCCTCTATCTGTCCCTCGCCCACTCTCTGTCTCTTGCCATCTATCTGTCTCTCGCCCACTCTCTGTCTCTCGCCCTCTATCTGTCTCTCGCCCACTCTCTGTCTCTCGCCCTCTCTGTCGATCTCACCCACTCTCTGGCTCTCGCCCTCTATCTGTCTCTCGCCCACTCTCTGTCTCTTGCCCTCTATCTGTCCCTCGCCCTCTATCTGTCCCTCGCCCTTTCTCTGTCTCTCGCCCTCGATCTGTCCCTCGCCCTTTCTCTGTCTCACGCCCTCTATCTGTCTCTCGCCCTCTAGCTGTGCCTCGCCCTCACTCTCTGTCTCTCGCCCACTCTCTATCTGTCTCTCGCCCACTCTCTGTCAGTCGCCCGCTCTCTGTCTCTTGCCCTCTATCTGTCTATCGCCCTCTATCTGTCTCTCTCGCCCACTCTCTGTCTCTCGCCCACTCTCTGTCTCTCGCCCACTCTCTGTCACTCGCCCTCTCTCTGTCTCTCGCCCACTCCCTGTCTCTCGCCCACTCTCTGTCTCCCTCACCCGCTCTCTGTCCCTCGCCCTTTCTCTGTCTCTTGCCCACCCTCTGTCACTCTCGCCCTCTATCTGGCCCTCGTGCTTTCTCTGTCTCTCGCCCACTCTCTGTCTCTCGCCCTCTATCTGTCTCTCGCCCTTTCTCTGTCTCACGCCCTCTATCTGTCTCTCGTCCTCTAGCTGTGCCTCGCCCTCAGTCTCTGTCTCTCGCCCACTCTCTGTCTCTCTCGCCCTCTATCTGTCTCTCGCCCGCTCTCTGTCTCTCTCGCCCACTCTCTGTCTCTCTCGCCCGCTCTCTGTCTCTCGCCCGCTCTCTGTCTCTCGCCCACTCTCTGTATCTCTCGCCATCGATCTGTCTCTCGCCCACTCTCTGTCTCTCGCCCTCTCTCTGTCTCTCGCCCACTCTCTGTCTCTTGCCCACTCTCTGTCTCTTGCCCTCCATCTGTCTCTCGCCCACTCTCTGGCTCTCGCCCTCTATCTTCTGTCTCTCGCCTACTCTCTGTCTCTCGCCCTCTCTCTGTCGCTCTCACCCACTCTCTGGCTCTCGCCCTCTATTTGTCCCTCGCCCACTCTCTGTCCCTCGCCCACTCTCTGTCCCTCGCCCTCTATCTGTCCCTCGCCCTCGATCTGTCCCTCGCCCTCTATCTGTCCCTCGCCCTCTATCTGTCCCTCGCCCTTTCTCTGTCTCACGCCCTCTATCTGTCTCTCGCCCTCTATCTGTCTCTCGCCCTCTCTCTGTCTCCCTCACCCGCTCTCTGTCTCTCGCCCACTCTCTGTCTCTTGCCCTCTATCTGTCTCTCGCCCACTCTCTGTCTCTCGCCCTCTATCTGTCTCTCGCCCACTCTCTGTCTCTCGCCCTCTCTCTGTCGCTCTCACCCACTCTCTGGCTCTCGCCCTCTATCTGTCCCTCGCCCTCTATCTGTCCCTCGCCCTTTCTCTGTCTCTCGCCCTCTATCTGTCCCTTGCCCTCTATCTGTCCCTTGCCCTCTATCTGTCCCTCGCCCTTTCTCTGTCTCTCGCCCGCTATCTGTCTCTCGCCCACTCTCTGTCTCTCTCGCCCGCTCTCTGTCTCTCGCCCACTATCTGTTTCTCGCCCACTCTCTGTCACTCGCCCTCTATCTGTCTCTCGCCCACTCTCTGTCTCTCGCCCTCTCTCTGTCGCTCTCACCCACTCTCTGGCTCTCGCCCTCTATCTGTCCCTCGCCCTCTATCTGTCCCTCGCCCTCTATCTGTCCCTCGCCCTCTATCTGTCCCTCGCCCTCTATCTGTCCCTCGCCCTTTCTCTGTCTCACGCCCTCTATCTGTCTCTCGCCCTCTATCTGTCTCTCGCCCTCTATCTGTCTCTCGCCCACTCTCTGTCTCTCGCCCTCTCTCTGTCTCCCTCACCCGCTCTCTGTCTCTCGCCCTCTATCTGTCTCTCGCCCACTCTCTGTCTATCGCCCTCTATCTGTCTCTCTCGCCAACTCTCTGTCTCTCGCCCACTCTCTGTCTCTCGCCCTCTCTTTGTCTCTCGCCCACTCTCTGTCTCTCGCCCACTCTCTGTCTCTCGCCCTCTATCTGTCTCTCTCGCCCACTCTCTGTCTCACGCCCACTCTCTGTCTCTCGCCCTCGCTCTGTCTCTCGCCCACTCTCTGTCTCTAACCCTCTCTCTGTCTCTCGGCAACTCTCTGTCTCTCTCACCCTCTATCTGTCTCTCACGCTCTATCTGTCTCTCACCCACTCTCTGTCTCTTGCCCTCTGTCTGTCCCTTGCCCTCGATCTGTCCCTCGCCCTTTCTCTGTCTCTTGCCCACTCTCTGTCACTCTCGCCCTCTATCTGGCCCTCGTGCTTTCTCTGTCTCTCGCCCACTCTCTGTCTCTCGCCCTCTATCTGTCTCTCGCCCACTCTCTGTCTCTCACCCACTCTCTGTCTCTCGCCCTCTCTCTGTCTCTCTCACCTGCTCTCTGTCTCTCGCCCGCTCTCTGTCTCTCGCCCTCTATCTGTCTCTCGCCCTCTATCTGTCTCTCGCCCTCTATCTGTGGCCCTCGCGCTTTCTCTGTCTCTCGCCCACTCTCTGTCTCTCGCCCTCTCTCTGTCTCTCGCCCTCTCTCTGTCTCTCGCCCTCTCTCTGTCTCTCGCCCTCTCTCTGTCTCTCGCCCTCTCTCTGTCTCCCTCACCCGCTCTCTGTCTCTCGCCCACTCTCTGTCTCTCGCCCACTCTCTGTCTCTCGCCCACTCTCTGTCTCTCTCGCCCTCTATCTGTCCCTCGCCCTCTTTCTGTCCCTCGCCCTTTCTCTGTCCCTCGCCCACTCTGTCTCTCTCGCCCTCTATCTGGCCCTCGCCCTTTCTCTGTCTCTCGCCCTCTCTCTGTCTCTCGCCCTCTCTCTGTCTCCCTCACCCGCTCTCTGTCTCTCGCCCACTCTCTGTCTCTCGCCCACTCTCTGTCTCTCGCCCACTCTCTGTCTCTCGCCCTCTATCGGTCTCTCGCCCTCTATCCGTCTCTCGCCGTCTCTCTGTCTCTCTTGCCCACTCTCTGTCTCTCTCGCACACTCTCTGTCTCTCTCGCCCTTTCTCTGTATCTCGCCCACTCTCTCTGTCTCTCGCCCTCGCTCTGTCTCTCGCCCACTCTCTGTCTCTCGCCCACTCTCTGTCTCTTGCCCTCTATCTGTCTCTCGCCCACTCTCTGGCTCTCGCCCTCTATCTTCTGTCTCTCGCCTACTCTCTGTCTCTCGCCCTCTCTCTGTCGCTCTCACCCACTCTCTGGCTCTCGCCCACTCTCTGTCTCTCACCCACTCTCTGTCTCTCGCCTACTCTCTGTCTCTCGCCCTCTCTCTGTCTCTCGCCCACTCTCTGTCTCTCTCGCCCTCTATCTGTTTCTCGCGCTCTATCTGTCTCTCACCCACTCTCGGTCTCTCGCCCTCTATCTGTTCTCTCGCCCTGTCTCTGTTCTCTCGCCCTTTATCTATCTCTCGCCCTTTATCTGTCCCTCGCCCTCACTCTCTGTCTCTCGCCCTCTCTCTGTCTCTCGCCCTCTCTCTGTCTCTCGCGATCTATCTGTCTCTGGCCCTCTATCTGTCTCTCGCCCACTATCTGGCCCTCGCCCTTTCTCTGTCTTTCACCCACTCTCTGTCTCTCGCCCTCTATCTGTCTCTCGCCCTCTATCTGTCTCTCGCCCACTTTCTGTCTCACGCCCACTCTCTGTCTCTCGCCCTCGCTCTGTCTCTCGCGCTTTCTCTGTCTCTCGCCCACTCTCTGTCTCTCACCCTCTCTCCGTCTGTCGCCCTCTCTGTCTCTGGCCCTCTATCTGTCTCTGGCCCTCTATCTGTCTCTCACTCTCTATCTGTCCCTCGCCCTCTATCTGTCCCTCGCCCTTTCTCTGTCTCTCGCCCACTCTCTGTCACTCTCGCCCTCGCTCTGTCTCTCGCTCTCTCTCTTTCTCTCACCCTCTCTCTGTCTCTCTCGCCCTCTCTCTGTCTCTCGCGCTCTATCTGTCTCTGTCCCTCTATCTGTCTCTGGCCTTCTATCTGTCCATCGCCCTCTATCTGTCCCTCGCCCTTTCTTTGTCTCTCGCCCTCTATCTGGCCCTCGCCCTTTCTCTCTCTCTCGCCCACTTTCTGTCTCTCGCCCTCTATCTGTCTCTCGCCCTCTATCTGTCCCTCGCCCTCACTCTGTCTCTCTCGCCCACTCTCAGTCTCTCGCCCACTCTCTGTCTCTCGCCCACTCTCTGTCTGTCGCACTTTCTCTGTCTCTCGCCCTCTATCTGGCCCTCGCCCTTTCTCTCTCTCTCGCCCACTTTCTGTCTCTCGCCCTCTATCTGTCTCTCGCCCTCTATCTGTCCCTCGCCCTCACTCTGTCTCTCTCGCCCACTCTCTGTCTCTCGCCCACTCTCTGTCTCTCGCCCACTCTCTGTCTCTCGCCCACTCTCTGTCTCTCGCCCACTCTCCATCTCTCGCCCTCTCTCTGTCTCTCGCCCTCTCTCTGTCTCTCACCCTTTCTCTGTCTCTCGCCCTCTATCTGTCTCTCACCCTCTCTCTGTCTGTCGCCATCTGTGTCTCTCGCGCTCTATCTTTCTCTGGCCCTCTATCTGTCTCTCACCCTCTATCTGTCCCTCGCCCTCTATCTGTCTCTCGCCCTTTCTCTGTCTCTCGCCCTCTATCTGTCTCTCGCCCTCTATCTGTCTCTCGCCCTCTATCTGGCCCTCGCCCTTTCTCTCTCTCTCGCCCACTTTCTGTCTCTCGCCCTCTATCTGTCTCTCGCCCTCTATCTGTCCCTCGCCCACTCTCTGTCTCTCGCCCACTCTCTTTCTCTCGCCCACTCTCTGTCTCTCGCCCTTTCTCTGTCTCTCGCCCACATTCTGTCTCTCGCCCACTCTCTGTCTCTCGCCCACTCTCTGTCTATCTCGCCCACTCTCTGTCTCTCGCCCTCCATCTGTCCCTCGCCCTCTCTCTGTCTCTCACGCTCTATCTGTCTCTGGCCCTCTATCTGTCCCTCGCCCTTTCTCTGTCTCTCGCCCTCTATCTGTCTCTCGCCCTCTATCTGGCCCTCGCCCTCTATCTGTCCCTCGCCCTTTCTCTGCCTCTCGCCCACTCTCTGTCTCTCGCCCACTCTCTGACTCTCGCCCACTCTCTGTCTCACGCCCACTCTCTTTCTCTCGCCCTCGCTCTGTCTCGCGCGCTTTCTCTGTCTCTCGTCCACTCTCTGTCTCTCTCGCCTACTCTCTGTCTCTCGCCCACTTTCTGTCTCTCGCCCTCTCTCTGTCTCTCTCGCCCACTCTCTGTCTCTTGCCCACTCTCAGTCTCTCGCCCACTCTCCGTCTCTCGCCCACTCTCTGTCTCTCGCGCTTTCTCTGTCTCTCGCACTTTCTCTGTCTCTCGCCCGCTCTCTGTCTCTCGCCCACTCTCTGTCTCTCGCCCACTCTCTGTCTCTCGCCCTCTCTCTGTCTCTCGCCCTCTCTCTGTCTCTGACCCTCTATCTGTCACTCTCGCACTCGCTCTGTCTCTCGCTCTCTCTCTGTCTCTCACCCTCTCTCTGTCTCTCGCCCTCTCTCTGTCTCTCGCCCTCTCTCTGCCTCTCGCGCTCTATCTGTCTCTGTCCCTCTATCTGTCTCTGGCCTTCTATCTGTCCATCGCCCTCGATCTGTCCCTCGCCCTTTCTCTGTCTCTCGCCCTCTACCTGTCTCTCGCCCTCTATCTGGCCCTCGCCCTTTCTCTGTCTCTCGCCCACTCTCTGTCTCTCGCCCACTCTCTGTCTATCTCGCCCACTCTCTGTCTCTCGCCCTCCATCTGTCCCTCGCCCTCTCTCTCTGTCTCTCGCGCTCTATCTGTCTCTGGCCCTCTATCTGTCCCTCGCCCTCTCTCTCTGTCTCTCGCCCACTCTCTGTCTCTCGCGCTTTCTCTGTCTCTCGCCCGCTCTCTGTCTCTCGCCCACTCTCTGTCTCTCGCCCACTCTCTGTCTCTGACCCTCTATCTGTCACTCTTGCACTCGCTCTGTCTCTCGCTCTCTCTCTGTCTCTCACCCTCTCTCTGTCTCTCGCCCTCTCTCTGTCTCTCGCCCTCTCTCTGCCTCTCGCGCTCTATCTGTCTCTGTCCCTCTATTTGTCTCTGGCCTTCTATCTGTCCATCGCCCTCGATCTGTCCCTCGCCCTTTCTCTGTCTCTCGCCCTCTACCTGTCTCTCGCCCTCTATGTCTCTCGCGCTCTATCTGTCTCTCGCGCTCTATCTGTCTCTGGCCCTCTATCTGTCTCTCACCCTCTATCTGTCCTTCGCCCTCTATCTGTCCCTCGCCCTTTCTCTGTCTCTCGCCACTCTCTGTCACTCTCGCCCTCGCTCTGTCTCTCGCCCTTTCTCTGTCTCTCGCCCACTCTCTCTCTCTCGCCCACTCTCTGTCTCTCTCGCCCTCTATTTGTCCCTCGCCCACTCTCTGTCCCTCGCCCACTCTCTGTCCCTCGCCCTCTATCTGTCCCTCGCCCTCTATCTGTCCCTCGCCCTCTATCTGTCCCTCGCCCTCTATCTGTCTCTCGCCCTCTATCTGTCCCTCGCCCTTTCTCTGTCTCACGCCCTCTATCTGTATCTCGCCCTCTATCTGTCTCTCGCCCTCTATCTGTCTCTCGCCCACTCTCTGTCTCTCGCCCACTCTCTGTCTCTCGCCCTCTCTCTGTCTTCCTCACCCGCTCTCTGTCTCTCGCCCACTATCTGTCTCTCGCCCACTCTCTGTCTCTCGCCCTCTATCTGTCTCTCGCCCACTCTCTGTCTCTCGCCCTCTCTCTGTCGCTCTCACCCACTCTCTGGCTCTCGCCCTCTATCTGTCCCTCGCCCTCTATCTGTCCCTCGCCCTCTATCTGTCCCTCGCCCTCTATCTGTCCCTCGCCCTCTATCTGTCCCTCGCCCTTTCTCTGTCTCACGCCCTCTATCTGTCTCTCGCCCTCTATCTGTCTCTCGCCCTCTATCTGTCTCTCGCCCACTCTCTGTCTCTCGCCCTCTCTCTGTCTCCCTCACCCGCTCTCTGTCTCTCGCCCTCTATCTGTCTCTCGCCCACTCTCTGTCTATCGCCCTCTATCTGTCTCTCTCGCCAACTCTCTGTCTCTCGCCCACTCTCTGTCTCTCGCCCTCTCTTTGTCTCTCGCCCACTCTCTGTCTCTCGCCCACTCTCTGTCTCTCGCCCACTCTCTGTCTCTCGCCCTCTATCTGTCTCTCTCGCCCACTCTCTGTCTCACGCCCACTCTCTGTCTCTCGCCCTCGCTCTGTCTCTCGCCCACTCTCTGTCTCTAACCCTCTCTCTGTCTCTCGGCAACTCTCTGTCTCTCTCACCCTCTATCTGTCTCTCACCCACTCTCTGTCTCTTGCCCTCTGTCTGTCCCTTGCCCTCGATCTGTCCCTCGCCCTTTCTCTGTCTCTTGCCCACTCTCTGTCACTCTCGCCCTCTATCTGGCCCTCGTGCTTTCTCTGTCTCTCGCCCACTCTCTGTCTCTCGCCCTCTATCTGTCTCTCGCCCACTCTCTGTCTCTCTCGCCCACTCTCTGTCTCTCACCCACTCTCTGTCTCTCGCCCTCTCTCTGTCTCTCTCACCTGCTCTCTGTCTCTCGCCCTCTCTCTGTCTCTCGCCCTCTCTCTGTCTCCCTCACCCGCTCTCTGTCTCTCGCCAACTCTCTGTCTCTCGCCCTCTCTCTGTCTCTCGCCCTCTCTCTGTCTCTTGCCCTCTCTCTGTCTCTCGCCCTCTCTCTGTCTCCCTCACCCGCTCTCTGTCTCTCGCCAACTCTCTGTCTCTCGCCCTCTCTCTGTCTCTCGCCCTCTCTCTGTCTCTCGCCCTCTCTCTGTCTCTCGCCCTCTCTCTGTCTCCCTCACCCGCTCTCTGTCTCTCGCCAACTCTCTGTCTCTCGCCCACTCTCTGTCTCTCGCCCTCTATCTGTCTCTCGCCAACTCTCTGTCTCTCGCCCGCTCTCTGTCTCTCGCCAACTCTCTGTCTCTCGCCCTCTCTCTGTCTCTCGCCCTCTCTCTGTCTCTCGCCCTCTCTCTGTCTCTCGCCCTCTCTCTGTCTCTCGCCCTCTCTCTGTCTCTCGCCCTCTCTCTGTCTCCCTCACCCGCTCTCTGTCTCTCGCCAACTCTCTGTCTCTCGCCCACTCTCTGTCTCTCGCCCTCTCTCTGTCTCTCGCCCTCTCTCTGTCTCTCGCCCTCTCTCTGTCTCCCTCACCCGCTCTCTGTCTCTCGCCCACTCTCTGTGTCTCGCCCTCTCTCTGTCTCTCTCGCCCACTCTCTGTCTCTCGCCCACTCTCTGTGTCTCGCCCACTCTCTGTCTCTCGCCCACTCTCTGTCTCTCGCCCACTCTCCGTCTCTCGCCCACTCTCTGTCTCTCGCCCACTCTCTGTCTCTCGCCCACTCTCTGTCTCTCGCCTCTCTCTGTCTCTCGCCCACTCTCCATCTCTCGCCCTCTCTCCGTCTGTCGCCCACTCTCTGTCTCTCGCCCTCTCTCTGTCTCTCGCACTCTATCTGTCCCTCGCCCACTTTCTGTCTCTCGCCCTCTCCCTGTCTCTCGCCATCTCTGTCTCTCGCCCACTCTCTGTCTCTCTCGCCTGCTCTATGTCGCTCGCCCTCTCTCTGTCTATCGCTCTCTCTCTGTCTCTCGCCCTTTCACTGTCTCTCGCCCTCACTCTCTGTCTCTCGCCCTTTCTCTGTCTCTCGCCCACTCTCTGTCTCTCGCCCACTCTCTGTCTCTCACCCACTCTCTGTCTCTCGCCTACTCTCTGTCTCTCGCCCTCTCTCTGTCTCTCGCCCACTCTCTGTCTCTCTCGCCCTCTATCTGTTTCTCGCGCTCTATCTGTCTCTCACCCACTCTCGGTCTCTCGCCCTCTATCTGTTCTCTCGCCCTGTCTCTGTTCTCTCGCCCTCTCTCTGTCTCTCGCCCTCTCTCTGTCTCTCGCGATCTATCTGTCTCTGGCCCTCTATCTGTCTCTCGCCCACTATCTGGCCCTCGCCCTTTCTCTGTCTTTCACCCACTCTCTGTCTCTCGCCCTCTATCTGTCTCTCGCCCTCTATCTGTCTCTCGCCCACTTTCTGTCTCACGCCCACTCTCTGTCTCTCGCCCTCGCTCTGTCTCTCGCGCTTTCTCTGTCTCTCGCCCACTCTCTGTCTCTCACCCTCTCTCCGTCTGTCGCCCTCTCTGTCTCTGGCCCTCTATCTGTCTCTGGCCCTCTATCTGTCTCTCACTCTCTATCTGTCCCTCGCCCTCTATCTGTCCCTCGCCCTTTCTCTGTCTCTCGCCCACTCTCTGTCACTCTCGCCCTCGCTCTGTCTCTCGCTCTCTCTCTTTCTCTCACCCTCTCTCTGTCTCTCTCGCCCTCTCTCTGTCTCTCGCGCTCTATCTGTCTCTGTCCCTCTATCTGTCTCTGGCCTTCTATCTGTCCATCGCCCTCTATCTGTCCCTCGCCCTTTCTTTGTCTCTCGCCCTCTATCTGGCCCTCGCCCTTTCTCTCTCTCTCGCCCACTTTCTGTCTCTCGCCCTCTATCTGTCTCTCGCCCTCTATCTGTCCCTCGCCCTCACTCTGTCTCTCTCGCCCACTCTCAGTCTCTCGCCCACTCTCTGTCTCTCGCCCACTCTCTGTCTGTCGCACTTTCTCTGTCTCTCGCCCTCTATCTGGCCCTCGCCCTTTCTCTCTCTCTCGCCCACTTTCTGTCTCTCGCCCTCTATCTGTCTCTCGCCCTCTATCTGTCCCTCGCCCTCACTCTGTCTCTCTCGCCCACTCTCTGTCTCTCGCCCACTCTCTGTCTCTCGCCCACTCTCTGTCTCTCGCCCACTCTCTGTCTCTCGCCCACTCTCCATCTCTCGCCCTCTCTCTGTCTCTCGCCCTCTCTCTGTCTCTCACCCTTTCTCTGTCTCTCGCCCTCTATCTGTCTCTCACCCTCTCTCTGTCTGTCGCCATCTGTGTCTCTCGCGCTCTATCTTTCTCTGGCCCTCTATCTGTCTCTCACCCTCTATCTGTCCCTCGCCCTCTATCTGTCTCTCGCCCTTTCTCTGTCTCTCGCCCTCTATCTGTCTCTCGCCCTCTATCTGTCTCTCGCCCTCTATCTGGCCCTCGCCCTTTCTCTCTCTCTCGCCCACTTTCTGTCTCTCGCCCTCTATCTGTCTCTCGCCCTCTATCTGTCCCTCGCCCACTCTCTGTCTCTCGCCCACTCTCTTTCTCTCGCCCACTCTCTGTCTCTCGCCCTTTCTCTGTCTCTCGCCCACATTCTGTCTCTCGCCCACTCTCTGTCTCTCGCCCACTCTCTGTCTATCTCGCCCACTCTCTGTCTCTCGCCCTCCATCTGTCCCTCGCCCTCTCTCTGTCTCTCACGCTCTATCTGTCTCTGGCCCTCTATCTGTCCCTCGCCCTTTCTCTGTCTCTCGCCCTCTATCTGTCTCTCGCCCTCTATCTGGCCCTCGCCCTCTATCTGTCCCTCGCCCTTTCTCTGCCTCTCGCCCACTCTCTGTCTCTCGCCCACTCTCTGACTCTCGCCCACTCTCTGTCTCACGCCCACTCTCTTTCTCTCGCCCTCGCTCTGTCTCGCGCGCTTTCTCTGTCTCTCGTCCACTCTCTGTCTCTCTCGCCTACTCTCTGTCTCTCGCCCACTTTCTGTCTCTCGCCCTCTCTCTGTCTCTCTCGCCCACTCTCTGTCTCTTGCCCACTCTCAGTCTCTCGCCCACTCTCCGTCTCTCGCCCACTCTCTGTCTCTCGCGCTTTCTCTGTCTCTCGCACTTTCTCTGTCTCTCGCCCGCTCTCTGTCTCTCGCCCACTCTCTGTCTCTCGCCCACTCTCTGTCTCTCGCCCTCTCTCTGTCTCTCGCCCTCTCTCTGTCTCTGACCCTCTATCTGTCACTCTCGCACTCGCTCTGTCTCTCGCTCTCTCTCTGTCTCTCACCCTCTCTCTGTCTCTCGCCCTCTCTCTGTCTCTCGCCCTCTCTCTGCCTCTCGCGCTCTATCTGTCTCTGTCCCTCTATCTGTCTCTGGCCTTCTATCTGTCCATCGCCCTCGATCTGTCCCTCGCCCTTTCTCTGTCTCTCGCCCTCTACCTGTCTCTCGCCCTCTATCTGGCCCTCGCCCTTTCTCTGTCTCTCGCCCACTCTCTGTCTCTCGCCCACTCTCTGTCTATCTCGCCCACTCTCTGTCTCTCGCCCTCCATCTGTCCCTCGCCCTCTCTCTCTGTCTCTCACGCTCTATCTGTCTCTGGCCCTCTATCTGTCCCTCGCCCTCTCTCTCTGTCTCTCGCCCACTCTCTGTCTCTCGCGCTTTCTCTGTCTCTCGCCCGCTCTCTGTCTCTCGCCCACTCTCTGTCTCTCGCCCACTCTCTGTCTCTGACCCTCTATCTGTCACTCTTGCACTCGCTCTGTCTCTCGCTCTCTCTCTGTCTCTCACCCTCTCTCTGTCTCTCGCCCTCTCTCTGTCTCTTGCCCTCTCTCTGCCTCTCGCGCTCTATCTGTCTCTGTCCCTCTATTTGTCTCTGGCCTTCTATCTGTCCATCGCCCTCGATCTGTCCCTCGCCCTTTCTCTGTCTCTCGCCCTCTACCTGACTCTCGCCACTCTCTGTCACTCTCGCCCTCGCTCTGTCTCTTGCCCTTTCTCTGTCTCTCGCCCACTCTCTCTCTCTCGCCCACTCTCTGTCTCTCTCGCCCACTCTCTGTCTCTCGCCCTCCATCTGTCCCTCGCCCTCTCTCTGTCTCTCGCGCTCTATCTGTCTCTGGCCCTCTATCTGTCCCTCGCCCTTTCTCTGTCTCTCGCCCTCTATCTGTCTCTCGCCCACTCTCTGTCTCTCACCCTCTCTCTGTCTGTCGCCCTCTCTGTCTCTCGCCCGCTCTCTGTCTCTCGCCCACTCTCTGTCTCTCGCCCACTCTCTGTCTCTCTCGCCCACTCTCTGTCTCTCGCCCTCCATCTGTCCCTCGCCCTCTCTCTGTCTCTCGCGCTCTATCTGTCTCTGGCCCTCTATCTGTCCCTCGCCCTTTCTCTGTCTCTCGCCCTCTATCTGTCTCTCGCCCACTCTCTGTCTCTCACCCTCTCTCTGTCTGTCGCCCTCTCTGTCTCTCGCCCGCTCTCTGTCTCTCGCCCACTCTCTGTCTCTCGCCCACTCTCTGTCTCTCGCCCTCTCTCTGTCTCTCGCCCTCTCTCTGTCTCTGACCCTCTATCTGTCACTCTCGCACTCGCTCTGTCTCTCGCTCTCTCTCTGTCTCTCACCCTCTCTCTGTCTCTCGCCCTCTCTCTGTCTCTCGCCCTCTCTCTGCCTCTCGCGCTCTATCTGTCTCTGTCCCTCTATCTGTCTCTGGCCTTCTATCTGTCCATCGCCCTCGATCTGTCCCTCGCCCTTTCTCTGTCTCTCGCCCTCTACCTGTCTCTCGCCCTCTATCTGGCCCTCGCCCTTTCTCTGTCTCTCGCCCACTCTCTGTCTCTCGCCCACTCTCTGTCTATCTCGCCCACTCTCTGTCTCTCGCCCTCCATCTGTCCCTCGCCCTCTCTCTCTGTCTCTCACGCTCTATCTGTCTCTGGCCCTCTATCTGTCCCTCGCCCTCTCTCTCTGTCTCTCGCCCACTCTCTGTCTCTCGCGCTTTCTCTGTCTCTCGCCCGCTCTCTGTCTCTCGCCCACTCTCTGTCTCTCGCCCACTCTCTGTCTCTGACCCTCTATCTGTCACTCTTGCACTCGCTCTGTCTCTCGCTCTCTCTCTGTCTCTCACCCTCTCTCTGTCTCTCGCCCTCTCTCTGTCTCTTGCCCTCTCTCTGCCTCTCGCGCTCTATCTGTCTCTGTCCCTCTATTTGTCTCTGGCCTTCTATCTGTCCATCGCCCTCGATCTGTCCCTCGCCCTTTCTCTGTCTCTCGCCCTCTACCTGACTCTCGCCACTCTCTGTCACTCTCGCCCTCGCTCTGTCTCTTGCCCTTTCTCTGTCTCTCGCCCACTCTCTCTCTCTCGCCCACTCTCTGTCTCTCTCGCCCACTCTCTGTCTCTCGCCCTCCATCTGTCCCTCGCCCTCTCTCTGTCTCTCGCGCTCTATCTGTCTCTGGCCCTCTATCTGTCCCTCGCCCTTTCTCTGTCTCTCGCCCTCTATCTGTCTCTCGCCCACTCTCTGTCTCTCACCCTCTCTCTGTCTGTCGCCCTCTCTGTCTCTCGCCCTCTATCTGTCTCTCGCCCACTCTCTGTCTCTCGCCCACTCTCTGTCTCTCGCCCTCTCTCTGTCTTCCTCACCCGCTCTCTGTCTCTCGCCCACTATCTGTCTCTCGCCCACTCTCTGTCTCTCGCCCTCTATCTGTCTCTCGCCCACTCTCTGTCTCTCGCCCTCTCTCTGTCGCTCTCACCCACTCTCTGGCTCTCGCCCTCTATCTGTCCCTCGCCCTCTATCTGTCCCTCGCCCTCTATCTGTCCCTCGCCCTCTATCTGTCCCTCGCCCTCTATCTGTCCCTCGCCCTTTCTCTGTCTCACGCCCACTCTCTGTCTCTCGCCCTCTCTCTGTCTCCCTCACCCGCTCTCTGTCTCTCGCCCTCTATCTGTCTCTCGCCCACTCTCTGTCTATCGCCCTCTATCTGTCTCTCTCGCCAACTCTCTGTCTCTCGCCCACTCTTTGTCTCTCGCCCTCTCTTTGTCTCTCGCCCACTCTCTGTCTCTCGCCCACTCTCTGTCTCTCGCCCACTCTCTGTCTCTCGCCCTCTATCTGTCTCTCTCGCCCACTCTCTGTCTCACGCCCACTCTCTGTCTCTCGCCCTCGCTCTGTCTCTCGCCCACTCTCTGTCTCTAACCCTCTCTCTGTCTCTCGGCAACTCTCTGTCTCTCTCACCCTCTATCTGTCTCTCACCCACTCTCTGTCTCTTGCCCTCTGTCTGTCCCTTGCCCTCGATCTGTCCCTCGCCCTTTCTCTGTCTCTTGCCCACTCTCTGTCACTCTCGCCCTCTATCTGGCCCTCGTGCTTTCTCTGTCTCTCGCCCACTCTCTGTCTCTCGCCCTCTATCTGTCTCTCGCCCACTCTCTGTCTCTCTCGCCCACTCTCTGTCTCTCACCCACTCTCTGTCTCTCGCCCTCTCTCTGTCTCCCTCACCCGCTCTCTGTCTCTCGCCAACTCTCTGTCTCTCGCCCTCTCTCTGTCTCTCGCCCTCTCTCTGTCTCTTGCCCTCTCTCTGTCTCTCGCCCTCTCTCTGTCTCCCTCACCCGCTCTCTGTCTCTCGCCAACTCTCTGTCTCTCGCCCTCTCTCTGTCTCTCGCCCTCTCTCTGTCTCTCGCCCTCTCTCTGTCTCTCGCCCTCTCTCTGTCTCCCTCACCCGCTCTCTGTCTCTCGCCAACTCTCTGTCTCTCGCCCACTCTCTGTCTCTCGCCCTCTATCTGTCTCTCGCCAACGCTCTGTCTCTCGCCCGCTCTCTGTCTCTCGCCAACTCTCTGTCTCTCGCCCTCTCTCTGTCTCTCGCCCTCTCTCTGTCTCTCGCCCTCTCTCTGTCTCTCGCCCTCTCTCTGTCTCTCGCCCTCTCTCTGTCTCTCGCCCTCTCTCTGTCTCCCTCACCCGCTCTCTGTCTCTCGCCAACTCTCTGTCTCTCGCCCACTCTCTGTCTCTCGCCCTCTCTCTGTCTCTCGCCCTCTCTCTGTCTCTCGCCCTCTCTCTGTCTCCCTCACCCGCTCTCTGTCTCTCGCCCACTCTCTGTGTCTCGCCCTCTCTCTGTCTCTCTCGCCCACTCTCTGTCTCTCGCCCACTCTCTGTGTCTCGCCCACTCTCTGTCTCTCGCCCACTCTCTGTCTCTCGCCCACTCTCCGTCTCTCGCCCACTCTCTGTCTCTCGCCCACTCTCTGTCTCTCGCCCACTCTCTGTCTCTCGCCTCTCTCTGTCTCTCGCCCACTCTCCATCTCTCGCCCTCTCTCCGTCTGTCGCCCACTCTCTGTCTCTCGCCCTCTCTCTGTCTCTCGCACTCTATCTGTCCCTCGCCCACTCTCTGTCTCTCGCCCTCTCCCTGTCTCTCGCCATCTCTGTCTCTCGCCCACTCTCTGTCTCTCTCGCCTGCTCTATGTCGCTCGCCCTCTCTCTGTCTATCGCTCTCTCTCTGTCTCTCGCCCTTTCACTGTCTCTCGCCCTCACTCTCTGTCTCTCGCCCTTTCTCTGTCTCTCGCCCACTCTCTGTCTCTCGCCCACTCTCTGTCTCTCACCCACTCTCTGTCTCTCGCCGTCTATCTGTCTCTCGCCCACTCTCTGTCTCTCGCCCTCTCTCTGTCTCTCGCCCACTCTCTGTCTCTTGCCCACTCTCTGTCTCTTGCCCTCTATCTGTCTCTCGCCCACTCTCTGGCTCTCGCCCTCTATCTTCTGTCTCTCGCCTACTCTCTGTCTCTCGCCCTCTCTCTGTCGCTCTCACCCACTCTCTGGCTCTCGCCCACTCTCTGTCTCTCACCCACTCTCTGTCTCTCGCCTACTCTCTGTCTCTCGCCCTCTCTCTGTCTCTCGCCCACTCTCTGTCTCTCTCGCCCTCTATCTGTTTCTCGCGCTCTATCTGTCTCTCACCCACTCTCGGTCTCTCGCCCTCTATCTGTTCTCTCGCCCTGTCTCTGTTCTCTCGCCCTTTATCTATCTCTCGCCCTTTATCTGTCCCTCGCCCTCACTCTCTGTCTCTCGCCCTCTCTCTGTCTCTCGCCCTCTCTCTGTCTCTCGCGATCTATCTGTCTCTGGCCCTCTATCTGTCTCTCGCCCACTATCTGGCCCTCGCCCTTTCTCTGTCTTTCACCCACTCTCTGTCTCTCGCCCTCTATCTGTCTCTCGCCCTCTATCTGTCTCTCGCCCACTTTCTGTCTCACGCCCACTCTCTGTCTCTCGCCCTCGCTCTGTCTCTCGCGCTTTCTCTGTCTCTCGCCCACTCTCTGTCTCTCACCCTCTCTCCGTCTGTCGCCCTCTCTGTCTCTGGCCCTCTATCTGTCTCTGGCCCTCTATCTGTCTCTCACTCTCTATCTGTCCCTCGCCCTCTATCTGTCCCTCGCCCTTTCTCTGTCTCTCGCCCACTCTCTGTCACTCTCGCCCTCGCTCTGTCTCTCGCTCTCTCTCTTTCTCTCACCCTCTCTCTGTCTCTCTCGCCCTCTCTCTATCTCTCGCGCTCTATCTGTCTCTGTCCCTCTATCTGTCTCTGGCCTTCTATCTGTCCATCGCCCTCTATCTGTCCCTCGCCCTTTCTTTGTCTCTCGCCCTCTATCTGGCCCTCGCCCTTTCTCTCTCTCTCGCCCACTTTCTGTCTCTCGCCCTCTATCTGTCTCTCGCCCTCTATCTGTCCCTCGCCCTCACTCTGTCTCTCTCGCCCACTCTCAGTCTCTCGCCCACTCTCTGTCTCTCGCCCACTCTCTGTCTGTCGCACTTTCTCTGTCTCTCGCCCTCTATCTGGCCCTCGCCCTTTCTCTCTCTCTCGCCCACTTTCTGTCTCTCGCCCTCTATCTGTCTCTCGCCCTCTATCTGTCCCTCGCCCTCACTCTGTCTCTCTCGCCCACTCTCTGTCTCTCGCCCACTCTCTGTCTCTCGCCCACTCTCTGTCTCTCGCCCACTCTCTGTCTCTCGCCCACTCTCCATCTCTCGCCCTCTCTCTGTCTCTCGCCCTCTCTCTGTCTCTCACCCTTTCTCTGTCTCTCGCCCTCTATCTGTCTCTCACCCTCTCTCTGTCTGTCGCCATCTGTGTCTCTCGCGCTCTATCTTTCTCTGGCCCTCTATCTGTCTCTCACCCTCTATCTGTCCCTCGCCCTCGATCTGTCTCTCGCCCTTTCTCTGTCTCTCGCCCTCTATCTGTCTCTCGCCCTCTATCTGTCTCTCGCCCTCTATCTGGCCCTCGCCCTTTCTCTCTCTCTCGCCCACTTTCTGTCTCTCGCCCTCTATCTGTCTCTCGCCCTCTATCTGTCCCTCGCCCACTCTCTGTCTCTCGCCCACTCTCTTTCTCTCGCCCACTCTCTGTCTCTCGCCCTTTCTCTGTCTCTCGCCCACATTCTGTCTCTCGCCCACTCTCTGTCTCTCGCCCACTCTCTGTCTATCTCGCCCACTCTCTGTCTCTCGCCCTCCATCTGTCCCTCGCCCTCTCTCTGTCTCTCACGCTCTATCTGTCTCTGGCCCTCTATCTGTCCCTCGCCCTTTCTCTGTCTCTCGCCCTCTATCTGTCTCTCGCCCTCTATCTGGCCCTCGCCCTCTATCTGTCCCTCGCCCTTTCTCTGCCTCTCGCCCACTCTCTGTCTCTCGCCCACTCTCTGACTCTCGCCCACTCTCTGTCTCACGCCCACTCTCTTTCTCTCGCCCTCGCTCTGTCTCGCGCGCTTTCTCTGTCTCTCGTCCACTCTCTGTCTCTCTCGCCTACTCTCTGTCTCTCGCCCACTTTCTGTCTCTCGCCCTCTCTCTGTCTCTCTCGCCCACTCTCTGTCTCTTGCCCACTCTCAGTCTCTCGCCCACTCTCCGTCTCTCGCCCACTCTCTGTCTCTCGCGCTTTCTCTGTCTCTCGCACTTTCTCTGTCTCTCGCCCGCTCTCTGTCTCTCGCCCACTCTCTGTCTCTCGCCCTCTCTCTGTCTCTCGCCCTCTCTCTGTCTCTGACCCTCTATCTGTCACTCTCGCACTCGCTCTGTCTCTGGCCTTCTATCTGTCCATCGCCCTCGATCTGTCCCTCGCCCTTTCTCTGTCTCTCGCCCTCTACCTGTCTCTCGCCCTCTATCTGGCCCTCGCCCTTTCTCTGTCTCTCGCCCACTCTCTGTCTCTCGCCCACTCTCTGTCTATCTCGCCCACTCTCTGTCTCTCGTCCTCCATCTGTCCCTCGCCCTCTCTCTCTTTCTCTCGCGCTCTATCTGTCTCTGGCCCTCTATCTGTCCCTCGCCCTCTCTCTCTGTCTCTCGCCCACTCTCTGTCTCTCGCGCTTTCTCTGTCTCTCGCCCGCTCTCTGTCTCTCGCCCACTCTCTGTCTCTCGCCCACTCTCTGTCTCTGACCCTCTATCTGTCACTCTCGCACTCGCTCTGTCTCTCGCTCTCTCTCTGTCTCTCACCCTCTCTCTGTCTCTCGCCCTCTCTCTGTCTCTCGCCCTCTCTCTGCCTCTCGCGCTCTATCTGTCTCTGTCCCTCTATTTGTCTCTGGCCTTCTATCTGTCCATCGCCCTCGATCTGTCCCTCGCCCTTTCTCTGTCTCTCGCCCTCTACCTGTCTCTCGCCCTCTATGTCTCTCGCGCTCTATCTGTCTCTCGCGCTCTATCTGTCTCTGGCCCTCTATCTGTCTCTCACCCTCTATCTGTCCCTCGCCCTCTATCTGTCCCTCGCCCTTTCTCTGTCTCTCGCCACTCTCTGTCACTCTCGCCCTCGCTCTGTCTCTCGCCCTTTCTCTGTCTCTCGCCCACTCTCTCTCTCTCGCCCACTCTCTGTCTCTCTCGCCCACTCTCTGTCTCTCGCCCTCCATCTGTCCCTCGCCCTCTCTCTGTCTCTCGCGCTCTATCTGTCTCTGGCCCTCTATCTGTCCCTCGCCCTTTCTCTGTCTCTCGCCCTCTATCTGTCTCTCGCCCACTCTCTGTCTCTCACCCTCTCTCTGTCTGTCGCCCTCTCTGTCTCTCGCGCTCTATCTGTCTCTCGCGCTCTATCTGTCTCTGGCCCTCTATCTGTCTCTCACCCTCTATCTGTCCCTCGCCCTCTATCTGTCCCTCGCCCTTTCTCTGTCTCTCGCCACTCTCTGTCACTCTCGCCCTCGCTCTGTCTCTCGCTCTCTCTCTGTCTCTCACCCTCTCTCTGTCTCTCGTCCTCTCTCTGTCTCTCACGCTCTATCTGTCTCTGTCCCTCTATCTGTCTCTGGCCTTCTATCTGTCCATCGCCCTCTATCTGTCCCATCGCCCTTTCTCCGTCTCTCGCCCTTTATCTGTCTCTCGCCCTCTATCTGGCCGTCGCCCTTTCTCTCTCTTTCGCCCACTCTCTGTCTCTCGCCCTTTCTCTGTCTCTCGCCCACTCTCTGTCTCTCGCCCACTCACTGTCTCTCGCCCTTTCTCTGTCTCTCGCCCACATTCTGTCTCTCGCCCACTCTCTGTCTCTCGCCCACTCTCTGTCCCTCGCCCTCTATCTGTCCTTCGCCCTTTCTCTGTCTCTCACCCTCTATCTGTCCCTCGCCCTCTATCTGTCCCTCGCCCTTTCTCTGTCTCTCGCCCTTTATCAATCTCTCGCCCTCTATCTGTCCCTCGCCCTCACTCTCTGTCTCTCGCCCGCTATCTTTCTCTCGCCCACTCTCAGTCTCTCGCCCTCTATCTGTCTCTCGCCCTCTATCTGTCTCTCGCCCGCTCTCTGTCTCTCGCCCGCTCTCTGTCTCTCGCCCTCTATCTGTCTCTCGCCCTCTATCTGTCTCTCTCACCCACTCTCTGTCTCTCGCCCACTCTCTGTCTCTCGCCCACTCTCCGTCTCTCGCCCACTCTCCGTCTCTCGCCCACTCTCTGTCTCTCGCGCTTTCTCTGTCTCTCGCCCACTCTCTGTCTCTCGCCTCTCTCTGTCTCTCTCGCTTACTCTCTGTCTCTCGCCCTCTCTCTGTCTCTCGCCCTCTATCTGTCCCTCGCCCACTCTCTGTCTCTCGCGCTTTCTCTGTCTCTCGCCCGCTCGCTGTCTCTCGCCCTTTCTCTGTCTCTCGCCCACATTCTGTCTCTCGCCCACTCTCTGTCTCTCGCCCACTCTCTGTCCCTCGCCCTCTATCTGTCCTTCGCCCTTTCTCTGTCTCTCACCCTCTATCTGTCCCTCGCCCTCTATCTGTCCCTCGCCCTTTCTCTGTCTCTCGCCCTTTATCAATCTCTCGCCCTCTATCTGTCCCTCGCCCTCACTCTCTGTCTCTCGCCCGCTATCTTTCTCTCGCCCACTCTCAGTCTCTCGCCCTCTATCTGTCTCTCGCCCTCTATCTGTCTCTCGCCCGCTCTCTGTCTCTCGCCCGCTCTCTGTCTCTCGCCCTCTATCTGTCTCTCGCCCTCTATCTGTCTCTCTCACCCACTCTCTGTCTCTCGCCCACTCTCTGTCTCTCGCCCACTCTCCGTCTCTCGCCCACTCTCCGTCTCTCGCCCACTCTCTGTCTCTCGCGCTTTCTCTGTCTCTCGCCCACTCTCTGTCTCTCGCCTCTCTCTGTCTCTCTCGCTTACTCTCTGTCTCTCGCCCTCTCTCTGTCTCTCGCCCTCTATCTGTCCCTCGCCCACTCTCTGTCTCTCGCGCTTTCTCTGTCTCTCGCCCGCTCGCTGTCTCTCGCCCGCTCTCTGTCTCTCGCCCTCTCTCTGTCTCTCGCCCTCTCTCTGTCTCTCGCCCTCTCTCTGTCTCTGACCCTCTATCTGTCACTCTCGCACTCGCTCTGTCTCTCGCTCTCTCTCTGTCTCTCACCCTCTCTCTGTCTCTCACCCTCTCTCTGTCTCTCGCCCACTCTCCGTCTCTCGCCCTCTCTCCGTCTGTCGCCCACTCTCTGTCTCTCGCGCTTTCTCTGTCTCTCGCCCACTCTCTGTCTCTCTCGCCTACTCTCTGTCTCTCGCCTCTCTCTGTCTCTCTCGCCTACTCTCTGTCTCTCGCCCTCTCTCTTTCTCTCGCCCTCTATCTGTCCCTCGCCCACTCTCTGTCTCTCGCGCTTTCTCTGTCTCTCGCCCGCTCTCTGTCTCTCGCCCACTCTCTGTCTCTCGCCCACTCTCTGTCTCTCGCCCTCTCTCTGTCCCTCGCCCACTCTCTGTCTCTCGCGCTTTCTCTGTCTCTCGCCCGCTCTCTGTCTCTCGCCCACTCTCTGTCTCTCGCCCACTCTCTGTCTCTCGCCCTCTCTCTGTCTCTGACCCTCTATCTGTCACTCTCGCACTCGCTCTGTCTCTCGCTCTCTCTCTGTCTCTCACCCTCTCTCTGTCTCTCGCCCTCTCTCTGTCTCTCACCCTCTCTCTGTCTCTCGCCCTCTCTCTGTCTCTCGCCCACTCTCTGACTCTCGCCCACTCTCTGTCTCACGCCCACTCTCTTTCTCTCGCCCTCGCTCTGTCTCGCGCGCTTTCTCTGTCTCTCGTCCACTCTCTGTCTCTCTCGCCTACTCTCTGTCTCTCGCCCACTTTCTGTCTCTCGCCCTCTATCTGTCTCTCGCCCTCTATGTGTCCCTCGCCCTCTCTCTGTCTCTCTCGCCCACTCTCTGTCTCTCACCCTCTATCTGTCCCTCGCCCTCTATCTGTCCCTCGCCCTTTCTCTGTCTCTCGCCACTCTCTGTCACTCTCGCCCTCGCTCTGTCTCTCGCTCTCTCTCTGTCTCTCACCCTCTCTCTGTCTCTCGTCCTCTCTCTGTCTCTCACGCTCTATCTGTCCCTCTATCTGTCTCTGGCCTTCTATCTGTCCATCGCCCTCTATCTGTCCCATCGCCCTTTCTCTGTCTCTCGCCCTTTATCTGTCTCTCGCCCTCTATCTGGCCGTCGCCCTTTCTCTCTCTCTCGCCCACTTTCTGTCTCTCGCCCTCTATCTGTCTCTCGCCCTCTATCTGTCACTCGCCCTTTCTCTGTCTCTCGCCCACTCTCTGTCTCTCGCCCACTCATTGTCTCTCGCCCTTTCTCTGTCTCTCGCCCACTCTCTGTCTCTCGCCCACTCACTGTCTCTCGCCCTTTCTCTGTCTCTCGCCCACATTCTGTCTCTCGCCCACTCTCTGTCTCTCTCGCCCACTCTCTGTCTCTCGCCCTTTCTCTGTCTCTCGCCCACATTCTGTCTCTCGCCCACTCTCTGTCTCTCGCCCACTCTCTGTCTCTCGCCCACTCTCTGTCTATCTCGCCCACTCTCTGTCTCTCGCCCTCCATCTGTCCCTCGCCCTCTCTCTGTCTCTCACGCTCTATCTGTCTCTGGCCCTCTATCTGTCCCTCGCCCTTTCTCTGTCTCTCGCCCTCTATCTGGCCCTCGCCCTCTATCTGGCCCTCGCCCTCTATCTGTCCCTCGCCCTTTCTCTGCCTCTCGCCCACTCTCTGTCTCTCGCCCACTCTCTGACTCTCGCCCACTCTCTGTCTCACGCCCACTCTCTGTCTCTGACCCTCTATCTGTCACTCTCGCACTCGCTCTGTCTCTCGCTCTCTCTCTGTCTCTCACCCTCTCTCTGTCTCTCGCCCTCGCTCTGTCTCTCGCCCACTCTCTGACTCTCGCCCACTCTCTGTCTCTCGCCCTCTCTCTGTCTCTGACCCTCTATCTGTCACTCTCGCACTCGCTCTGTCTCTCGCTCTCTCTCTGTCTCTCACCCTCTCTCTGTCTCTCACCCTCTCTCTGTCTCTCGCCCACTCTCCGTCTCTCGCCCTCTCTCCGTCTGTCGCCCACTCTCTGTCTCTCGCGCTTTCTCTGTCTCTCGCCCACTCTCTGTCTCTCTCGCCTACTCTCTGTCTCTCGCCTACTCTCTGTCTCTCTCGCCTACTCTCTGTCTCTCGCCCTCTCTCTTTCTCTCGCCCTCTATCTGTCCCTCGCCCACTCTCTGTCTCTCGCGCTTTCTCTGTCTCTCGCCCACTCTCTGTCTCTCTCGCCTACTCTCTGTCTCTCGCCTCTCTCTGTCTCTCTCGCCTACTCTCTGTCTCTCGCCCTCTCTCTTTCTCTCGCCCTCTATCTGTCCCTCGCCCACTCTCTGTCTCTCGCGCTTTCTCTGTCTCTCGCCCGCTCTCTGTCCCTCGCCCACTCTCTGTCTCTCGCCCGCTCTCTGTCCCTCGCCCACTCTCTGTCTCTCGCCCGCTCTCTGTCTCTCGCCCTCTCTCTGTCTCTGACCCTCTATCTGTCACTCTCGCACTCGCTCTGTCTCTCGCTCTCTCTCTGTCTCTCACCCTCTCTCTGTCTCTCGCCCTCTCTCTGTCTCTCGCCCACTCTCTGACTCTCGCCCACTCTCTGTCTCACGCCCACTCTCTTTCTCTCGCCCTCGCTCTGTCTCGCGCGCTTTCTCTGTCTCTCGTCCACTCTCTGTCTCTCTCGCCTACTCTCTGTCTCTCGCCCACTTTCTGTCTCTCGCCCTCTATCTGTCTCTCGCCCTCTATCTGTCCCTCGCCCTCTCTCTGTCTCTCTCGCCCACTCTCTGTCTCTCGCCCACTCTCCGTCTCTCGCCCTCTCTCCGTCTCTCACCCTCTCTCTGTCTGTCGCCCTCTCTGTCTCTCGCGCTCTATCTGTCTCTCGCGCTCTATCTGTCTCTGGCCCTCTATCTGTCTCTGGCCTTCTATCTGTCCATCGCCCTCTATCTGTCCCATCGCCCTTTCTCTGTCTCTCGCCCACTCTCTGTCTCTCGCCCACTCATTGTCTCTCGCCCTTTCTCTGTCTCTCGCCCACTCTCTGTCTCTCGCCCACTCACTGTCTCTCGCCCTTTCTCTGTCTCTCGCCCACATTCTGTCTCTCGCCCACTCTCTGTCTCTCTCGCCCACTCTCTGTCTCTCGCCCTTTCTCTGTCTCTCGCCCACATTCTGTCTCTCGCCCACTCTCTGTCTCTCGCCCACTCTCTGTCTATCTCGCCCACTCTCTGTCTCTCGCCCTCCATCTGTCCCTCGCCCTCTCTCTGTCGCTCGCGCTCTATCTGTCTCTGGCCCTCTATCTGTCCCTCGCCCTTTCTCTGTCTCTCGCGCTCTATCTGTCTCTGGCCCTCTATCTGTCCCTCGCCCTTTCTCTGTCTCTCACCCTCTCTCTGCCTCTCGCCCACTCTCTGTCTCTCGCCCACTCTCTGACTCTCGCCCACTCTCTGTCTCACGCCCACTCTCTTTCTCTCGTCCTCGCTCTGTCTCGCGCGCTTTCTCTGTCTCTCGTCCACTCTCTGTCTCTCTCGCCTACTCTCTGTCTCTCGCCCACTTTCTGTCCCTCGCCCTCGCTCTGTCTCGCGCGCTTTCTCTGTCTCTCGTCCACTCTCTGTCTCTCTCGCCTACTCTCTGTCTCTCGCCCACTTTCTGTCTCTCGCCCTCTCTCTGTCTCTCTCGCCCACTCTCTGTCTCTTGCCCACTCTCAGTCTCTCGCCCACTCTCCGTCTCTCGCCCACTCTCTGTCTCTCGCGCTTTCTCTGTCTCTCGCACTTTCTCTGTCTCTCGCCCGCTCTCTGTCTCTCGCCCACTCTCTGTCTCTCGCCCACTCTCTGTCTCTCGCCCTCTCTCTGTCTCTGACCCTCTATCTGTCACTCTCGCACTCGCTCTGTCTCTCGCTCTCTCTCTGTCTCTCACCCTCTTTCTGTCTCTCGCCCTCTCTCTGTCTCTCGCCCTCTCTCTGTCTCTCACCCTCTCTCTGTCTCTCGCCCTCTCTCTGTCTCTCGCCCTCTCTCTGCCTCTCGCGCTCTATCTGTCTCTGTCCCTCTATTTGTCTCTGGCCTTCTATCTGTCCATCGCCCTCGATCTGTCCCTCGCCCTTTCTCTGTCTCTCGCCCTCTACCTGTCTCTCGCCCTCTATGTCTCTCGCGCTCTATCTGTCTCTCGCGCTCTATCTGTCTCTGGCCCTCTATCTGTCTCTCACCCTCTATCTGTCCCTCGCCCTCTATCTGTCCCTCGCCCTTTCTCTGTCTCTCGCCACTCTCTGTCACTCTCGCCCTCGCTCTGTCTCTCGCCCTTTCTCTGTCTCTCGCCCACTCTCTCTCTCTCGCCCACTCTCTGTCTCTCTCGCCCACTCTCTGTCTCTCGCCCTCCATCTGTCCCTCGCCCTCTCTCTGTCTCTCGCGCTCTATCTGTCTCTGGCCCTCTATCTGTCCCTCGCCCTTTCTCTGTCTCTCGCCCTCTATCTGTCTCTCGCCCACTCTCTGTCTCTCACCCTCTCTCTGTCTGTCGTCCTCTCTGTCTCTCGCGCTCTATCTGTCTCTCGCGCTCTATCTGTCTCTGGCGCTCTATCTGTCTCTCACCCTCTATCTGTCCCTCGCCCTCTATCTGTCCCTCGCCCTTTCTCTGTCTCTCGCCATTCTCTGTCACTCTCGCCCTCGCTCTGTCTCTCGCTCTCTCTCTGTCTCTCACCCTCTCTCTGTCTCTCGTCCTCTCTCTGTCTCTCACGCTCTATCTGTCTCTGTCCCTCTATCTGTCTCTGGTCTTCTATCTGTCCATCGCCCTCTATCTGTCCCATCGCCCTTTCTCCGTCTCTCGCCCTTTATCTGTCTCTCGCCCTCTATCTGGCCGTCGCCCTTTCTCTCTCTTTCGCCCACTCTCTGTCTCTCGCCCTTTCTCTGTCTCTCGCCCACTCTCTGTCTCTCGCCCACTCACTGTCTCTCGCCCTTTCTCTGTCTCTCGCCCACATTGTGTCTCTCGCCCACTCTCTGTCTCTCTCGCCCACTCTCTGTCCCTCGCCCTCTATCTGTCCTTCGCCCTTTCTCTGTCTCTCACCCTCTATCTGTCCCTCGCCCTCTATCTGTCCCTCGCCCTTTCTCTGTCTCTCGCCCTTTATCAATCTCTCGCCCTCTATCTGTCCCTCGCCCTCACTCTCTGTCTCTCGCCCGCTATCTTTCTCTCGCCCACTCTCAGTCTCTCTCGCCCACTTTCTGTCTCTCGCCCGCTCTCTGACTCTCGCCCTCTATCTGTCTCTCGCCCGCTCTCTGTCTCTCGCCCGCTCTCTGTCTCTCGCCCGCTCTCTGTCTCTCGCCCTCTATCTGTCTCTCGCCCTCTATCTGTCTCTCTCACCCACTCTCTGTCTCTCGCCCACTCTCTGTCTCTCGCCCACTCTCTGTCTCTCGCCCACTCTCTGTCTCTGACCCTCTATCTGTCACTCTCGCACTCGCTCTGTCTCTCGCTGTCTCTCTGTCTCTCACCCTCTCTCTGTCTCTCGCTGTCTCTCTGTCTCTCACCCTCTCTCTGTCTCTCGCCCTCTATCTGTCTCTCGCCCTCTATCTGTCACTCGCCCTTTCTCTGTCTCTCGCCCACTCTCTGTCTCTCGCCCACTCATTGTCTCTCGCCCTTTCTCTGTCTCTCGCCCACTCTCTGTCTCTCGCCCACTCACTGTCTCTCGCCCTTTCTCTGTCTCTCGCCCACATTCTGTCTCTCGCCCACTCTCTGTCTCTCTCGCCCACTCTCTGTCCCTCGCCCTCTATCTGTCCTTCGCCCTTTCTCCGTCTCTCACCCTCTATCTGTCCCTCGCCCTCTATCTGTCCCTCGCCCTTTCTCTGTCTCTCGCCCTTTATCAATCTCTCGCCCTCTATCTGTCCCTCGCCCTCACTCTCTGTCTCTCGCCCGCTATCTTTCTCTCGCCCTCTATCTGTCTCTCGCCCGCTCTCTGTCTCTCGCCCGCTCTCTGTCTCTCGCCCTCTATCTGTCTCTCGCTCTCTATCTGTCTCTCTCACCCACTCTCTGTCTCTCGCCCACTCTCTGTCTCTCGCCCGCTCTCTGTCTCTCGCCCGCTCTCTGTCTCTCGCCCTCTATCTGTCTCTCGCCCTCTATCTGTCTCTCTCACCCACTCTCTGTCTCTCACCCACTCTCTGTCTCTCACCCACTCTCTGTCTCTCGCCCACTCTCTGTCTCTCGCCCACTCTCCGTCTCTCGCCCACTCTCTGTCTCTCGCCCACTCTCTGTCTCTCGCCCACTCTCTGTCTCTCGCCCACTCTCCATCTCTCGCCCTCTCTCCGTCTGTCGCCCACTCTCTGTCTCTCGCGCTTTCTCTGTCTCTCGCCCACTCTCTGTCTCTCTCGCCTACTCTCTGTCTCTCGCCTCTCTCTGTCTCTCTCGCCTACTCTCTGTCTCTCGCCCTCTCTCTGTCTCTCGCCCTCTATCTGTCCCTCGCCCACTCTCTGTCTCTCGCGCTTTCTCTGTCTCTCGCGCTTTCTCTGTCTCTCGCCCGCTCTCTGTCTCTCGCCCACTCTCTGTCTCTCGCCCACTCTCTGTCTCTCGCCCACTCTCCATCTCTCGCCCTCTCTCCGTCTGTCGCCCACTCTCTGTCTCTCGCGCTTTCTCTGTCTCTCGCCCACTCTCTGTCTCTCTCGCCTACTCTCTGTCTCTCGCCTCTCTCTGTCTCTCGCCCACTCTCTGTCTCTCGCCCACTCACTGTCTCTCGCCCTTTCTCTGTCTCTCGCCCACATTCTGTCTCTCGCCCACTCTCTGTCTCTCTCGCCCACTCTCTGTCCCTCGCCCTCTATCTGTCCTTCGCCCTTTCTCTGTCTCTCACCCTCTATCTGTCCCTCGCCCTTTCTCTGTCTCTCGCCCTCTATCTGTCCCTCGCCCTCACTCTCTGTCTCTCGCCCGCTATCTTTCTCTCGCCCACTCTCAGTCTCTCTCGCCCACTTTCTGTCTCTCGCCCGCTCTCTGACTCTCGCCCTCTATCTGTCTCTCGCCCACTCTCTGTCTCTCGCCCGCTCTCTGTCTCTCGCCCGTTCTCTGTCTCTCGCCCTCTATCTGTCTCTCGCCCTCTATCTGTCTCTCTCGCCCACTCTCTGTCTCGCGCCCACTCTCTGTCTCTCGCCCACTCTCTGTCTCTCGCCCACTCTCCGTCTCTCGCCCACTCTCTGTCTCTCGCCCACACTCTGTCTCTCGCCCACTCTCCATCTCTCGCCCTCTCTCCGCCTGTCGCCCACTCTCTGTCTCTCGCGCTTTCTCTGTCTCTCGCCCACTCTCTGTCTCTCTCGCCTACTCTCTGTCTCTCGCCTCTCTCTGTCTCTCTCGCCTACTCTCTGTCTCTCGCCCTCTCTCTGTCTCTCGCCCTCTATCTGTCCCTCGCCCACTCTCTGTCTCTCGCCCTCTCCCTGTCTCTCGCCATCTCTGTCTCTCGCCCACTCTCTGTCTCTCTCGCCTACTCTATGTCGCTCGCCCTCTCTCTGTCTCTCGCCCACTCTCTGACTCTCACCCTCTCTCTGTCTCTCGCCCACTCTCTGTCTCTCTCGCCCTCTATCTGTCTCTCGCCCACTCTCTGTCTCTCGCCCGCTATCTGTCTGTCGCCCACTGTCTGTCTCTCGCCCACTCTCTGTCTCTCTCGCCCACTCTCTGTCTCTCGCCCACTCTCTGTCTCTCGCCCTCTATCTGTCTCTGGCCCTCTATCTGTCTCTGGCCCTCTATCTGTCTCTCGCCCTCTATCTGTCCCTCGCCCTCTATCTGTCCCTCGCCCTTTCTCTGTCTCTCGCCCTCTATCTGTCCCTCGCCCTTTCTCTGTCTCTCGCCCACTCTCTGTCCCTCGCCCTTTCTTTGCCTCTCGCCCACTCTCTGTCTCTCACCCACTCTCTGTCTCTCGCCCACTCTCTGTCTCTCGCCCTCTATCTGTCTCTCGCCCTCTATCTGTCCCTCGCCCTCTACTGTCCCTCGCCCTTTCTCTGTCTCTCGCCCTCTATCTGTCTCTCGCCATCTATCTGTCTCTCGCCCTCTATCTGTCCCTCGCCCTTTCTCTGCCTCTCGCCCCCTCTCTGCCTCTCGCCCACTCTCTGTCTCACGCCCACTCTCTGTCTCTCTCGCCCACTCTGTCTCTCTCGCCCACTCCCTGTCTCTCTCGCCCACTCTCTGTCACTCTTCCCCACTCTCTGTCTCACTCGCCCACTCTCTGTCTCACTCGCCCACTCTCTGTCTCATGCCCTCTCTCTGTCTCTCGCCCGCTCTCTGTTTCTCTCGCCCGCACTCTGTCTCTCTTGCCCGCTCTCTGTCTCTCGCCCGCTCTCTGTCTCTCTCGTCCTCTCTTTGTCTCTCGCCCTCTCTCTGTCTCTCGCTCTCTCTCTGTCTGTCGCCCACTCTCTGTCTCTCTCGCCCACTCTCTGTCTCTCTCGCCCACTCTCTGTCTCTCTCCCCCTCTCTCTGTCTCTCACCCACTCTCTGTCTCTCGCCCTGTCTCTGTCTCTCGCCCTCTCTCTGTCTGTCGCCCACTCTCTGACTCTCTCGCCCACTCTCTGTCTTTCTCGCCCACTCTCTGTCTTTCTCGCCCACTCTCTGTCTCTCTCGCCCACTCTCTGTCACTCTCGCCCACTCTCTGTCTCTCTCCCCCTCTCTCTGTCTCTCCCCCTCTCTCTGTCTCTCTCCCACTCTCTGTCTCTCGCCCTCTCTCTGTCTCTCGCCCTCTCTCTGTCTCTCTCGCCCATTCAGTCTCTCGCCCTCTCTCTGTCTCTCACCCTCTCTCTGTCTCTCTCGCCCTCTCTCTGTCTCTCACCCTCTCTCTGTCTCTCTTGCCCTCTCTCTGTCTCTCGCCGTCTCACTGTCTCTCGCCCTCTCCGTCTCTCTCTCCCTCTCTTCATCGCCCGCTCTGTCTCTCTCGCCCCCTCCCTCTCCCTCACCCTCTGTCTCCTTCGCCCTCTCTCCTCCTTGCCGTCGCTCTCCCCATCATCGTCTCTCTCCTACTCCCCCTCTCTCTCTTGCCCTCCCCTTCTCCCTCACCCTCCCCCTCTCTGTCTCGCTCGCCCTCCCCCTCTCTGTCTCCCTCGCTCTCCCCCTCTCTGTCTCCCTCGCCCTCTCCCTCTCTCTCTCTCTCTCGCCCTCCCCTTCTCCCTCGCCCTCCCCCTCTTTCTCTCTCTCTCCCTCCCCTTCTCCCTTGCCCTCCCCCTCTCTGTCTCTCCGCTCTCCCCCTCTCTGTCTCCCTCGCCCTCCCCCTCTCTGTCTCCCTCGCCCTCCCCGTCTCTGCCTCCTCTCGCCCTCTCCCTCGCTGTCTCTCTCTACCTCCCCCTTTCTTTCCCTCTCGCCCTCGCCCTCTGTTTCTCTCGCCCTCTGTCTATCTCGCTCTCGCTCTCGCTTTCTGTTGCTCTCGCTCTCGCCCTCTGTCTCTCTTGCCCTCTGTCACTCTCGCCCTCGCACTCTGTCTCTCTTGCCCTCGCCCTCTGTCTCTCTCGCTCTCGCCCTCTGTATCTCTTGCTCCCGTTCTCGCCCTCGCCCTTGCCCTCAGTCTGTCTCGCTCTCGCCCTCACTTTCTGTCGCTCTCGCCCTCTGTCTCTCTCGCCCCCTGTCTCTCTCGCCCTCTGTGTCTCTCACCCTCTGTCTCTCTCTCCCTCGCCCTCTGTCCCTCTCTCGCTTGCCCTCTGTCTCTCTAGCCCTCGCCCACCATCTCTCTCGCTCTCACCCTCGCCCTCGCCCTCTGTCTCTCTCCAACTCTCTCTCGCCCTCGCCCTCTGTCTCTTCCGCCCTCTGAATCTCCTGCCCTCTGTCTCTCTCGCCCTCGCCCTCTGTCTCTCTCGCCCTCGCCCTCTGTCTCTCTCGCCCTCCCCTCTCTGTCTCCCTCGCCCTCCCCCTCTCTCTCTCTAGCTCGCCCTCCCCTTCTCCCTCGCCCTCCCCCTCTCTGCTCCCTCACCCTCCCCCTCTCTGTCTCCCTCGCCCTCCCCCTGTCTGTCTCTCTCGCCCTTCCCCTCCCTGTCTCTCTCACCCTCCCTCTCGCTGTCTCTCTCGCCCTCCCCCTTTCTGTCCCTCTCGCCCTCGCCCTCTGTGTCTCTCGCTCCCATTCTCACCCACACCCTTGCCCTCTGTCTATCTCGCTCTCGCCCTCGCTTTCTGTCGCTCTCGCCCTCTGTCTCTCTTGCCCTCGCCCTTTGTCTCTCTTGCCCTCGCCCTCTGTCTCTCTCACCCTTGCCCTCTGTCTCTGACGCTCTCGCCCTCGCTTTCTGTCGCTCACGCCCTCGCCCTCTGTCTCTCGCTCTCCCTCGCCCTCTATCCCTCTCTCCCTCGCCCTCTGTCTCTCTCTCTCTCCCTCGCCCTCTGTCTCTCTCGCCCTCTGTCTCTCTCTCTTTCTCACCCTCGCCCTCTGTCTCTCCCGCCCTCTGTCTCTCCCGCCCACTGTCTCTCTCTCTCTCTCACCCTCGCCATCTCTCTCTCGCCCTCCCCCCCTCTCTCTCTCTCACCTTCCCCTTTTCCGTCGCCCTCCCCCTTTCTGTCCCTCTCGCCCTCGCCCTCTGTGTCTCTCGCTCCTGTTCTCGCCTTCGCCCTTGCCCTCTGTCTCTCTCGCCCTCGCCCTCTGTCTCTCTCGCTCCCATTTTCGCCCTTACCCTTGCCCTCTGTCTCTCTCGCTCTCGCCCTCGCTTTCTGTCGCTCTCGCTCTCGCCCTTGCCCTCTATCTCTCTCGCCCTCTGTCTCTCTCGCCCTCTGTCTCTCTCTCCCTCGCCCTATGTCTCTCTCTCTCCCTCGCCCTCTGTCCCTCTCTCCCTCGCCCTCTCTCTCTCTCTCCCTCGCCCTCTGTCTCTCTCGCCCTCGCCCTCTGTCTCTCCCGCCCTCTGTCTCTCTCGCTCTCTGTCTCTCTCGCCCTCTGTCTCTACCGCCCTCTGTCTCTCTCGCCCTCGCCCTCTGTCTCTACCGCCCTCTGTCTCTCTCACCCTCGGCCTTTGTCTCCCTCACCCTCGCCCTCACCCTCTGTCTCCCTCCGCCGCGCCCTCTGTCTCCCTCGCCCGCGCCCTCTGTCTCCCTCGCTCTCCCCCTCTGACTCCCTCGCCCTCCCCCTCTGTCTCCCTCGCCCTCCCCCTCTGTCTCCCTCGCCCTCCCCCTCACCGTCTCTCTCCCCCTCGCTATCTCTCTCGCCCTTCCCCTTTCTGTCCCTTTCGCCCTCGCCCTCTGTGTCTCTCGCTCGCATTCTCGCCCTCACCCTTGCCCTCTGTCTTTCCCGCTCTCTGTCTCTCTCGCCCTCTGTCTCTCTCGCCCTCGCCCTCTGTCTCTCTCGCCCTCTGTCTCTCTCACCCTCTGTCTCTCTCACCCTCGCCCTCGCCCTCTGTCTCTCTCGCCCTCTGTCTCTCTCACCCTCTGTCTCTCTCACCCTTGCCCTCGCCCTCTGTCTCTCTCGTCCGCCCCCTCTGTCTCTCTCCCCCTCCCCCTCTGCCTCTCTCACCCTTCCCCTCTGTCTCCATCGCCCTCGCCCTCTCTCTCTTGCCCTCCCCCTCTCTCTCTCTCTCTCTCGCCCTCCCCCCTCTCTCTCTCTCTTTCGCCCTCCCCCTCTCTCTCTCTCTCGCCCTCCCCCTCTCTCTCTCTCTCTTGCCCTCCCCCTCTCTCTCTCTCTCTCGCCCTCCCCCTCTCTCTCTCTCTCTTTCGCCCTCCCCCTCTCTCTCTCTCTCGCCCTCGCCCTCTCTCTCTCTCTCTTGCCCTCCCCCTCTCTCTCTCTCTCTTTCGCCCTCCCCCTCTCTCTCTCTCTCTCTCTCTCGCCCTCCCCCTCTCTCTCTCTCTCTTCTTGCCCTCCCCCTCTCTCTCTCTCTCTCGCCCTCCCCCTCTCTCTCTCTCTCTTTCGCCCTCCCCCTCTCTCTCTCTCTCGTCCTCGCCCTCTGCCTCTCTCGCCCTCGCCCTCTGTCTCTCTCGCCCTCCCCTCTCTGTCTCCCTCGCCCTCCCCTCTCTCTCTAGCTCACCCTCCCCTTCTCCCTCGCCCTCCCCCTCTCTGCTCCCTCACCCTCCCCCTCTCTGTCTCCCTCGCCCTCCCCCTGTCTGTCTCTCTCGCCCTTCCCCTCCCTGTCTCTCTCACCTTCCCTCTCGCTGTCTCTCTCGCCCTCCCCCTTTCTGTCCCTCTCGCCCTCGCCCTCTGTGTCTCTCGCTCCCATTCTCACCCACACCTGCCCTCTGTCTATCTCGCTCTCGCCCTCGCTTTCTGTCGCTCTCGCCCTCTGTCTCTCTTGCCCTCGCCCTTTGTCTCTCTTGCCCTCGCCCTCTGTCTCTCTCTCTCTCCCTAGCCCTCTGTCTCTCTCGCCCTCTGTCTCTCTCTCTCTCTCTCTCTCTCTCACCCTCGCCCTCTGTCTCTCCCGCCCTCTGTCTCTCTCTCTCTCACCCTCGCCCTCTGTCTCTCCCGCCCTCTGTCTCTCTCTCTCTCTCACCCTCGCCCTCTGTCTCTCTCTCTCCCTCGCCCTCTGTCTCTCTCGCCCTCTGTCTCTCTCTCTCTCTCACCCTCGCCCTCTGTCTCTCCCGCCCTCTGTCTCTCTCTCTCTCTCTCTCTCTCACCCTCGCCATCTCTCTCTCGCCCTCCCTCTCTCTCTCTCTCGCCTTCCCCTTTTCCGTCGCCCTCCCCCTTTCTGTCCCTCTCGCCCTCGCCCTCTGTGTCTCTCGCTCCTGTTCTCGCCTTCGCCCTTGCCCTCTGTCTCTCTCGCCCTCGCCCTCTGTCTCTCTCGCTCCCATTTTCGCCCTTGCCCTTGCCCTCTGTCTCTCTCGCTCTCGCCCTCGCTTTCTGTCGCTCTCGCCTTCGCCCTCTATCTCTCTCGCCCTCTGTCTCTCTCGCCCTCTGTCTCTCTCTCCCTCGCCCTATGTCTCTCTCTCTCCCTCGCCCTCTGTCCCTCTCTCCCTCGCCCTTCTCTCTCTCTCCCTCGCCCTTTCTCTCTCGCTCTCGCCCTCTGTCTCCCCGCCCTCTGTCTCTCTCGCTCTCTGTCTCTACCGCCCTCTGTCTCTCTCACCCTCGGCCTTTGTCTCCCTCGCCCTCACCCTCCCCCTCTGTCTCCCTCGGCCGCGCCCTCTGTCTCCCTCGCCCGCGCCCTCTGTCTCCCTCGCTCTCCCCCTCTGACTCCCTCACCCTCCCCCTCTGTCTCCCTCGCTCTCCCCCTCTGTCTCCCTCGCCCTCCCCCTCTGTCTCCCTCGCCCTCCCCCTCACCGTCTCTCTCCCCCTCGCCATCTCGCTCTTGCCCTCCCCCCTCTCTCTCTCTCTCGCCCTCCCCTTCTCCGTCGCCCTCCCCCTCTCTGTCTCCCTCGCCCTCCCCCTCGCTGTCTCTCTCGCCCTTCCCCTTTCTGTCCCTCTCGCCCTCGCCCTCTGTGTCTCTCGCTCCCATTCTCGCCCTCACCCTTGCCCTCTGTCTTTCCCGCTCTCTGTCTCTCTCGCCCTCTGTCTCTCTCGCCCTCGCCCTCTGTCTCTCTCCCCCTCCCCCTCTGTCTCTCTCACCCTTCCCCTCTGTCTCCCTCGCCCTCCCCCTCTCTCTCTCGCCCTCCCCCTCTCTCTCTCGCCCTCCCCCTCTCTCTCTCTCTTTCGCCCTCCCCCTCTCTCTCTCTCTCGCCCTCCCCCTCTCTCTCTCTCTCTCGCCCTACCCCTCTCTCTCTCTCTCTCTCGTCCTCCCCCTCTCTGTCTCTATCGCCCTCCCCCTCTCTGTCTCTCTCTCTCTCTCTCTTGCCCTACCCCTCTCTCTCTCTCTCGCCCTCCCCCTCTCTGTCTCCCTCGCCCTGTCTCTCTCGCTCGCGCTCTTGCCCACTGTCGCTCTCGCTCTCTGTCGCCCTCTGTCCCTCTCGCCTTCCCCCTCTGTCCCCCTCGTCCTCCCCCTCCCCCTCTGTCTACCTCGCCCTCCCCCTCAGCATCTCTCTCCCCCTCGCCGTCTCCCTCCCCCTCTCCCTCTCCCTCCCCCTCTCCGTCTCTTGCCCTTGCCCTCTGTCTCTCTCGTTCTCGCCCTCGCCTTCGGTCGCCCTCGCCCTCTGTCTCACTCGCCCTCCCCCTCTCTGTCTCTCCCTCTCTCTCTCGCCCTCCCCCTCTCTGCCTCTTTCTCCCTCTCTGTATCCCTCACCCTCCCCCTCTCTGTCTCTCTCTCTCTCTCTTGCCCTCCCCCTCTCTGTCTCTCTCTCTCTCTCTCGCCCTCCCCCTCTCTGCCTCTTTCTCCCTCTCTGTATCCCTCACCCTCTCCCTCTCTGTCTCTCTTGCTCTCGCCCTCTGTCTCTCTCTCTCTCTCTCTCTCGCCCTCCCCCTCAGCATCTCTCTCCCCCTCGCCGTCTCCCTCCCCCTCTCCATCTCCCTCTCCCTCCCCCTCTCCGTCTCTTGCCCTTGCCCTCTGTCTCTCTCGTTCTCGCCCTCGCCTTCGGTCGCCCTCGCCCTCGCCCTCTGTCTCACTCTACCTCCCCCTCGTCTCACTCGCCCTCCCCCTCTCTGTCTCTCTCTCTCTCTCTCGCCCTCCCCCTCTCTGCCTCTTTCTCCCTCTCTGTATCCCTCACCCTCTCCCTCTCTGTCTCTCTTGCTCTCGCCCTCTGTCTCTCTCTCTCTCTCTCTCTCTCGCCCTCCCCCTCTCTCTCGCCCTCCCCCCCTCTCTCGCCCTCCCCCTCTCTGCCTCTCTCTCCCTCTCTGTCTCTCTCACCCTCTCCCTCTCTCTCTCTCACCCTCTCCCTCTCTGTCTCTCTCCCTCGCCCTCCCCTTCTATCTCCCTTGCCCTCCCCCTCGCCATCTCTCTCCCCCTCGCCATCTCACACTTCCCCCTCACTGTCCCTCACCCCCGAGCCGACTCGCTCTCCCTCGCCGTCTCTCTCGCCCTCCCCCTCTCTGTCTCTCTCTCTCTCACCCTCCTCCTCTCCGTCTCTCTCTCTCGCCCTCTCCCTCTCTGTCTTTCTCTCTCTCGCCCAACCCCTCTCTGTCTCTCTCTCTCTCACCCTCCCCCTCTCCGTCTCTCTCGCCCACGCCCTCTCTGTTTCTCTCGCTCTTGTTATCTCTCTCTCTCTCTCCCTCTCCTCTCGGTCTCTCTCGCCAATTGTTAAGCATGGAAGAACTCCACAAGACTGAGTACTGTGAGCTAAAACTGATGTGACCTTAGTCTCTTTAATACAACTCCAGAGTGCCTAAGCAGCATGGCAGACAACCTTTTATACTCCCTTGCACGAGGTGTGCAGGTGACCCTTGGGCCTCCAACAGTTGTGCCCTCTGGTGGCAAGTCTTGCACAGTTACAATGTTTACATACATAACATCACTCCCCCCCACAAAGTCTTTGATACAAATTATTTACTAGTTGAGACGGTCCGGGGCCCTACGCTCCCTGGTTGATCGTCTGAGTTCAAACTCTGGTATGGGTGAGTTGGTTGGACCATTGCTGCATTGTGGCACGGCTGGTCTGACAGGACTGTTGGGAATGGTGGGTTCATCCTCTTGATTGACAGCGAGGTCGATTGCTGGTTGGGTGTGTGTTGGTGGGTCGATGATGGTGATGTCCTCTTCAGGTTGTTCCTGGTTGTCGGTGAACTGCAGTTTGGTCTGATCCAACTGCTTTCTGCACGTTTGTCCATTCAGTAGTTTGACTGTAAACACTCTATTCCCCTCCTTGGCCAAGACAGTGCCAGCGACCCATTTAGGACCATGACCGTAATTCAGGACAAACACAGGGTCGTTAACATCAACGTCACGCAATGTTTCCACATGATCATTTAGATTCGGGTGGACTAGGGAGAGCCTGGTTTTGAGTGCTCTCTTCGTTAACAGTTCTGCAGGGGGAACCCCAGTGAGCGAGTGAGGTCACGTCCGGTAGCTGAGCAGAACCCAAGATAAGCGGATCTGCAAGGAGCCTTCCGTCACGCGTTTCAAGCTCTGCTTGATAGTTTGGACTGCCCGTACAGCTTGACTGTTGGATGAGGGCTTAAATGGGACAGACCTGACATGCTTGATGCTATTGCGGGTCATAAACTCGTTGAACTCCGAGCTGGTGAAACACAGTCCATTGTCACTGACAAGGATGTCGGGCAAGCCATAGGTGGAGAACATAGCCCGGAGGCTTTCAATGATGGCAGTGGATGTGCTGGATGACATGATTACGCATTCAATCCATTTAGAGTAAGCGTCCACTACAATTAAAAACATCTTTCCGAGAAAGGGGCCAGCAAAATCTACGTGGATCCTGGACCACGGTTTGGAGGGCCATGACCACTGACTCAATGGAGCCTCCCTTGGTGCATTGCTCAATTGTGAGCACATGTTGCACTGGTGTACACATAACTCTTAAGTCTGAGTCAATGCCGGGCCACCAAACATGCGACCTGGCTATAGCCTTCATCATGACTATGCCTGGGTGGGTATTGTGTAGGTCGCGTCTAAACGTTTCCCTGCCTTTTTTTGGCAGAACCACACGATTACCCCATAAGAGACAATATGACTGGATGGACATTTCATCATTGCGTCGGTGAAACGGCTTAATTTCATCTTGCTTTTCCCCAGGAACGGCCGACCAGCTCCCATTGAGAACGCAACTTTTTACAAGTGATAGCACAGGATCCTGGCTGGTCCTGGTCCTGATCTGGCAAGCAGTGACGGGTGATCCCTCGCTCTCAAAAGCATCCATGACCAGAAGCAAGTCTGTGGGCTGCGCCATTTCCACCCCAGTAGTGGGCAATGGTAGCCGACTGAGGGCATCAGCACAGTTCTCCGTGCCTGGTCTGTGGCGGATTACATAGTCATAGGCGGACAATGTTAGTGCCCTTCTTTGGATGCGGGACAAAGCATTGGTGTTTATACCGTTGCTTTCTGAAAACAGTGAAATGAACAGTTTGTGGTTGGTTTCAAGCTCAAACCGAAGTCCAAATAGGTATTGGTGCATTTTATTAACCCCATATACACATGCTAACGCCTCTTTCTTGACTATACTGCAGGCTCTTTTAGCCTTAGACAGACTTCTGGATGCGTATGCAACCAGTTGAAGTTTGCCCGCTACATTGCTTTGCTGTAACACACAGCCGATCCCATACGAAGATGCATCACAAGCTAGCACTAATCATTTACACGGGTCATACAATACAAGTAACTTATTAGAACAAAGTAGGTTTCAGGTTTTCTCAAAAGCTGTCTCTTGAGGTTTACCCCAAACACAGGCGTCACCCTTACATAGCAACATGTGCAACGGTTCCAGCAAAGTGCTTAACCCGGGTAGAAAGTTACCAAAATAATTGAGGAGTCCCAGGAATGAACACAGCTCCGTCACATTCTGTTGTCTGGATCTCTCTCGCCCTCCTCGTCTCGCTCACCCTCTCCATCTCCCTTGCCCTCTCCGTCTCTCTCGCCCTCTCCATCTCCCTCGCCCTCTCTGTCTCTCTCGCCCTCTCCGTCTCTCTCGCCCTCTCCGTCTCTCTCGTCCCCTCTGCCTCTCTCCCCCTCTCTGTCTCTCTCACTCTCTCCATCTCTCTCGCCCTCTCCGTCTCTCTCACTCTCTGTCTCTCTCGCCCTCTCCGTCTCTCTCGCCCTCTCTGTCTCTCTCGCCCTCTCTGTCTCTCTCACCCTCTCGGTCTCTCTCGCCCTCTCGGTCTCTCTCGCTCTCTCCGTCTCTCGTCCTCTCTGTCTCTCTCGCTCTCTCCATCTCTCTCGCCCTGTCTGTCTCCCTCGCCCTGTCTGCCTCCCTCGTCCTCTCTGTCTCTCTCGCCCTCTCTGTCTCTCTCGCCCTTTCTGTCTCTCTCGTCCTCTCTGTCTCCCTCGCCCTGTCTGTCTCCCTCGCCCTCTCTGTCTCTCTCGCCCTCTCTGTCTCCCTCGCCCTCTCTGTCTCTCTCGCCCTCTCTGTCTCCCTCGCCCTGTCTGTCTCCCTCGCCCTCTCTGTCTCTCTCGCCCTTTCTGTCTCCCTCGTCCTCTCTGTCTCTCTCGCCCTCTCTGTCTCCCTCGCCCTCTCTGTCTCTCTCGCCCTTTCTGTCTCTCTCGCCCTCTCGGTCTCTCTCGCTCTCTCCGTCTCTCTCGCCCTCTCTGTCTCTCTTGCTCTCTCTGTCTCCCTCGCCCTCTCTGTCTCTCTCGCCCTTTCTGTCTCTCTCCCTCTCTGTCTCTCTCGCCCTCTCTGTCTCTCTCGCCCTCTCTGTCTCTCTCGCTCTCTCCGTCTCTCTCGTCCTCTCCGTCTCTCTCGCCCTCTCTGTCTCTCTCGCTCTCTCCGTCTCTCTCGCCCCCTCCGTCTCTCTCGCCCCCTCCGTCTCTCTCGCCCCCTCCGTCTCTCTCGCCCCCTCCGTCTCTCTCTCCCTCTCCGTCTCTCTCTCCCCCACCATCTCTCTCTCGCCCTCTCCGTCTCTCTCGCCCTCTCCGTCTCTCTCGCCCTCTCCGTCTCTCTCGCCCTCTCTGTCTCTCTCGCCCTCTCTGTCTCTCTTGCTCGCTCCGTCTCTCTCGTCCTCTCTGTCTCTCTCGCTCTCTCCATCTCTCTCGCCCTGTCTGTCTCCCTCGCCCTCTCTGTCTCTCTCGCCCTCTCTGTCTCTCTCGCCCTCTCGGTCTCTCTCGCTCTCTCTGTCTCTCTCGTCCTCTCTGTCTCTCTCGCCCTCTCTGTCTCTCTCGCCCTCTCTGTCTCTCTCGCTCTCTCCGTCTCTCTCGCCCCCTCCGTCTCTCTCGCCCCCTCCGTCTCTCTCTCCCTCTCCGTCTCTCTCTCCCCCACCATCTCTCTCTCGCCCTCTCCGTCTCTCTCGCCCTCTCCCTCTCTCTCTCCCTCTCCGTCTCTCTCGACCCCTCCATCTCTCTCGCCCCCTCCGTCTCTCTCGCCCCCTCCCTCTCTCTCTCCCCCTCCGTCTCTCTCTCTCTCCCTCTCCGTCTCTCTCTCTCCCTCTCCGTCTCTCTCGCTCTCTCCATCTCTCTCGCCCTCTCCCTCTCTCTCGCCCCCTCCCTCTCTCCCCCTCCGTCTCTCTCGCCCCCTCCGTCTCTCTCGCCCCCTCCGTCTCTCTCTCTCCCCCTCCGTCTCTCTCTCTCCCTCTCCGTCTCTCTCGCCCTCTCCGTCTCTCTTGCCCTCTCCCTCTCTCTCTCCCTCTCCGTCTCTCTCGACCCCTCCGTCTCTCTCGACCCCTCCGTCTCTCTCGCCCCCTCCGTCTCTCTCGCCCCCTCCCTCTCTCTCTCCCCCTCCGTCTCTCTCTCTCTCTCCCCCTCCGTCTCTCTCTCTCCCTCTCCATCTCTCTCGCTCTCTCCACCTCTCTCACCCCCTCCCTCTCTCTCTCCCCCTCCCTCTCTCTCTCCCCCTCCGTCTCTCTCTCCCCTCCGTCTCTCTCTCCCTCTCCGTCTCTCTCGCCCTCTCCATCTCGCTCGCCCCCTCCCTCTCTCTCTCCCCCTCCGTCTCTCTCTCCCCCTCCGTCTCTCTCTCGCCCTCTCCGTCTCTCTCGTCCTCTCCGTCTCTCTCGCCCCCTCCGTCTCTTTCACTCTCTCCGTCTCTCTCGCCCCCTCTGTCTCTCTCGCCCTGCCTATCTCTTTCATCCTCTCTGTCGCCCTCTCTATGTCTCTTGCCCTCACACTCCCTGTCTCTCTTGCCCTCGCTCTCTCTCACACAATCTGTCCCACTCCCACTCTCCCCCATTCCCTCTCCGTCTCCCTCTCCCTCTCTGTCTCTGTCGCCCTCCCCGTCTCCGTCTCTCTCGCCCTCTCCCTGTCTCTCTCACCCTTTCTGTCTCTCTCGCCCTCTCCCTGTCTGTCTCTCTCTCCCTCTCTGTCTCTCTCGCCCTCCCCCTATCTGTCTCTCTCACCCACCCCCTATCTGTCTCTCTCTCCCTCTCTGTCTCCCTCGCCCTCTCTGTCACCCTCACCCTCTCCGTCCCTCTCCGTCCCTCTCTCCATCCCTCTCTCCATCCCCCTCACCCTCTCGTCCCTCTCGCTCTCTCTGTCCCTCTCGCCATCTCACTCTCTGTGTCTCTCGCCCTCTCACCCTCTCGCACTTACCCTCGCTGGCCTCTCGGCCACTCTCTACTAGTGATGTCAGTCTAAGAGGTCTGTCGTTCCCCATTTTCTCTCTCCCTCATTTCTTAAATAGTGAGGTTACATTAACTACCTTCCAATCTGCGGGAACCGTTCTAGAATCTATGGAGTTTTGGAAGATGACAACCAATGCATCCGCTATCTCTGTAGCCACCTCTTTCAAAACCCTAGGATGTAGGCCATCAGGTCCAGGGCTGCACAGGGGTTGAGTAGTTAACTGGGGAGAGCTGATGGGGGGAAGGCCACTCACCTTTCTAAACATGTCTCTTTGTTCTGTGTACTGTAGGACGCCCCCCTCGTCAGGAGTGAACGGCAATCACGGGACACTCCGAAGCTGCCCAAATCATCCTCTTGGCTGCTTCCATCATCAAATCAGAAACGGAGAGTGAAGCATGTGACCAGAACATTAGGGTAATTCATTTTAAGATTACTCCCTCCAATCAGGAGTCATCTGTTGTAATCTTCCACAAATATTTCTGCATAAAAGTATTTGATGGGACAGTGTAGAGGGAGTTTTACTCTGTATCTAACCCCGTGCTGTACCTGCCCTGGGAGTGTTTGATGGGACAGTGTAGAGGGAGCTTTACTCTGTATCTAACCCCCTGTACCGTGCCCGTGAGCCATTTGGGACCATGTCCATAGTTGAGCACAAACACAGGGTCACTGACCTCAATATCGCGTGACAAATTTGCGCGGTCATGGTACACACTTTGTTGATGCCGCTTGTCCTCCACGTGATCATGGAGGACAAGCGGCATCAACAAGAGAGGGTGGACCAGAGAGAGCCTTGTTTTGAGCGCCCTTTTCATGAGCACCTCGGTTGGGGGAACCCCGGTGAGTGAGTGGGGTCTGGTGCGGTAGCTGAGCAGCACTCGGGACAACCAGGTCTGCAGGGAGCCTTACGACACACGTTTCAAGCTTTGCTTGATGGTCTGAACTGCCCGTTCTGCCTGGCCGTTGGATGCGGGCTTGAACGGGGCAGATGTGACGTGCTTGATCCCATTGCGGGTCATGAATTCCTTGAATTCAGCGCTGGTGAAACACGGCCCATTGTCGCTGACTAGGACATCAGGCAGGCCGTGTGCATGGCGAACATGGCTTGTAGGCTTTCGATGGTGGCCTTGGATGTGCTTACGGACATTATTGCACATTCAATCCATTTTGAGTAAGCGTCCACGACAACCAAGAACATTTTGCCTAGAAATGGGCCCCGCATAGTCCACGTGGATCCTCGACCACGGTTTGGAGGGCCAGGACCACAAACTTAGCGGTGCCTCTCTGGGTGCATTGCTCAGCTGAGAGCAAGTGTTGCACTACCTCACGCATGACTCTAGATCTGAGTCGATGCCGGGCCACCACACGTGGGATCTGGCTCTGGCTTTCATCATTACAATGCCTGGTTGGGTGTTGTGCAGTTCACAAATGAACGTATCTCTGCCTTTCTTGGGCAAGACTACGCGATTACCCTTCAACAGACAGTCCGCCTGCAGGGTCATTTCGTCTTTGCGTCTGTGGAACAGCTTAATCGCCTCCTGAATCTCCGCTGGTGCGCTGGACCAGCTCCCATGGAGGGCACAGTTTTTTACCAAGGACAGTAAATGATCCTGGCTGGTCCAAGTCCTCATCTGGCGGGCCGTAACGGGTGACTTTTCGTTTTCGAATGCATCCATTACCATGAGCAAGTCTGCGGGCTGTGCCATTTCCTCCCCAGTGGTGGGCAATGATAGCCGACTGAGAGCCTCAACGCAGCTCTCTGTGCCCGGTCTGTGGCGAATTACAGAGTTGTATGCCAACAGCGTGAGCGCCCATCTTTGGATGCGGGCAGAGGCATTGGTGTTAATCCCTTTGCTCTCAGAGAACAGCGATATGAGCGGCTTATGGTCAGTTTCAAGCTCAAATTTGAGGCCAAACAGATACTGGTGCATTTTTTTTACCCCGTAAACACAAGCCAGAGCCTCTTTCTCAATCACGCTGTCGGCCTTTTCGACCTTGGACAAACTCCTGGACACATAAGTGACCGGTTGCAAAATCCCCGATTCATAGTATGTTGCAACACACACCCGACCCTGTATGACGACGCATCGCAAGCTAGCACTAATCGTTTACAAGAGTTATGCAAGACAAACAGTTTGTTTGAACATAACAGATTTCTGGCTTTCTCAAAAGCAGCCTCTTGTGAATTCCCCCATACCCAGTCGTCTCCCTTGCGCAGTAGCGTATGTACGGGTTCTAGCAGGGTGCTTAACCCAGGTGGGAAATTACCCAAATAGTTAAGGAGTCCCAGGAACGACCGCAGCTCCATCACGTTCCGTGGTCTCGGCACGTTCCTGATGGCCTCCGTCTTGGCGTCGGTGGGTCTGATGCCGTCTGCCGCGATTCTTCTTCCCAGGAACTCGACCTCTGGCGCCAGGAAAACACACTTCGAACGTTTCAACCTGAGCCCCACGCGATCCAACCGACTAAGAACCTCTTCCACATACTTCAAGTGCTCCATGGTGTCCCGACCTGTGACCAATATGTCGTCCTGGAAAAGCACGGTGCGAGGAACCGACTTTAGCAGGCTCTCCATATTCCGTTGGAAGATCACCGCGGCCGACCGAATCCTGAACAGGCACCAGTTGTAGATAAACAGACCTTTGTGCGTGTTGATGCAGGTGAGGCTTTCAAAGACTCCTCCAGCCCCTGCGTCATGTAGGCCGAGGTCAGGTCCAGCTTGGTGAATGTCTTCCCTCCAGCCAGGGTCGCAACTAGGTCGTCTGCCTTAGGTAGTGGGTACTGGTCCTGCAGCGAGAAACGGTTAATCGTTACTTTATAGCCCCCACAAATTCTCACCGTGCCGTCCTCTTTAAGTACCGGGACAATTGGACTGACCCACTCGTTCAACATTATTGGTGGGCATTTCATAGTGAATGTGTGTACCCCGCACTCTTCTGCCTCCTCGGTACGAGTTTCCAATTCAGCCTGATCCACAGTGGATCGATCTTCCTCTGCAACGTGGTGGTTTGCAGGGTTTGCAGCTCGCCTGCACATACGCTGGAGGTGTCCCATTGTTCTGCAACCATTGCACACATAGTGCTTAAAACGGCATTGATGGGGCCGATGATCACCTCCACAACACCAACAGGGTGTTAACTGCCTCGCATTAACGATTGATGGAGGACTCTGGGTCATCTGAGGTCGGGCCACAGCAGCCGGTGTGTACGTCCTGCCCTGTACATTCCTGCTCGAAACCGACGTTACTTTGTGCACAGTACTGGGCGAAACTTCTTTACTCTACAAAATCTGTTTGGTGTTGTCGCTGGTGGACATAAATGCCTGGGCTATCGTTATGGCTTTACTTAGATTCGGAGTTTCAACAGTCAACAGTTTGCGAAGGATTGTCTCATGTCCGATGCCCAGTACAAAACAGTCTCTGAGCATTTGTTCTAGGAATCCCTCAAACTCACAATGTCCTGCGAGGTGCCTTAGTTCGGCGACGTAGCTCACCACTTCCTGGCCCTCCGATCGTTGACACGTGTAGAACCGATATCTCGCCATCAAAACGCTTTCCTTAGGATTTAGGTGCTCCCGGACCAGCATACACAATTCTTCATAGGATTTAGTTGTTGGTTTTACCGGAGCTAGGAGATTCTTCATGAGGCCATAGGGTGTTGCCCCACAGACAGTGAGGAGGATCGCCCTTCGTTTGGCAGCGTTCTCGTCCCCTTCCAGCTCGTTGGCCACCAAGTATTGGTCGAGTCTCTCCACGAAGGCCTCCCAATCGTCCCCTTCTGAGAACTTCTCCAGGATGCCGACTGTTCTTTGCATTTTCGCACGGTTGTTCGTCACCTCGTCGCCAATTGTTACAATCACAATAAATGGTCCGACTGAGTACTGTGTGTAATGAGCAAGTGTGACCTTAGCTCCTTTAATAAGACTTCAGAGTGCAGGTACCTTGTGGGTGGCCTGCTTATATACTGTGCTCCCAAGGGATGCTGGGATCCCTTGGGACTCCAACAGGTGGGCCCTCTGGTGGTGGTGTAATACAGTTTGCAAGGGGTTAAATACATAACAGTGTAGAAGGAGGTTTACTCTGTATTTAGCCTTGATTCCCCGGGGAGATATTACACGGGTTAGATACAGACTAAAGCTCCCTCTACACTGTCCCATCAAACACTCCAGGGTTAGATACAGAGTAAAGCTCCATCTACACTGTCCCATCTAACACTCCCAGGGCAGGTACAGCACGGGTTAGATACAGACTAAAGCTCCCTCTACACTGTCCCATCAAACACTCCAGGGTTAGATACAGAGTAAAGCTCCATCTACACTGTCCCATCTAACACTCCCAGGGCAGGTACAGCACGGGTTAGATACAGAGTAAAGCTCCATCTACACTGTCCCATCAAACACTCCAGGGTTAGATACAGAGTAAAGCTCCATCTACACTGTCCCATCTAACACTCCCAGGGCAGGTACAGCACGGGTTAGATACAGAGTAAAGCTCCATCTACACTGTCCCATCAAACCCTCCCAGGGCAGGTACAGCACGGGTTAAATCTGCTTTCTGAAGTGTAACTGGGAGGAGGTGGGTGAACAAGGTGAATGGGCTAAGGCCTGTGCAGCACGAATGGGAAAGTGAAGGTTACACCAGGGGTTGGCTGTGTGTAGCATGGCGAGGTGACGGGTTGGGAGCTGCAGTGGTTAAATTCCGAGGGGCCTGTGTGTGACTCAGAGGCCCTTGTCCCGACATTTAAATGCCTCAGACAGATCCTGGAATGCTTGGCTGGGTCCTCTGATTGAAAGCGCATCAGCCTGGTGTCATTATCCTGGTTCCCTCTTTGTCCCCAGCTCAATGCGGCTTTGTGAAGGGACTGATTGTGCAGCGAGGGGCCTTTAGAAAAGGGCTCTCTTTGTGTCTGTGTGTCGGCCCATGCTGGTATAAATGACGCACTGTGAGATACAGGGGCAAACCTCGGGGACAAGGGAACCTCTTGGGGGAGGGCGGAGGGGGAGGGGCTTTGTGAACTCCAATCCCCCTCCACCCGGAAGGAATTAAGGCTATTTACATCCCATCAACGTAAGTGGGAGTCTCCCCACCCAGCAAGACCCTGTTGAAGGTCTCCAACAGGCCCCCCTTTTAAAGAGGGAGTCTCTCCATCAGGGACCACTTTTAAAGAAGAGGCACCGGCAAGGTGAAATTTACTGCCCAGCCCCCTAGTTTCCCTCCAAGTAAATTACTTCAGAGGGGCACTTAGGCTCAGCCAATCAAGGGTCTCATGTCGGCCAGACCCTGAAAGCCATTTGTGGTCAAGTTGATTGGGTTTTTAGAACAAAACGGAAGCTTTCGTGGTTAATTTTTTCACTGCCAGCCGCCAATCTTGAGATTGATTGAATCAGATCCAAAGGCTTGCAAAGCTGGGTGAAGGGTGGGCTTGTAGGCCCCATCGGTGCAAGGCTCCATCATTGTCGGCCTCAGCACAAGGATCAGTGCTGGGGCCCCAGCTATTCACAATCTGTATCAATGATTTGGATGAGGGGACCGAGTGAAATGTATCCAAGTTTGCTGATGATACAAAGCTCGGTGGGAATGTAAGTTGCGAGGAGGATACAAAGAGGCTTCAAGGGGATATAGACAGGGTAAGTGAGTGGGCAAGAACATGGCAAATGGAATATAATGTGGAGGAATGTGAAGTTATCCACTTTGGTAGGAAAAATAGAAAAACAGAGTATTTTAAATGGTGAGAGATTGGGAAATGTTGGTGTTCGGAGGGACCTGGGTGTCCTTGTACACCAATCACTGAAAGTTAACGTGCAGGTACAGCAAGCAATTAAGAAAGCAAATAGTATGTTGGCCTTTATTACAGGAGGATTTGAGTCTAAGAGTAAAGACGTCTTACTGCGATTATATCGGGTCCTGGTGAGACCACACCTGGAGTATTGTGTACAGTTTGGGTCTCCTTACCTAAGGAAGGATATACTTGCCATAGAGGGAGTGCAGCGAAGGTTCACCAGACGGATTCCTGGGATGGGGGGATTGTCCTATGAGGAGAGATTGAGTAGACTGGGACGATATTCTCTAGAGTTTAGAAGAATGAGAGGTGATCTCATTGAAACATATAACATTCTTACAGGGCTCGACAGGGTGGATGCAGGGAGGGTGTTTCCCCCCCGGGGCTGGGGAGTCTAGAACCAGGGGTCACAGTCTCAGGATAAGGGCTCGGCCATTTAGGACTGAGATGAGGAGAAACTTCTTCACTCAGAGGGTGGTGAATCTTTGGAATTCTCTGCCCCAGAGGGCTGCGGAGGCTCAGTCTTTGAGTATATTCAAGGCAGAGACCGGTAGATTTTTGGATATTAAGGGAATCGAGGGATATGGGGACAGTGCAGGAATGTAGGGTTGAGGTCAAAGATCAGCCGTGATCTTATTGAATGACGGAGCAGGCTTGAGGGGGGCGTATGGCCGACTCCTGCTCCTGTTTCTCATGTTCTTAATACCAAAGGGTCAGGGGTCAGGGGTCGGGGACCCTAATCCTGTGCATCTAATGGATCCTCCCGTTTCTAACCTGCCGCCGGGCTGACTGCGTGTCCGTTTCTTTCAGGCCATGGAGGAGATAGTGTCGCCCCGCGATGACCCCTCGCTCGTGCCCGAAGACGGCGGACCTCTCGACCTCCTCCTCCTCCCCCCCTCCTCCTCCTCCTCCGACGACCTGGTGTCGGGGGCCCGGGGGGAGGAGCGGCCGCTGTCGCCGGCATCGCCGCCACGCCGGGAGAACGGCGCGGAGCCGCCGCCGCCGCCGCCGCCGCCACCGTGGCCCGTGGCGGCCTTCGGGACGGACGTGTCCGAATTGGACTACGACGAGCTGGACCTGCAGCGCTTCTTCAACGGCCCGAGCCTGGGCCTGATGTCGGAGCTGGGCGGGGAGGCGGAGGGCGGGCGGGCCCGCAAGTACCCGTGCGCCATCTGCGGCAAGCGCTTCCGCTTCAACAGCATCCTCTCGCTGCACATGCGGATCCACACCGGGGAGAAGCCGTTCAAGTGCCCCCACTGCGACCACCGGGCGGCCCAGAAGGGCAACCTGAAGATTCACCTCCGCACCCACAAGGCCGGCGGGGCGGGCGGCCACGTCGACGGCAGAGGCCCCTGCAGGCCCGGCGAGGAGAACCGCCTGCTGCTGGAGCTGGAGGAGCGGGCCTTCCTGCGGGACAAGCAGGCCAAGGGGGCGGCGGGGCAGACTAGGCCCGACGGGAGCCTGCAGGAGGGCGGCGGCGGTGGTGGAGGAGGAACAGCCAGGCCGGAGGAGGAGGAGGAAGAGGACGGAAGCGGAGCCCGGGGCAGGGCCCGGCCGCCTCCCTCCCCTGCCCCGCCCGGCGCGGCCGGCTTCCGCTGCACCTTCTGCAAGGGCAAGTTCAAGAAGGCGGAGGAGCTGGAGCGCCACGCCCACATCCTGCACCGGCCCTACAAGTGCTCGCTGTGCCCGTTCGCCGCCTCGCTGGAGGGGCGGCTGGCCGAGCACTTGGAGGAGACCCACCTGGCGGCCGGCTCCCGAGAGGGCGGGGAGGGAGAGGAGGAGGAGGAGGAGGAGGAGGAGGACGGGGCCAGACCCGGGCTGCAGCAACAGCCGCCGCCGCACACGCCGCCACACACGCCGCCCGCCCCCGAGTTCCGGTGCCAGGTCTGCGGGCAGGCCTTCACCCAGTCCTGGTTCCTCAAGGGCCACATGCGCAAGCACAAGAACTCCTTCGACCACGGCTGCCAGGTGTGCGGCCGCCGCTTCAAGGAGCCCTGGTTCCTCAAGAACCACATGAAGGTCCACCTCAACAAGCTGGGGCTGAAGCTGGCGCCCCGCGGCGGGGAGCGGGGGCGCAGGGGCGCCAGGAGCGGCGTGGCCGGGCACCGGGGCGGCGGGGCAGTGGGGCCGCCGGGCCTGCTGGCCTACGACGCCTTCTACTCGGGCCTGCTGCTGGCCACCGGGCCTCGGCTGGAAGGAGGAGGAGGAGGCCTCGGAGGCCCCGGGAGGGCCGGTCAGCGCCCGCGGGAGGAGGGCGAGGACGAGGGAGGCCCGCCCAGAGCAGAGGGCAAGCGCTCCTTCCTGGGCTTCCTGGAGCTGGCAGGGCCCGGGGGCGGCAACTGCATGGAGCGGCTGCAGGCGGCAGCCAGGGCAGCGGACGCCAACCAGGGAGGCCCACGGCTCTGGCAGCTGGTGACCCGGGGCCTGGCGAGGGACCAGGCCCTGCTGGCCCGGGACCTCGAGGCCGAGGCTGCCCGGCAGAGGCAGAAGAACAAGCAGCAGCAGCAGCAGCTCTCCCGGATGTTGGGCCTGCCCTGGCAGGAAGGCCCGTTGCCGCCGGCGACGGCGGCCCAGAACGGCAGCGGGGCCTCGGAGAGACGCGGGGCGGGCGGAGAGGCCGACGGGCGGGAGAGGCTGACCGAGTGTCCCGACTGCGGACGGGGATTCAGGACCTACCAGCAGGTGGTGGTCCACTCCAGGGTCCACCGCAAGGGGCGGGCAGCCGAGGGGGACAAGTGGCGGAGGGACCCGCTGGCTGGATTCGGGCCTTGTGGCCGGCTCGCCGCCTCCGAGGGGAGGGGCCCCTCGGTGCCAGCGGGCTTGCCCGGCGACGGAGGAGAAGGAGGCGGCCTCCCACCTGGAGCTCAAGGTAAGACCCCCGCCCCAAGTAAGCGTCTCAGGCTTCGGTCTGCATCTCCCATTAGAGGGAGAATATTAAAGCTATAAGCAGCGTACGTTCACCAGGGTTGGGAAACTGTTTGATTGTGAGGGTAGAATTGAAGTACCCCAGGGCAATTTACACTGCGGCAGAGATGGCCGAGGACAACTAGAATAGAATAGAAACATAGACATTTACAGCACAGAGGGAGGCCATTTCGGCCCATCGTGTCCGCGCCGGCCGACCAAGAGCTACCCAGCCTAATCCCACTTTCCCGCTCTGGGTCCGTAGCCCTGTGGGTTACGACACTTCAGGAGCACATCCAGGTACTTTTTAAATGTGGTGAGGGTTTGTGCCTCTACCACCCTTTCAGGCCGTGAGTTCCGCCCCAGACCCCCACCGCCCTCTGGGTTTCCCCTCAAATCCCCTCTAAACCTCCCCCCAATTACTTTAAATCTATGCCGCAAAGTTAATTTAATCGAGGCTTTTTTTCTCAAATGGTGAAAGAATGGTACCAGGAATGAGGGAATTTAGTTATGTGGAGAGACGAGAGAAGCTGGGTTAATTAGTAATCTGAAAGTAAAGGATCCTCTCGGGAAGAATGATCAAATTAGATAAATTTCATCTTGAGTTTGAGAGTGACGTGGTTAAGTCCGAAACTAGGGTCTTAAATTTAAACACAGCCAATTACGGAGGTATAAGAAAGAAAGACTTGGAGAGAATGAGAGGATGAAGTGAGCTTGGAGGGGCAGCGCAGTGTGGAGAGAAAGACTTGCATTTATATAGCACCTTTCACAACCACCGGACGTCCCAAAGCGCTTTACAGCCAATGAAGTACTTTAGGAGTGCAGTCACTGTTGTATTGTGGGAAACGGCAATTTGTGCACAGCAAGCTCCCACACACAGCGATGTGATAATGACCCAGATCATCTGTTTTTTTATGTTATGTTGATTGAGGGATAAATATTGGCCCCAGGACACTGGGGATAACTCCCCTGCACTTCTTCCAAATAGTGCCATGGGATCTTTTATATCCACTTGAAAGAGCAGAGAGGGCCTCGGTTTAACGTCTCATCCGAAAGACGGCTCCTGCGACAGTGCAGCACTCCCCTGGGAGTGTCAGCCTAGATTTTTGTGCCCCAATCCCTGGAGTGGGACTTGAACCCACAACCTTCTGACTTGGAGGCGAGTGTGCTGTCCACTGAGACATGGCTGGCACTAAAGGCTGAGTTGCTGAGATAGATTGGGAAATTATATTAAAAGATATGACAGTAGATAAGCAATGGCAAACATGTAAAGAAAGAATTCATCATTCACAATGAATATATATTCCGTTGAGGAATAAAAACTTCACTGGAAAAGTGGTACAGGGGGTTGATCCATAGTTAACTAGAGAAGTTCAGGATAGTATTAGATTAAAAGAAGCTTGCAAAGTTGCCAAAAAGAGTCGTAATCCTGAGCCTTGGGAGAGTTTTAAAAATCAGCAAAGGGTGACCAATAAATTACCAAAGAGGGAAAAAAAAAGTATACAAGTGTAAATAGCAAGAAATATGAAATCAGATTGTAAGAACATTTACAAGTATGTAAAAAGGAAGAAATTAGCAAAAGTAAATGTTGGTCCCTTAGAGGCAGAGACAGGAGAAATTATAATGGGGAGAAAAGAAAATGGCAGAGACATTAAACAAATATTTTGTGCCTGTCTTCACATTAGAAGACACAAAGGGGGAGAAATTGCACAGTCCCTGCGGCAGGCACGTAAGTCCCGCACCGCTCATGATATTGGGGTTATCGCCCCCGAAAGGAAGTGGAAAGCAAAATAACGTATTCCACTTCCTCTGTGGGGCACTATGGGGGCGGAAGCACGGGGAGAGGGACACAGCGCTTTGGTGAGGCCACACCTGGAGTACCGCGCGCAGTTTTGATCTCCTTACCGAAGGGAGGATATACTTGCCATAGAGGGAGTGCATCGAAGGTTCACCAGACTGATTCCTGGGATGGGGGGATTGTCCTATGAGGAGAGGTTGAGTAGACTGGGCCGATATTCTCTAGAGTTTAGAAGAATGAGAGATGATCTCATTGAAACATACAACATTCTCACAGGGCTTGACAGGGTAGATGCAGGGAGGGTGTTTCCCCCCCGGGCTGGGGAGTCTAGAACCAGGGGTCACAGTCTCAGGATAAGGGGTCGGCCATTTAGGACTGAGATGAGGAGAAACTTCTTCACTCAGAGGGTGGTAAATCTTTGGAATTCTCTGCCTCAGAGGGCTGTGGAGGCTCAGTTTTTGAGTATATTCAAGGCAGAGATCAATAGATTTTTGGATATTAAGGGAATCGAGGGATTATGGGGACAGTGCAGGAAAGTGGGGTTGAGGTCGAAGGTCAGCCATGATCTTATTGAATGGCGGAGCAGGCTCGAGGGGCCGAATGGCCGACTCCTGCTCCTAATTCTTACGTTCTCCTTAGAGCAGAGAAGGTTAAGGGGAGATTTAATAAAGGTGTTCAAAATCATGAATGGCTTTGATAGAGTTTTAAGGAGCAATTGTTTCCAGTGTTAACCAAGGACACAGATTCATGGTAATTGGCAGAAGTACTAGAGGAGGAGAAACGTTGTTCCACAGCAAGTGGGTTGCTGTGACATAGAAGGCACGGCCTGAAAGGGCGGTGCAAGCAGATTTAATAGTAACTTTCAAAAGGGATTTGGATCAATATGTGGAAAGGAAAAATTTGCAGGGCTAATGGGGAAAGAGCAGAGGGGAGTGGAACTAATTGGGTAGTTCACTCAAAGAGCCAGCACAAGCATGAAGGCTGAATGGCCTCCTTCTGTGCTGAACACTTCTACAATTCTTTGTCCTGGTTGGGGAGTCATTGACGAGGGTTCATCCATTTTAAAATTGTTCCAATTGTGAGGAGAAACAAAGAAACATAGAAACATAGAAAATAGGTGCAGGAGTAGGCCATTTGGCCCTTTGAGCCTGCATCGCCATTCAACATGATCATGGCTGATCATTCTCTCAGTACCACTTTCCTGCTTTTTCACCATACCCCTTGATCCCTTTAACAGTAAGGGCCACAGAGGGTAGGAGTAATTTCTTCACACCGAGGGTTGTTGGACTGCGGAATGATTTGCCACAGGGTGTAATGGAGGCAAAGGCCATTGAATCTTGCAAGGAAATAGTAGATAAATACTTGAAGCATAAGAGGATACAGGGCTACGGGGAGAGAGCGGGGCAGTGGGATTAGTTTGGGATTGATACTGGGCTATGGGAAGAGAGCGGGGCAGTGGGATTAGTTTGGGGATTGATACAGGGCTATGGGAAGAGAGCGGGGCAGTGGGATTAGTTTGGGATTGATACAGGACTATGGGGAGAGAGCGGGGCAGTGGGATTAGTGTGGGATTGATACAGGGCTATGGGGAGAGAGCGGGGCAGTGGGATTAGTTTGGGGATTGATACAGGGCTATGGGAAGAGAGCGGGTCAGTGGGATTAGTTTGGGATTGATACAGGGCTATGGGGAGAGAGTGGGGCAGTGGGATTAGTTTGGGATTGATACAGGGTTATGGGGAGAGAGTGGGGCAGTGGGATTAGTTTGTGGTTGATACAGGGCTATGGGGAGAGAGTGGGGCAGTGGGATTAGTTTGGGATTGATTCAGGGCTATAGGGAGAGCGGGACAGTGGGATTAGTTTGGGATTGATACAGGACTACGGGAGAGAGTGGGGCAGTGGGATTAGTTTGGAGTTGATACAGGGCTATGGGGAGAGAGCGGGGCAGTGGGATTAGTTTGGGATTGATACAGGGCTATGGGGAGAGCGGGGCAGTGGGATTAGTTTGGGGATTGATACAGGGCTATGGGGAGAGATCGGGTCAGTGGGATTAGTTTGTGGTTGATACAGGGCTATGGGGAGAGAGCGGGGCAGTGGGATTAGTTTGGGATTGATACAGGGCTATGGGGAGAGAGCGGGGCAGTGGGATTAGTTTGGGATTGATACAGGGCTATGGGGAGAGAGTGGAGCAGTAGGATTAGTTTGGGGACTGATACAGGGCTATGGGGAGAGAGTGGGGCAGTGAGATTAGTTTGGGATTGATACAGGACTATGGGGAGAGAGCAGGGCAGTGGGATTAGTCTGGGATTGATACTGGGCTATGGGGAGAGAGTGGGGCAGTGGGATTAGTTTTGGATTGATATTGGGCTACGGGGAGAGAGCGGGGCAGTGGGATTAGTTTGGGATTGATACAGGGCTATGGGGAGAGCGTGGGGCAGTGGGATTAGTTTGGGGACTGATACAGGGCTATGGGGAGAGAGTGGGGCAGTGAGATTATTTTGGGATTGATACAGGGCTATGAGGAGAGAGCGGGCAGTGGGATAAGTTTGGGTTTGATACAGGGCTATGAGGAGAGAACGGGGCAGTGGGATTAGTTTGTGGTTGATACTGGGCTACGGGGAGAGAGTGGGGCAGTGGGATTAGTTTGGGATTGATACTGGGCTACGGGGAGAGAGTGGGGCAGTGGGATTAGTTTGGGATTGATACAGGGCTATGGGGAGAGAGCGGGGCAGTGGGATTAGTCTGGGATTGATACAGGGCTATGGGGAGAGAGCGGGGCAATGGGATTAGTCTGGGATTGATCTGGCAAAGAGCCAACACCGACTCGATGGGCCAAATGATCCTTTTGCAGTACTATTTTGCTGTTAATTGATGATGAATATTTGAAGTCAGGATATTATGGGTTGGTTAAAAAGAGGAGCATAGTACGAATCATGTTATTGTAAATCGACAGGGATATGCTGTACACCGATGAGGCCTTACTTCGGACGTTATATGAAATTGTGGTCACTACACATCCAACTACACCAGAAAATGGCGCAATGAGGGGCACTGTGATCGATAGGAACACAAGTAGGAGAATCAGCCCCTCGCTCATTCAATTAGATCGTGGCTGGTCTGTATCTTAACCCCATCTGCCCGCCTTGGTTCCGTAACCCTTAATACCCCGATAAAAATCTAGCAATCTCAGCTTTGCAATTTTCTATTGACCCCTAGCCTGAACAACTTTCTTTTGCGGGCGATGGGGAGTTGGGGCAGGAAAGGGTTTAAGAGTTCCAGATTCCCACTACCCTTTGTGAGAAGAAGTGCTTCCTGACCTCACCGGTGAATGGTCGGGCTCTAATTGTAAGGTTGGGCGCGACTGCTGCCAACAAACCGGTTGCTGTGTGCTTCCGACGCGTTACGGGAACCGGCTCATTTTTTTTTAATTAAAATGCCGCGGAGGGAGAGGACTCCTTGAAAAAATGCCGGCAGGGAGCACACTCATGGAAAAAGTTCAGAGAAGGTTCACTCGGTTGATTCCTGAGATGAGGGGGTTGACGTATGAAGAAAGGTTGAGCAGGTTGGGCCTATACTCATTGGAGTTTAGAAGAATGAGAGGTGATCTTATTGAAACCTATAAGATTCTGAGGGGGTGGACAGGGTGGATGCAGAGAGGATGTTTCCCCTCGTGGGGGAATCTAGAACGAGGGGGCATAGTCTCAGAATAAGGGTCCGCCCATTTAAAACTGAGATGAGGAGGAATTTCTTCTCTCAGAGGGTTGTAAATCTGTGGAATTCTCTGTCCCAGAGAGCTGTGGAGGCTGGGTCATTGAATATATTTAAGGCGGAGATAGACAGATCTTTGAGCGATAAGGGAGTGAAGGGTTATGGGGAGCGGGCGGGGAAGTGGAGCTGAGTCCATGATCAGATCAGCCGTGATCTTATTGAATGGCGGAGCAGGCTCGAGGGGCCGAATGGCCGACTCCTGCTCCTATTCCTTATGTTCTCATGTTAGAAACATTCCAGATTAATGCGCAGTACACTTTGCACAGCTTCTGGTCATTGGCAGCAGACACTCTGTTTCAGGTTGTGCCCCCTGGTTCTGGACTACCCTACCAGAGGAAATACTTTCTCTCTGTCTGCCCTATTGAATCCTTCAATCATATTAAACACCTCGATTAGATCACCCCTGAATCTTTTATACTCGCGGGAACACAAGCGCACTCTATGCAGCCTGCCCTCATAATTTAACCCCTTTTAGCCCCCGGTATCATTCTGGTGAGTCTGCACTGCAGCCCCTGCAAGGCCAATGGGCCAGAAATCGTGGTCTCCAGGGGCACGTACGATGAGTGCACACACGCATGGAGGACCCCAAGTGCCAGTTCTTGGCGCGCACTGTGCATGTGCCGAAATGCAGCACTTGCGAACGGTCAAAATGTCCCTTTGACAGTTCCAACGCATCCCCGGGAGAAAGGCCTTCACAGGCGGAGACTAGGGCTATTTGCCCACCGCCTGCCCAGTGAATGTCCTTCAAACTCTTACGCCTGGTGAAAGCAAGCGAAAGGCCTGCTCTTATCAGCGTAAGAGTTTTCAAAGATAGAAAAATAAAATTTATCAATAATTTTTATATCAAAAACCCTGACCATTGAGGTAAGTTTACCCCTATTAAAACAATTTTTTTTTTAATTCAAAAGAATTTTTTTGTCTAAAACATCTAATTAAATTTAATTCCAATTAATTTTAAATATGTGAAGTGTTTTTCTTATTTATTTAAAAAGTTTGTGTTTTTGAGGGTATTCCCATTGATAGAAAGGGTGATCTGCGTCCAAACAGAACTCACCATTACTGTGAATGGGATAGGTCATTTTCATTGGTTGGTCCGGCCCATGTGATCCCAGGCTGCACATACGCTCCTGGAATACATGGGCCCCTACGCTCGGCACGCAAGTCATCCGAGACCACGACATATTTTCGTTAAAAAACATTTCGGTCGGAGGCCTCCGACAGCAGGAAGCCTCCGTCCGTAATTTCCGGGCCAGCATATCGTTCCTGAGGTGCGGTGCACAGAATTGAACACAGTTCTCCAGATGGGGTCTAACCAGATGGGGTACAACTCTCACAATACCTTCCACCCTTTGTACTCCATTACTGATCCCCTGTAAAATGGGAGAGCACTATGGAGAAATGGAAGGACCCAATCGAGGGGCGTAAAGTATTAAATGGGAGAGAATGGGTTAAGGAAGGTCTCGATCGAGGGTATAAAATATTAAATGGGAGAGAGGGGGTTAAACAGGGTCCCGATCGAGGGTATAAAATATTAAATGGGAGAGAGGGGGTTAAACAGGGTCCTGATTGAGGGTATAAAATATTAAATGGGAGAGAGGGTTAAGGAGGGTCCTGATTGAGGGTATAAAATATTAAATGGGAGAGAGAGGGTTAAGGAGGGTCCAGATTGAGGGTATAAAATATTAAATGGGAGAGAGGGGGTTAAACAGGGTCCCGATCGAGAGTGTAAAATATTAAATGGGAGAGAGGGGGTTAAACAGGATCCCGATCAAGAGAATAAAATATTAAATGGGCGAGAGAGGGTTAAACAGGGTCCTGATTGAGGGTATAAAATATTAAATGGGAGAGAGAGGGTTAAAGAGGGTCCAGATTGAGGGTATAAAATATTAAATGGGAGAGAGGGGGTTAAACAGGGTCCCGATCGAGAGTGTAAAATATTAAATGGGAGAGAGGGGGTTAAACAGGGTCCCGATCGAGAGTGTAAAATATTAAATGGGAGAGAGGGGGTTAAACAGGGTCCCGATCGAGAGTGTAAAATATTAAATGGGAGAGAGGGGGTTAAACAGGGTCCCGATCAAGAGAATAAAATATTAAATGGGCGAGAGGGGGTTAAACAGGGTCCCGATTGAGGGTATAAAATATTAAATGGGAGAGAGAGGATTAAACAGGGTCCCGATTGAGGGTATAAAATATTAAATGGGAGAGAGAGGGTTAAGGAGGGTCCTGATTGAGGGTATAAAATATTAAATGGGAGAGAGGGGGTTAAACAGGGTCCCGATCGAGGGTATAAAATATTAAATGGGAGAGAGAGGGTTAAACAGGGTCCCGATCAAGAGAATAAAATATTAAATGGGAGAGAGGGGGTTAAACAGGGTCCCGATCGAGAGTGTAAAATATTAAATGGGAGAGAGGGGGTTAAACAGGGTCCCGATCAAGAGAATAAAATATTAAATGGGCGAGAGGGGGTTAAACAGGGTCCCGATTGAGGGTATAAAATATTAAATGGGAGAGAGAGGGTTAAACAGGGTCCCGATCGAGAGTATAAAATATTAAATGGGAGAGAGAGGGTTAAGGAGGGTCCTGATTGAGAGTATAAAATATTAAATGGGAGAGAGAGGATTAAACAGGGTCCCGATTGAGGGTATAAAATATTAAATGGGAGAGAGAGGGTTAAGGAGGGTCCTGATTGAGGGTATAAAATATTAAATGGGAGAGAGGGGGTTAAACAGGGTCCCGATCGAGGATATAAAATATTAAATGGGAGAGAGAGGGTTAAACAGGGTCCCGATCGAGAGTGTAAAATATTAAATGGGAGAGAGGGGGTTAAAAAGGGTCCCGATTGAGGGTATACAATATTAAATGGGAGAGAGAGGGTTAAACAGGGTCCCGATCGAGGGTATAAAATATTAAATGGGAGAGAGAGGGTTAAACAGGGTCCTGATTGAGGGTATAAAATATTAAATGGGAGAGAGAGGGTTAAACAGGGTCCCGATCAAGGGTATAAAATATTAAATGGGAGAGAGAGGGTTAAACAGGGTCCTGATTGAGGGTATAAAATATTAAATGGGAGAGAGGGGGTTAAACAGGGTCCCGATCAAGTGTATAAAATATTAAATGGGAGAGAGGGGGTTCAGGAGGGTCCCGATTGAGGATATAAAATATTAAATGGGAGAGAGGGGGTTAAACAGGGTCCCGATTGAGGGTATAAAATATTAAATGGGAGAGAGAGGATTAAGGAGGGATCCGATTGAGGGTATAAAATATTAAATGGGAGAGAGAGGATTAAACAGGGTCCCAATCGAGAGTATAAAATATTAAATGGGAGAGAGGGGGTTAAACAAGGTCCCGATCGAGAGTATAAAATATTAAATGGGAGAGAGACAGTTAAGGAGAGACCTTGGGACAGGAACAATCAAGGAAAATGATCAGTGTTTGAAGTTCCGAGGAAGCACTGACTCAAGATTCCGGGCGTTTTTCCTATGGGTAACAGGAGACTTTGATCTGTGTCACTGGAGATTGAGCTTATTAAGGGAGTCGGCAAGTTTGATCCAGGGAAGTCATTCAGTGTAGTGAAGCGTTCAAATCCCAGAAGGACAGGAGATAAAATCAAGGAAACTCAGAGTTTAGGATGGTTGTTTAGTAAAATTTATTCACCCAAAGGACTCTAATGTTAAATAACATTGGAGTAGAGACAGGCCGTGATATCAAGCTAGTCTGTCCTCTCTTCATACATCCCACACCCGTTTACTGCCATTAACCTATTTTCCAGTCTAATCCCACTCTCCCCCTCACTCACTCCCCACCCAGTCAAATCTCACTCTCCCCCTCACTCCCCACCCAGTTTAATCACACTCTCCCCCTCACTCACTCCCCACCCAGTCTAATTTCACTCTCCCCCTCACTCACTCCCCACCCAGTCTTATCCCACTCTCCCACTCACTCCCCGCCCAGTCTAATTCCACTCTCCCTCTCACTCACTCCCCACCCAGTCTAATCCCATTCTCCCCCTCACTCCCCACCCAGTCTAATCCCACTCTCCCCCTCACTCACTCCCCACCCAGTCTAATTCCACTCTCCCCCTCACTCACTCCCCACCCAGTCTAATCCCACTCTCCCCCTCACTCACTCCCCACCCAGTCTAATCCCACTCACTCCCCACCCAGTCTAATCCCACTCTCCCCGTCACTCACTTCCCACCCAGTCTAATCCCACTCTCTCCCTCACTCACTCCCCACCCAGTCTAATCCCACTCTCCCCCTCACTCACTCCCCACCCAGTCTAATTCCACTCTCCCCCTCACTCACTTCCCACCCAGTCAAATCCCACTCTCGCCCTCACTCACTCCCCACCCAGTCTAATCCCACTCTCCCCCTCACTCACTACCCACTCAGTCTAATCCCACTCGCCCCGTCACTCCCCACGCAGTCTAATCCCACTCTCTCCCTCACTCCCCACCCAGTCTAATCCCACTCACCCCCTCACTCACTCCCCACTCAGTCTAATCCCACTCTCCCCCTCACTCCCCACTCAGTCTAATCCCACTCTCCCCCTTATTCACTCCCCACCCAGTCTAATCCCACTCTCCCCCTCACTCCCCACCCAGTCTAATCCCACTCTCTCCCTCACTCACTCCACACCCAGTCTAATTCCACTCTCCCCCTCACTCACTTCCCACCCAGTCTAATCCCACTCTCCCCCTCACTCACTTCCCACCCTTCTAATCCCACTCACTCCCCACCCAGTCTAATCCCACTCTCCCCGTCACTCACTTCCCACCCAGTCTAATCCCACTCTCTCCCTCACTCACTCCCCACCCAGTCTAATCCCACTCTCCCCCTCACTCACTCCCCACCCAGTCTAATTCCACTCTCCCCCTCACTCACTTCCCACCCAGTCAAATCCCACTCTCGCCCTCACTCACTCCCCACCCAGTCTAATCCCACTCACCCCCTCACTCACTACCCACTCAGTCTAATCCCACTCGCCCCGTCACTCCCCACGCAGTCTAATCCCACTCTCTCCCTCACTCCCCACCCAGTCTAATCCCACTCACCCCCTCACTCACTCCCCACTCAGTCTAATCCCACTCTCCCCCTCACTCCCCACTCAGTCTAATCCCACTCTCCCCCTTATTCACTCCCCACCCAGTCTAATCCCACTCTCCCCCTCACTCCCCACCCAGTCTAATCCCACTCTCCCCTCACTCACTCCTCACCCAGTCTAATCCCACTCTCCCCCTCACTCACTCCCCACCCAGTCTAATCCCACTCTCTCCCTCACTCACTCCACACCCAGTCTAATTCCACTCTCCCCCTCACTCACTTCCCACCCAGTCTAATCCCACTCTCCCCCTCACTCACTTCCCACCCAGTCTAATCCCACTCGCCCACTCATTCCCCACCCAGTCTAATCCCACTCTCCCCGTCACTCCCCACCCAGTCTAATCCCACTCTCTCCCTCACTCCCCACCCAGTCTAATCCCACTCTACCCCTCACTCACTCCCCACTCAGTCTAATCCCACTCTCCCCCTCACTCCCCACTCAGTCTAATCCCACTCTCCCCCTCACTCCCCACCCAGTCTAATCCCACTCTACCCCTCACTCCCCACCCAGTCTAATCCCACTCTCTCCCTCACTCACTCCCCACCCAGTCTAATCCCACTCTCCCCCTCACTCACTCCCCACCCAGTCGAATCCCACTCTCCCCCTGACTCATTCCCCACTCAGTCTAATCCTACTCGCCCCCTCACTCACTCCCCACCCAGTCTAATCCCACTCTCTCCCTCACTCCCCTCCCAGTCTAATCCCACTCTCCCCCTCACTCCCCACCCAGTTTAATCCCACTCTACCCCTCACTCACTCCCCACCCAGTCTAATCCCACTCTCCCCCTCACTCACTCCCCACCCAGTCTAATCCCACTCTCCCACTCACTCCCACCCAGTCTAATCCCACTCTCCCCCTCACTCACTCCCTCCCCCAGTCTAATCCCACTCTCCCCCTCACTCCCCACCCAGTTTAATCCCACTCTACCCCTCACTCACTCCCCACCCAGTCTAATCCCACTCTCCCCCTCACTCACTCCCCACCCAGTCTAATCCCACTCACCCCCTCACTCACTCCGTCCCCCAGACTAATCCCACTCTCTCCCTCACTCACTCCCCACCCAGTCTAATCCCACTCTCCCCCTCACTCCCCACCCAGTCTAATCCCACTCTCCCCCTCACTCCCCACCCAGTCTAATCCCACTCTCCCCCTCACTCACTCCCCACCCAGTCTAATCCCACTCTCCCCCTCACTCCCCACCCAGTCTAATCCCACTCTCCCCCTCACTCACTCCGTCCCCAGACTAATCCCACTCTCTCCCTCACTCACTCCCCACCCAGTCTAATCCCACTCTCTCCCTCACTCCCCACCCAGTCTAATCCCACTCTCCCCCTCACTCACTTCCCACCCTTCTAATCCCACTCACTCCCCACCCAGTCTAATCCCACTCTCCCCGTCACTCACTTTCCACCCAGTCTAATCCCACTCTCTCCCTCACTCACTCCCCACCCAGTCTAATCCCACTCTCCCCCTCACTCACTCCCCACCCAGTCTAATTCCACTCTCCCCCTCACTCACTTCCCACCCAGTCAAATCCCACTCTCGCCCTCACTCACTCCCCACCCAGTCTAATCCCACTCTCCCCCTCACTCACTACCCACTCAGTCTAATCCCACTCGCCCCGTCACTCCCCACGCAGTCTAATCCCACTCTCTCCCTCACTCCCCACCCAGTCTAATCCCACTCACCCCCTCACTCACTCCCCACTCAGTCTAATCCCACTCTCCCCCTCACTCCCCACTCAGTCTAATCCCACTCTCCCCCTTATTCACTCCCCACCCAGTCTAATCCCACTCTCCCCCTCACTCCCCACCCAGTCTAATCCCACTCTCTCCCTCACTCACTCCACACCCAGTCTAATTCCACTCTCCCCCTCACTCACTTCCCACCCAGTCTAATCCCACTCTCCCCCTCACTCACTTCCCACCCAGTCTAATCCCACTCGCCCACTCACTCCCCACCCAGTCTAATCCCACTCTCTCCCTCACTCACTCCCCACCCAGTCTAATCCCACTCTCCCCGTCACTCCCCACCCAGTCTAATCCCACTCTCTCCCTCACTCCCCACCCAGTCTAATCCCACTCTACCCCTCACTCACTCCCCACTCAGTCTAATCCCACTCTCCCCCTCACTCCCCACTCAGTCTAATCCCACTCTCCCCCTCACTCCCCACCCAGTCTAATCCCACTCTACCCCTCACTCCCCACCCAGTCTAATCCCACTCTCTCCCTCACTCACTCCCCACCCAGTCTAATCCCACTCTCCCCCTCACTCACTCCCCACCCAGTCGAATCCCACTCTCCCCCTGACTCATTCCCCACTCAGTCTAATCCTACTCGCCCCCTCACTCACTCCCCACCCAGTCTAATCCCACTCTCTCCCTCACTCCCCTCCCAGTCTAATCCCACTCTCCCCCTCACTCCCCACCCAGTTTAATCCCACTCTACCCCTCACTCACTCCCCACCCAGTCTAATCCCACTCTCCCCCTCACTCACTCCCCACCCAGTCTAATCCCACTCTCCCACTCACTCCCACCCAGTCTAATCCCACTCTCCCCCTCACTCACTCCCTCCCCCAGTCTAATCCCACTCTCCCCCTCACTCCCCACCCAGTTTAATCCCACTCTACCCCTCACTCACTCCCCACCCAGTCTAATCCCACTCTCCCCCTCACTCACTCCCCACCCAGTCTAATCCCACTCACCCCCTCACTCACTCCGTCCCCCAGACTAATCCCACTCTCTCCCTCACTCACTCCCCACCCAGTCTAATCCCACTCTCCCCCTCACTCCCCACCCAGTCTAATCCCACTCTCCCCCTCACTCCCCACCCAGTCTAATCCCACTCTCCCCCTCACTCACTCCCCACCCAGTCTAATCCCACTCTCCCCCTCACTCCCCACCCAGTCTAATCCCACGCTCCCCCTCACTCACTCCGTCCCCAGACTAATCCCACTCTCTCCCTCACTCACTCCCCACCCAGTCTAATCCCACTCTCTCCCTCACTCCCCACCCAGTCTAATCCCACTCTCCCCCTCACTCCCCACCCAGTCTAATCCCACTCTCCCCCTCACTCCCCACCCAGTCTAATCCCACTCTCCCCCTCACTCACTCCCCACCCAGTCTAATCCCACTCTCCCCCTCACTCCCCACCCAGTCTAATCCCACTCTCCCCCTCACTCCCCACCCAGTCTAATCCCACTCTCCCCCTCACTCACTCCCCACCCAGTCTAATTCCACTCTCCCCCTCACTCCCCACCCAGTCTGATCCCACTCTCCCCCCCACTCCCCACCCAGTCTAATCCTACTCTCCCCCTCAGTCCCCACCCAGTCTAATCCCACTCTCCCCCTCACTCACTCCCCACCCAGTCTAATCCCACTCTCCCCCTCACTCACTCCCCACCAAGTCTAACCCCACTCTCCCCCTCACTCACTCCCCACCCAGTCTAATCCCACTCTCCCCCTCACTCACTCCCCACCCAGTCTAATCCCACTCTCCCACTCATTCCCCACCCAGTCTAATCCCACTCTCCCCCTCACTTACTCCCTCCCCCAGTCTAATCCTACTCACTCACTCACTCACTTCCCACACAGTCTAATCCCACTCTCCCCCTCAGTCCCCACCCAGTCTAATCCCACTCTCCCCCTCACTCACTCCCCACCCAGTCTAATCCCACTCTCCCCCTCACTCACTCCCCACCAAGTCTAACCCCACTCTCCCCCTCACTCACTCCCCACCCAGTCTAATCCCACTCTCCCCCTCACTCACTCCCCACCCAGTCTAATCCCACTCTCCCACTCATTCCCCACCCAGTCTAATCCCACTCTCCCCCTCACTCACTCCCTCCCCCAGTCTAATCCTACTCTCTCACTCACTCACTTCCCACACAGTCTAATCCCACTCTCCCCTTCACTTACTCCCCACCCAGTCTAATCCCACTCTCCCCCTCACTCACTCCCCACCCAGTCTAATCGCACTCTCCCCCTCACTCACTCCGTCCCCCAGACTAATCCCACTCTCCCCCTCACTCACTCCCCACCCAGTCTAATCCCACTCTCCCCCTCACTCCCCACCCAGTCGAATCCCACTCTCCCCCTCACTCCCCACCCAGTCTAATCCCACTCTCCCCCTCACTCCCCACCCAGTCTAATCCCACACTCCCCCTCACTCACTCCCCACCCAGTCTAATCCCACTCTCCCCCTCACTCACTCCCCACCCAGTCTAATCCCACTCTCTCCCTCACTCACTCCCCACACAGTCTAATCCCACTCTCTCCCCCTCACTCCCCACCCAGTCTAATCCCACTCTCTCCCTCACTCACTCCCCACCCAGTCTAATCCCACTCTCCCCCTCACTCACTCCCCACCTAGTCTAATCCCACTCTCCCCCTCACTCACTCCCCACCCAGTCTAATCCCACCCTCGCCCTCACTCACTACCCACCCAGTCTAATCCCACTCTCCCCCTCACTCCCCACCTAGTCTAATCCCACTCTCCCCCTCACGCACTCCTCACCCAGTCTAATCCCACTCTCTCCCTCACTCACTCCCCACCCAGTCTAATCCCACTCTCCCACTCCCTCCCCACCCAGTCTAATCCCACTCTCTCCCTCACTCCCCACCCAGTCTAATCCCACTCTCCCCCTCAGTCCCCACCCAGTCTAATCCCACTCTCCCCCTCACTCACTCCCCACCCAGTCTAATCCCACTCTCTCCCTCACTCACTCCCCAACCAGTCTAATCCCACTCTCCCCCTCACTCACTCCCCACCCAGTCTAATCCCACTCTCTCCCTCACTCACTGCCCACCCAGTCTAATCCCACTCTCCCCCTCACTCACTCCCCACCCAGTCTAATCCCACTCTCCCCCTCACTCACTCCCCACCCAGTCTAATCCCACTCTCCCACTCCCTCCCCACCCAGTCTAATCCCACTCTCCCCCTCACTCACTCCCCACCCAGTCTAATCCCACTCTCCCCCTCACTCACTCCCTCTGCCAGTCTAATCCTACTCTCTCACTCACTCACTTTCCACCCGGTCTAATCCCACTCTCCCCCTCACTCACTCCCCACCCAGTCTAATCCCACTCTCCCCCTCACTCCCCACCCAGTCTAATCCCACTCTCCCCCTCACTCACTCCCCACCCAGTCTAACCCCACTCTCCCCCTCACTCACTCCCCACCTATTCTAATCCCACTCTCCCACTCACTCACTCCGTCCCCCAGTCTAATCCCACTCTCTCCCTCACTCACTCCGTCCCACAGACTAATCCCACTCTCTCCCTCACTCACTCCCCACCCAGTCTAATCCCACTCTCCCCCTCACTCACTCCCCACCCAGTCTAATCCCACTCTCCCCCTCACTCACTCCCCACCCAGTCTAATCCCACTCTCCCCCTCACTCCCCACCCAGTCTAATCTCACTCTCTCCCTCACTCACTCCCCACCCAGTCTAATCCCACTCTCCCCCTCACTCATTCCCCACCCAGTCTAATCCCACTCTCCCCCTCACTCACTCCCTCCCCCAGTCTAATCCCACTCTCTCACTCACTCACTTCCCACCCAGTCTAATCCCACTCTCCCCCTCACTCCCCACCCAGTCTAATCCCACTCTCCCCCTCACTCCCCACTCAGTCTAACCCCACTCTCCCCCTCACTCCCCACCCAGTCTAATCCCACTCTCCCCCTCACTCACTCCCCACCCAGTCTAATCCCACTCTCTCCCTCACTCACTCCCCACCCAGTCTAATCCCACTCTCTCCCTCACTCCCCACCCAGTCTAATCCCACTCTCCTCCTCACTCACTCCCCACCCAGTCTGATCCCACTCTCCCCCTCACTCCCCACCCAGTCTAATCCCACTCTCCCCCTCACTCACTCCCCACCCAGTCTAATCCCACTCTCTCCCTCACTCCCCACCCAGTCTAATCCCACTCTCGCCCTCACTCACTCCCCACCCAGTCTAATCCCACTCTCCCTCTCACTCCCCACCCAGTCTAATGCCACTCTCACCGTCACTCCCCAGCCAGTCTAATCCCACTCTCACCTCACTCACTCCTCACCCAGTCTAATCCCACTCTCCCCCTCACTCACTCCCCACCCAGTCTAATCCCACTCTCCCCTTCACTCACTCCCCACCCAGTCTAATCCTTCTCTCCCCCTCACTCACTCCCCACCCAGTCTCATCCCACTCTCTCGTTCACTCACTCCCCACACAGTCTAATCCCACTCTCTCCCTCACTCACTCCCCACCCAGTCTAATCCCACTCTCACTCTTACTCACCCACCATCCAGACTAATCCCACTCTCCCTCTCACTCACTCCCCACCCAGTCTAATCCTACTCTCCCCCTCACTCCCCACCCAGTCTAATTCCACTCTCCCCCTCACTCCCCACCCAGTCTAATCTCACTCTCCTCTCACTCACTCCTCACCCAGTCTAATCCCACTCTCCCCCTCACTCACTCCGTCCCCAGTCTAATCCCATTCTCCCCCTCATTCACTCCTCACCCAGTCTAATCCCACTCTCTCCCTCACTCCCCACCCAGTCTAATCCCACTCTCCCCCTCACTCACTCCCCACCCAGTCTAATCCCACTCTCCCCCTCACTCACTCCCCACCCAGTCTAATCCCACTCGTCCCGTCACTCCCCACGCAGTCTAATCCCACTCTCTCCCTCACTCCCCACCCAGTCTAATCCCACTCTCCCTTTCACTCACTCCCCACTCAGTCTAATCCCACTCTCCCCCTCACTCCCCACTCAGTCTAATCCCAGTCTCCCCCTCACTCACTCCCCACCCAGTCTAATCCCACTCTCCCCCTCACTCACTCACCACCCAGTCTAATCCCACTCTCCCCCTCACTCCCCACCCAGTCTAATCCCACTCTCCCCCTCACTCCCCACCCAGTCTAATCCCACTCTCCCCCTCACTCCCCACCCAGTCTAATCCCACTCTCCCCCTCACTCCCCACCCAGTCTAATCCCACTCTCCCCCTCACTCACTCCCCACCCAGTCTAATCCCACTCTCCCCCTCACTCCCCACCCAGTCTAATCCCACTCTCCCCCTCACTCCCCACCCAGTCTAATCCCACTCTCCCCCTCACTCACTCCCCACCCAGTCTAATCCCACTCTCCCCCTCACTCCCCACCCAGTCTAATCCCACTCTCCCCCTCACTCCCCACCCAGTCTAATTCCACTCTCCCCCTCAGTCCCCACCCAGTCTAATCCCACTCTCCCCCTCACTCACTCTCCACCCAGTCTAATCCCACTCTCCCCCTCACTCACTCTCCACCCAGTCTAATCCCACTCTCCCCCTCACTCACTCTCCACCCAGTCTAATCCCACTCTCTCCCTCACTCACTCCCCACACAGTCTAATCCCACTCTCACCCTCACTCACTCCCCACCCAGTCTAATCCCACTCTCTCCCTCACTCACTCCCCACCCAGTCTAATCCCACTCTCCCCCTCACTCACTCCCCATGCAGTCTAATCCCACTCTCCCCCTCACTCACTCCCCACCCAGTCTTATCCCACTCTCCCACTCATTCCCCACCCAGTCTAATCCCACTCTCCCCCTCACTCACTCCCTCCCCCAGTCTAATCCTACTCTCTCACTCACTCACTTCCCACCCAGTCTAATCCCACTCTCCCCCTCACTCACTCCCCACCCAGTCTAATCCCACTCTCCCCCTCACTCCCCACCCAGTCTAATCCCACTTTCTCCCTCACTCACTCCCCACCCAGTCTAATCCCACTCTCCCCCTCATTCACTTCCCACCCAGTCTATTCCCACTCTCCCCCTCACTCCCCACCCAGTCTAATCCCACTCTCACCCTCACTCCCCACTCAGTGTAACCCCACTCTCCCCCTCACTCCCCACCCATTCTAATCCCACTCTCCCCCTCACTCACTCCCCACCCAGTCTAATCCCACTCTCTCCCTCACTCACTCACCACCCAGTCTAATCCCACTCTCCCCCTCACTCACTCCCCACCCAGTCTAATCCCACCCTCCCCCTCACTCCCCACCCAGTCTAATCCCACTCTCCCCCTCACTCACTCCCCACCCAGTCTAATCCTACTCTCTCCCTCACTCCCCACCCAGTCTAATCCCACTCTCCCCCTCACTCACTCCCCACCCAGTCTAATCCCACTCTCCCCCTCACTCCCCACTCAGTCTAATGCCACTCTCCCCCTCACTCACTCTCCACCCAGACTAATCCCACTCTCCCCCTCACTCACTCCCCACCCAGTCTAATCCTACTCTCCCCCTCACTCCCCCCCAGTCTAATTCCACTCTCCCCGTCACTCCCCACCCAGTCTAATCCCACTCTCCCCTCACTCACTCCTCACCCAATCTAATCCCACTCTCTCGCTCACTCACTCCCCACCCAGTCTAATCCCACTCTCCCCCTCACTCCCCACCCAGTCTAATCCCACTCTCTCCCTCACTCACTCCCCACCCAGTCTAATCCCACTCTCCCCTCACTCACTCCTCACCCAGTCTAATCCCACTCTCCCCCTCACTCCCCACCCAATTTAATCCCACTCTCCCCCTCACTCACTCCCCACCCAGTCTAATCCCACTCTCCCCCTCACTCATTCCCCACCCAGTCTAATCCCACTCTCCCCCTCACTCACTCACCACCCAGTCTAATCCCACTCTCCCCCTCACTCCCCACCCAGTCTAATCCCACTCTCCCCCTCACTCCCCACCCAGTCTAATCCCACTCTCCCCCTCACTCCCCACCCAGTCTAATCCCACTCTCCCCCTCACTCCCCACCCAGTCTAATCCCACTCTCCCCCTCACTCCCCACTCAGTCTAATCCCAGTCTCCCCCTCACTCACTCCCCACCCAGTCTAATCCCACTCTCCCCCTCACTCACTCACCACCCAGTCTAATCCCACTCTCCCCCTCACTCCCCACCCAGTCTAATCCCACTCTCCCCCTCACTCCCCACCCAGTCTAATCCCACTCTCCCCCTCACTCCCCACCCAGTCTAATCCCACTCTCCCCCTCACTCCCCACCCAGTCTAATCCCACTCTCCCCCTCACTCACTCCCCACCCAGTCTAATCCCACTCTCCCCCTCACTCCCCACCCAGTCTAATCCCACTCTCCCCCTCACTCCCCACCCAGTCTAATCCCACTCTCCCCCTCACTCACTCCCCACCCAGTCTAATCCCACTCTCCCCCTCACTCCCCACCCAGTCTAATCCCACTCTCCCCCTCACTCCCCACCCAGTCTAATTCCACTCTCCCCCTCAGTCCCCACCCAGTCTAATCCCACTCTCCCCCTCACTCACTCTCCACCCAGTCTAATCCCACTATCTCCCTCACTCACTCCCCACCCAGTCTAATCCCACTCTCCCCCTCACTCACTCTCCACCCAGTCTAATCCCACTCTCTCCCTCACTCACTCTCCACCCAGTCTAATCCCACTCTCCCCCTCACTCACTCTCCACCCAGTCTAATCCCACTCTCTCCCTCACTCACTCCCCACACAGTCTAATCCCACTCTCACCCTCACTCACTCCCCACCCAGTCTAATCCCACTCTCTCCCTCACTCACTCCCCACCCAGTCTAATCCCACTCTCCCCCTCACTCACTCCCCATCCAGTCTAATCCCACTCTCCCCCTCACTCACTCCCCACCCAGTCTTATCCCACTCTCCCACTCATTCCCCACCCAGTCTAATCCCACTCTCCCCCTCACTCACTCCCTCCCCCAGTCTAATCCTACTCTCTCACTCACTCACTTCCCACCCAGTCTAATCCCACTCTCCCCCTCACTCACTCCCCACCCAGTCTAATCCCACTCTCCCCCTCACTCCCCACCCAGTCTAATCCCACTTTCTCCCTCACTCACTCCCCACCCAGTCTAATCCCACTCTCCCCCTCACTCACTTCCCACCCAGTCTAATCCCACTCTCCCCCTCACTCCCCACCCAGTCTAATCCCACTCTCCCCCTCACTCCCCACCCAGTCTAACCCCACTCTCCCCCTCACTCCCCACCCATTCTAATCCCACTCTCCCCCTCACTCACTCCCCACCCAGTCTAACCCCACTCTCCCCCTCACTCCCCACCCATTCTAATCCCACTCTCTCCCTCACTCACTCACCAGCCAGTCTAATCCCACTCTCCCCCTCACTCACTCCCCACCCAGTCTAATCCCACCCTCCCCCTCACTCCCCACCCAGTCTAATCCCACTCTCCCCCTCACTCACTCCCCACCCAGTCTAATCCTACTCTCTCCCTCACTCCCCACCCAGTCTAATCCCACTCTACCCCTCACTCACTCCCCACCCAGTCTAATCCCACTCTCCCCCTCACTCCCCACTCAGTCTAATGCCACTCTCCCCCTCACTCACTCTCCACCCAGACTAATCCCACTCTCCCCCTCACTCACTCCCCACCCAGTCTAATCCTACTCTCCCCCTCACTCCCCCCCCAGTCTAATTCCACTCTCCCCGTCACTCCCCACCCAGTCTAATCCCACTCTCCCCTCACTCACTCCCCACCCAGTCTAATCCCACTCTCCCCTCACTCACTCCTCACCCAGTCTAATCCCACTCTCCCCCTCACTCCCCACCCAATTTAATCCCACTCTCCCCCTCACTCACTCCCCACCCAGTCTAATCCCACTCTCCCCCTCACGCACTCCGTCCCCAGTCTAATCCCATTCTCCCCCTCATTCACTCCTCACCCAGTCTAATCCCACTCTCTCCCTCACTCCCCACCCAGTCTAATCCCACTCTCCTCCTCACTCACTCCCCACCCAGTCTAATCCCACTCTCCCCCTCACTCACTCCCCACCCAGTCTAATCCCACTCGTCCCGTCACTCCCCACGCAGTCTAATCCCACTCTCTCCCTCACTCCCCACCCAGTCTAATCCCACTCTCCCTTTCACTCACTCCCCACTCAGTCTAATCCCACTCTCCCCCTCACTCCCCACTCAGTCTAATCCCAGTCTCCCCCTCACTCATTCCCCACCCAGTCTAATCCCACTCTCCCCCTCACTCACTCACCACCCAGTCTAATCCCACTCTCCCCCTCACTCCCCACCCAGTCTAATCCCACTCTCCCCCTCACTCCCCACCCAGTCTAATCCCACTCTCCCCCTCACTCCCCACCCAGTCTAATCCCACTCTCCCCCTCACTCCCCACCCAGTCTAATCCCACTCTCCCCCTCACTCACTCCCCACCCAGTCTAATCCCACTCTCCCCCTCACTCCCCACCCAGTCTAATCCCACTCTCCCCCTCACTCCCCACCCAGTCTAATCCCACTCTCCCCCTCACTCACTCCCCACCCAGTCTAATCCCACTCTCCCCCTCACTCCCCACCCAGTCTAATCCCACTCTCCCCCTCACTCCCCACCCAGTCTAATTCCACTCTCCCCCTCAGTCCCCACCCAGTCTAATCCCACTCTCCCCCTCACTCACTCTCCACCCAGTCTAATCCCACTCTCTCCCTCACTCACTCCCCACCCAGTCTAATCCCACTCTCCCCCTCACTCACTCTCCACCCAGTCTAATCCCACTCTCTCCCTCACTCACTCTCCACCCAGTCTAATCCCACTCTCCCCCTCACTCACTCTCCACCCAGTCTAATCCCACTCTCTCCCTCACTCACTCCCCACACAGTCTCATCCCACTCTCACCCTCACTCACTCCCCACCCAGTCTAATCCCACTCTCTCCCTCACTCACTCCCCACCCAGTCTAATCCCACTCTCCCCCTCAGTCACTCCCCATCCAGTCTAATCCCACTCTCCCCCTCACTCACTCCCCACCCAGTCTTATCCCACTCTCCCACTCATTCCCCACCCAGTCTAATCCCACTCTCCACCTCACTCACTCCCTCCCCCAGTCTAATCCTACTCTCTCACTCACTCACTTCTCACCCAGTCTAATCCCACTCTCCCCCTCACTCACTCCCCACCCAGTCTAATCCCACTCTCCCCCTCACTCCCCACCCAGTCTAACCCCACAATCCCCCTCACTCACTCCCCACCCAGTCTAATCCCACTCTCCCCCTCACTCACTCCCCACCCAGTCTAATCCCACTCTCCCCCTCACTCACTCACCACCTAGTCTAATCCCACTCTCCCCCTCACTCACTCCCCACCCAGTCTAATCCCACCCTCCCCCTCACTCCCCACCCAGTCTAATCCCACTCTCCCCCTCACTCACTCCCCACCCAGTCTAATCCCACTCTCTCCCTCACTCCCCACCCAGTCTAATCCCACTCTCCCCCTCACTCACTCCCCACCCAGTCTAATCCCACTCTCCCCCTCACTCCCCACCCAGTCTAATGCCACTCTCCCCCTCACTCACTCTCCACCCAGACTAATCCCACTCTCCCCCTCACTCACTCCCCACCCAGTCTAATCCTACTCTCACCCTCACTCCCCCCCCAGTCTAATTCCACTCTCCCCGTCACTCCCCACCCAGTCTAATCCCACTCTCCCCTCACTCACTCCTCACCCAATCTAATCCCACTCTCTCGCTCACTCACTCCCCACCCAGTCTAATCCCACTCTCCCCCTCACTCCCCACCCAGTCTAATCCCACTCTCCCCTCACTCACTCCTCACCCAGTCTAATCCCACTCTCCCCCTCACTCCCCACCCAATTTAATCCCACTCTCCCCCTCACTCACTCCCCACCCAGTCTAATCCCACTCTCCCCCTCACTCACTCCCCACCCAGTCTAATCCCACTCTCCCACTCACTCCCCACCCAGTCTAATCCCACTCTCCCCCTCACTTACTCCCTCCCCCAGTCTAATCCCACTCTCTCACTCACTCACTCCCCACCCAGTCTAATCCCACTCTCCCCCTCACTCACTCCGTCCCCCAGACTAATCCCACTCTCTCCCTCACTCACTACCCACCCAGTCTAATCCCACTCTCCCCCTCACTCCCCACCCAGTCTAATCCCACTCTCCCCCTCACTCCCCACTCAGTCTAACCCCACTCTCCCCCTCACTCCCCACCCAGTCTAATCCCACTCTCTCCCTCACTCACTCCCCACCCAGTCTAATCCCACTCTCTCCCTCACTCCCCACCCAGTCTAATTCCACTCTCCCCCTCACTCACTCCCCACCCAGTCTAATCCCACTCTCTCCCTCACTCACTCCCCACCCAGTCTAATCCCACTCTCTCCCTCACTCCCCACCCAGTCTAATCCCATTCTCCCCCTCATTCACTCCCCACCCAGTCTAATCCCAGTCTCTCCCTCACTCCCCACCCAGTCTCATTCCACTCTCCCCCTCAGTCACTCCCCACCCAGTCTAATCCTTCTCTTCCCCTCACTTATTCCCCACCCAGTCTCATCCCACTCTCTCCGTCACTCATCCACACACAGTCTAATCCCACTCTCTCCCTCACTCACTCCCCACCCAGTCTAATCCCACTCTCTCTCTTACTCACCCACCATCCAGACTAATCCCACTATCCGTCTCACTCACTCCCCACCCAGTCTAATCCTACTCTCCCCGTCACTCCCCACCCAGTCTAATTCCACTCTCCCCCTCACTCCCCACCCAGTCTAATCTCACTCTCCCCTCACTCACTCCTCACCCAGTCTAATCCCACTCTCCCCCTCACTCACTCCCCACCCAGTCTAATCCCATTCTCCCCCTCAGTCACTCCCCACCCAGTCTAATCCCACTCTCCCCCTCACTCACTCCCCACCCAGTCTTATCCCACTCTCCCACTCATTCCCCACCCAGTCTAATCCCACTCTCCCCCTCACTCACTCCCTCCCCCAGTCTAATCCTACTCTCTCACTCACTCACTTCCCACCCAGTCTAATCCCACTCTCCCACTCACTCACTCCCCACCCAGTCTAATCGCACTCTCCCCCTCACTCACTCCCCACCCAGTCTAATCCCACTCTCTCCCTCACTCACTCACCACCCAGTCTAATCCCACTCTCCCCCTCACTCACTCCCCACCCAGTCTAATCCCACTCTCTCCCTCACTCCCCACCCAGTCTAATCCCACTCTCCCCTCACTCACTCCTCACCCAATCTAATCCCACTCTCCCCCTCACTCCCCACCCAGTCTAATGCCACTCTCCCCCTCACTCACTCTCCACCCAGACTAATCCCACTCTCCCCCTCACTCACTCCCCACCCAGTCTAATCCTACTCTCCCCCTCACTCCCCCCCCAGTCTAATTCCACTCTCCCCCTCACTCCCCATCCAGTCTAATCCCACTCTCCCCTCACTCACTCCTCACCCAATCTAATCCCACTCTCTCCCTCACTCACTCCCCACCCAGTCTAATCCCACTCTCCCCCTCACTCCCCACCCAGTCTAATCCCACTCTCTCCCTCACTCACTCCCCACCCAGTCTTTCCCACTCTCCCCTCACTCACTCCTCACCCAGTCTAATCCCACTCTCCCCCTCACTCCCCACCCAGTTTAATCCCACTCTCCCCCTCACTCACTCCCCACCCAGTCTAATCCCACTCTCCCCCTCACTCACTCCCCACCCAGTCTAATCCCACTCTCCCACTCACTCCCCACCCAGTCTAATCCCACTCTCCCCCTCACTCACTCCCTCCCCCAGTCTAATCCCACTCTCTCACTCACTCACTCCCCACCCAGTCTAATCCCACTCTCCCCCTCACTCACTCCGTCCCCCAGACTAATCCCTGTGTCTCCCTCACTCACTACCCACCCAGTCTAATCCCACTCTCCCCCTCACTCCCCACCCAGTCTAATCCCACTCTCCCCCGAACTCCCCACCCAGTCTAATCCCACTCTCCCCCTCACTCCCCACCCAGTCTAATCCCACTCTCCCCCTCACTACCCACCCAGTCTAATCCCACTCTCCCCCTCACTCACTCCCCACCCAGTCTAATCCCACTCTCCCCCTCACTCACTCCCCACCCAGTCTAATCCCACTCTTCCCCTCACTCACTCCCTTCCCCAGTCTAATCCCACTCTCTCACTCACTCACATCCCACCCAGTCTAATCCCACTCTCTCCCTCACTCCCCACCCAGTCTAATCCCACTCTCCCCCTCACTCCCCACTCAGTCTAACCCCACTCTCCCCCTCACTCCCCACCCATTCTAATCCCACTCTCCCCCTCACTCACTCCCCATCCAGTCTAATCCCACTCTCTCCCTCACTCACTCACCACCCAGTCTAATCCCACTCTCCCCCTCACTCACTCCCCACCCTGTCTAATCCCACCCTCCCCCTCACTCGCCACCCAGTCTAATCCCACTCTCCCCCTCACTCACTCCCCACCCAGTCTAATCCCACACTCCCCCTCACTCCCCACCCAGTCTAATCCCACTCTCCCCCTCACTCACTCCCCACCCAGTCTAATCCCACTCTCTCCCTCACTCCCCACCCAGTCTAATCCCACTCTCCCCCTCACTCACTCCCCACCCAGTCTAATCCCACTCTCCCCCTCACTCCCCACTCAGTCTAACCCCACTCTCCCCCTCACTCCCCACCCAGTCTAATCCCACTCTCTCCCTCACTCACTCCCCACCCAGTCTAATCCCACTCTCTCCCTCACTCCCCACCCAGTCTAATCCCACTCTCCCCCTCACTCACTCCCCACCCAGTCTAATCCCACTCTCTCCCTCACTCACTCCCCACCCAGTCTAATACCACTCTCTCCCTCACTCCCTACCCAGTCTAATCCCATTCTCCCCCTCATTCACTCCCCACCCAGTCTAATCCCAGTTTCTCCCTCACTCCCCACCCAGTCTAATCCCACTCTCCCCCTCAGTCACTCCCCACCCAGTCTAATCCTTCTCTCCCCCTCACTTATTCCCCACCCAGTCTCATCCCACTCTCTCCGTCACTCATCCCCACACAGTCTAATCCCACTCTCTCCCTCACTCACTCCCCACCCAGTCTAATCCCACTCTCTCTCTTACTCACCCACCATCCAGACTAATCCCACTATCCCTCTCACTCACTCCCCACCCAGTCTAATCCTACTCTCCCCGTCACTCCCCACCCAGTCTAATTCCACTCTCCCCCTCACTCCCCACCCAGTCTAATCCCACTCTCCCCTCACTCACTCCTCACCCAGTCTAATCCCACTCTCCCCCTCACTCACTCCCCACCCAGTCTAATCCCACTCTCTCCCTCACTCACTCCCCACCCAGTCTAATCCCACTCTCCCCCTCATTCACTCCCCACCCAGTCTAATCCCATTCTCCCCCTCATTCACTCCCCACCCAGTCTAATCCCACTCTCCCCCTCAATCCCCACCCAGTCTAATCCCACTCTCCCCCTCACTCCCCACCCAGTCTAATCCCACTCTCCCCCTCACTCAATCCCCACCCAGTCTAATCCCACTCTCCCCCTCACTCCCCACCCAGTCTAATCCCACTCTCCCCCTCACTCACTCATCACCCAGTCTAATCCCACTCTCTCCCTCACTCACTCCCCACCCAGTCTAATCCCACTCTCCCCCTCACTCACTCCGCACCCAGTCTAATCCCACTCTCCCACTCACTCCCCACCCAGTCTAATCCCACTCTCCCCCTCACTCACTCCCTCCCCCAGTCTAATCCCACTCTCTCACTCACTTCCCACCCAGTCTAATCCCAATCTCCCCCTCACTCACTCCCCACCCAGTCTAATCCCACTCTCTCCCTCACTCCCCACCCAGTCTAATCCCACTCTCCCCCTCACTCACTCCCCACCCAGTCTAATCCCACTCTCCCCCTCACTCCCCACCCAGTCTAATGCCACTCTCCCCCTCACTCACTCTCCAACCAGACTAATCCCACTCTCCCCCTCACTCACTCCCCACCCAGTCTAATCCTACTCTCCCCCTCACTCCCCCCCCCCAGTCTAATTCCACTCTCCCCCTCACTCCCCATCCAGTCTAATCCCACTCTCCCCTCACTCACTCCTCACCCAATCTAATCCCACTCTCTCCCTCACTCACTCCCCACCCAGTCTAATCCCACTCTCCCCCTCAATCCCCACCCAGTCTAATCCCACTCTCTCCCTCACTCACTCCCCACCCAGTCTTTCCCACTCTCCCCTCACTCACTCCTCACCCAGTCTAATCCCACTCTCCCCCTCACTCCCCACCCAGTTTAATCCCACTCTCCCCCTCACTCACTCCCCACCCAGTCTAATCCCACTCTCCCCCTCACTCACTCCCCACCCAGTCTAATCCCACTCTCCCACTCACTCCCCACCCAGTCTAATCCCACTCTCCCCCTCACTCACTCCCTCCCCCAGTCTAATCCCACTCTCTCACTCACTCACTCCCCACCCAGTCTAATCCCACTCTCCCCCTCACTCACTCCGTCCCCCAGACTAATCCCACTCTCTCCCTCACTCACTACCCACCCAGTCTAATCCCACTCTCCCCCTCACTCCCCACCCAGTCTAATCCCACTCTCCCCCGAACTCCCCACCCAGTCTAATCCCACTCTCCCCCTCACTCCCCACCCAGTCTAATCCCACTCTCCCCCTCACTACCCACCCAGTCTAATCCCACTCTCCCCCTCACTCACTCCCTTCCCCAGTCTAATCCCACTCTCTCACTCACTCACTTCCCACCCAGTCTAATCCCACTCTCTCCCTCACTCCCCACCCAGTCTAATCCCACTCTCCCCCTCACTCCCCACTCAGTCTAACCCCACTCTCCCCCTCACTCCCTACCCATTCTAATCCCACTCTCCCCCTCACTCACTCCCCACCCAGTCTAATCCCACTCTCTCCCTCACTCACTCACCACCCAGTCTAATCCCACTCTCCCCCTCACTCACTCCCCACCCAGTCTAATCCCACCCTCCCCCTCACTCCCCACCCAGTCTAATCCCACTCTCCACCTCACTCACTCCCCACCCAGTCTAATCCCACCCTCCCCCTCACTCCCCACCCAGTCTAATCCCACTCTCCCCCTCACTCACTCCCCACCCAGTCTAATCCCACTCTCTCCCTCACTCCCCACCCAGCCTAATCCCACTCTCCCCCTCACTCACTCCCCACCCAGTCTAATCCCACTCTCCCCCTCACTCCCCACCCAGTCTAATGCCACTCTCCCCCCTCACTCACTCTCCACCCAGACTAATCCCACTCTCCCCCTCACTCACTCCCCACCCAGTCTAAACCCACTCTCCCCCTCACTCCCCACTCAGTCTAACCCCACTCTCCCCCTCACTCCCCACCCAGTCTAATCCCACTCTCTCCCTCACTCACTCCCCACCCAGTCTAATCCCACTCTTTCCCTCACTCCCCACCCAGCCTAATCCCACTCTCCCCCTCACTCACTCCCCACCCAGTCTAATCCCACTCTCTCCCTCACTCACTCCCCACCCAATCTAATCCCACTCTCTCCCTCACTCCCCACCCAGTCTAATCCCATTCTCCCCCTCATTCACTCCCCACCCAGTCTAATCCCAGTCTCTCCCTCACTCCCCACCCAGTCTAATCCCACTCTCCCCCTCAGTCACACCCCACCCAGTCTAATCCTTCTCTCCCCCTCACTTATTCCCCACCCAGTCTCATCCCACTCTCTCCGTCACTCATCCCCACACAGTCTAATCCCACTCTCTCCCTCACTCACTCCCCACCCAGTCTAATCCCACTCTCTCTCTTACTCACCCACCATCCAGACTAATCCCACTATCCCTCTCACTCACTCCCCACCCAGTCTAATCCTACTCTCCCCGTCACTCCCCACCCAGTCTAATTCCACTCTCCCCCTCACTCCCCACCCAGTCTAATCCCACTCTCCCCTCACTCACTCCTCACCCAGTCTAATCCCACTCTCCCCCTCATTCACTCCCCACCCAGTCTAATCCCATTCTCCCCCTCATTCACTCCCCACCCAGTCGAATCCCACGCTCTCCCTCACTCCCCACCCAGTCAAATCCCACTCTCCCCCTCACTCACTCCCCACCCAGTCTAATCCCACTCTCCCCCTCACTCACTCCCCACTGAGTCTAATCCCACTCGCCCCATCACTCCCAACGCAGTCTAATCCCACTCTCCCCCTCACTCCCCACTCAGTCTAATCCCACTCTCCCCCTCACTCACTCCCCATCCAGTCTAATCCCACTCTCCCCCTCACTCCCCACCCAGTCTAATCCCACCCTCCCCCTCACTCCCCACCCAGTCTAATCCCACTCTCCCCCTCACTCACTCCCCACCCAGTCTAATCCCACTCTCCCCCTCAATCCCCACCCAGTCTAATCCCACTCTCCCCCTCACTCCCCACCCAGTCTAATCCCACTCTCCCCCTCACTCACTCCCCACCCAGTCTAATCCCACTCTCCCCCTCACTCCCCATCCAGTCTAATCCCACTCTCCCCCTCACACCCCACCCAGTCTAATCCTACTCTCCCCGTCACTCCCCACCCAGTCTAATTCCACTCTCCCCCTCACTCCCCACCCAGTCTAATCCCACTCTCCCCTCACTCACTCCTCACCCAGTCTAATCCCACTCTCCCCCTCACTCACTCCCCACCCAGTCTAATCCCACTCTCTCCCTCACTCACTCCCCAACCAGTCTAATCCCACTCTCCCCCTCACTCACTCACCATCCAGTCTAATCCCACTCTCCTCGTCACTCCCCACCCAGTCTAATCCCACCCTCCCCCTCACTCCCCACCCAGTCTAATCCCACTCTCCCCCTCACTCACTCCCCACCCAGTCTAATCCCACTCTCCCCCCTCAATCCCCACCCAGTCTAATCCCACTCTCCCCCTCACTCACTCCCCACCCAGTCTAATCCCACTCTCCCACTCATTCCCCACCCAGTCTAATCCCACTCTCCCCCTCACTCACTCCCTCCCCCAGTCTAATCCTACTCTCTCACTCACTCACTTCCCACCCAGTCTGATCCCACTCTCCCCCTCACTCAATCCCCACCCAGTCTAATCCCACTCTCCCCCTCACTCACTCCGTCCCCCAGACTAATCCCACTCTCTCCCTCACTCACTCCGTCCCCCAGACTAATCCCACTCTCTCCCTCACTCACTCCCCACCCAGTCTAATCCCACTCTCCCCCTCACTCACTCCCCACCCAGTCTAATCCCACTCTCCCCCTCACTCCCCACCCAGTCTAATCCCACTCTCCCCCTCACTCCCCACCCAGTCTCATCCCACTCTCCCCCTCACTCCCCACCCAGTCTAATCCCACTCTCCTCATCACTCACTCCCCATCCAGTCTAATCCCACTCTCCCCCTCACTCCCCACCCAGTCTAATCCCACTCTCCCCCTCACTCCCCACCCAGTCTAATCCCACTCTCCCCCTCACTCACTACCCACCCAGTCTAATCCCACTCTCTCCCTCACTCACTCCCCACCCAGTCTAATCCCACTCTCCCCCTCACTCACTCTCCACCCAGTCTAATCCCACTCTCCCCCTCACTCACTCCCCACCCAGTCTAATCCCACTCTCCCACTCACTCCCCACCCAGTCTAATCCCACTCTCCCCTCACTCACTCCCTCCCCCAGTCTAATCCCACTCTCTCACTCACTCACTTCCCACCCAGTCTAATCCCACTCTCCCCCTCACTCCCCACCCAGTCTAATCCCACTCTCCCCCTCACTCCCCACTCAGTCTAACCCCACTCTCCCCCTCACTCCCCACCCAGTCTAATCCCACTCTCCCCCTCACTCACTCCCCACCCAGTCTAATCCCCCACTCTCCCTCACTCACTCACCACCCAGTCTAATCCCCCTCTCTCCCTCACTCCCCACCCAGTCTAATCCCACTCTCCCCCTCACTCACTCCCCACCTAGTCTAATCCCACTCTCCCACTCATTCCCCACCCAGTCTAATCCTACTCTCCCCCTCACTCACTCCCTCCCCCAGTCTAATCCTACTCTCTCACTCACTCACTTCCCACCCAGTCTAATCCCACTCTCCCCCTCACTCACTCCCCACCCAGTCTAATCCCACTCTCCCCCTCACTCCCCACCCAGTCTAATCCCACTCTCCCCCTCACTCACTCCCCACCCAGTCTAATCCCACTCTCCCCCTCACTCACTCCCCACCCAGTCTAATCCCACTCTGCCCCTCACTCACTCGGTCCCCAGACTAATCCCACTCTCTCCCTCACTCACTCTGTCCCCCAGACTAATCCCACTCTCTCCCTCACTCACTCCCCACCCAGTCTAATCCCACTCTCCCCCTCACTCACTCCCCACCCAGTCTAATCCCACTCTCCCCCTCACTCCCCACCCAGTCTAATCCCACTCTCCCCCTCACTCCCCACCCAGTCTAATCCCACTCTCCCCCTCAATCACTCCCCACCCAGTCTAATCCCACTCTCCCCCTCACTCCCCACCCAGTCTAATCCCACTCTCCCCCTCACTCCCCACCCAGTCTAATCCCACTCTCCCCCTCACTCACTCCCCACCCAGTCTAATCCCACTCTCTCTCTCACTCACTCCCCACCCAGTCTAATCCCACTCTCCCCCTCACTCACTCCCCACCCAGTCTAATCCCACTCTCCCCCTCACTCACTCCGCACCCAGTCTAATCCCACTCTCCCACTCACTCCCCACCCAGTCTAATCCCACTCTCCCCCTCACTCACTCCCTCCCCCAGTCTAATCCCACTCTCTCACTCACTTCCCACCCAGTCTAATCCCACTCTCCCCCTCACTCCCCACCCAGTCTAATCCCACTCTCCCCCTCACTCCCCACTCAGTCTAACCCCACTCTCCCCCTCACTCCCCACGCAGTCTCATCCCACTCTCCCCCTCACTCACTCCCCACCCAGTCTAATCCCACTCTCTCCCTCTCTCCCCACCCAGTCTAATCCCATTCTCCCCCTCATTCACTCCCCACCCAGTCTAATCCCACTCTCTCCCTCACTCCCCACCCAGTCTAATCCCACTCTCCCCCTCACTCACTCTCCACCCAGTCTAATCCCATTCTCTCCCTTACTCACTCCCCACCCAGTCTAATCCCACTCTCCCCCTCACTCCCCACCCAGTCTAATCCCACTCTCCCCCTCACTCACTCACCACCCAGTCTAATCCCACTCTCTCCCTCACTGCCCACCCAGTCTAATCCCACTCTCCCCCTCACTCACTTCCCACCCAGTCTAATCCCACTCTCCCCCTCACTCCCCACCCAGTCTAATGCCACTCTCCCCCTCACTCCCCACCCAGTCTAATCCCACTCTCCCCTCACTCACTCCTCACCCAGTCTAATCCCACTCTCCCCCTCACTCACTCCCCACCCAGTCTAATCCTACTCTCCCCCTCACTCCCCACCCAGTCTAATTCCACTCTCCCCCTCACTCCCCACCCAGTCTAATCCCACTCTCCCCTCACTCACTCCTCACCCAGTCTAATCTCACTCTCCCCCTCACTCACTCCCCATCCAGTCTAATCCCACTCTCCCCCTCACTCACTCCCCACCCAGTCTAATCCTTCTCTCCCCCTCACTCACTCCCCACCCAGTCTCATCCCACTCTCTCCCTCACTCACTCCCCACACAGTCTAATCCCACTCTCTCCCTCATTCACTCCCCACCCAGTCTAATCCCACTCTCTCTCTTACTCACCCACCATCCAGACTAATCCCACTCTCCCTCTCACTCACTCCCCACCCAGTCTAATTCTACTCTCCCCCTCACTCCCCACCCAGTCTAATCCCACTCTCCCCCCTCACTCACTCCCCACCCAGTCTAATCCCACTCTCCCCCTCACTCACTCCCCACCCAGTCTAATCCCATTCTCCCCCTCACTCCCCACCCAGTCTAATCCCACTCTTCCCCTCACTCACTCCCCACCCAGTCTAATCCCACTCTCCCCCTCACTCACTCCCCACCCAGTCTAATCCCACTCTCCCCCTCACTCACTCCCCACCCAGTCTAATCCCACTCTCCCCTCACTCACTCCTCACCCAGTCTAATCTCACTCTCCCCCTCACTCACTCCCCATCCAGTCTAATCCCACTCTCCCCCTCACTCACTCCCCACCCAGTCTAATCCTTCTCTCCCCCTCACTCACTCCCCACCCAGTCTCATCCCACTCTCTCCCTCACTCACTCCCCACACAGTCTAATCCCACTCTCTCCCTCATTCACTCCCCACCCAGTCTAATCCCACTCTCCCTCTTACTCACCCACCATCCAGACTAATCCCACTCTCCCTCTCACTCACTCCCCACCCAGTCTAATTCTACTCTCCCCCTCACTCCCCACCCAGTCTAATCCCACTCTCCCCCCTCACTCACTCCCCACCCAGTCTAATCCCACTCTCCCCCTCACTCACTCCCCACCCAGTCTAATCCCATTCTCCCCCTCACTCCCCACCCAGTCTAATCCCACTCTTCCCCTCACTCACTCCCCACCCAGTCTAATCCCACTCTCCCCCTCACTCACTCCCCACCCAGTCTAATCCCACTCTCCCCCTCACTCACTCCCCACCCAGTCTAATCCCACTCTTCCCCTCACTCACTCCCCACCCAGTCTAATCCCACTCTCCCCCTCACTCACTCCCCACCCAGTCTAATCCCACTCTCCCCCTCACTCACTCCCCACCCAGTCTAATCGTTCTCTCCCCCTCACTCACTCCCCACCCAGTCTCATCCCACTCTCTCCCTCACTCACTCCCCACACAGTCTAGTCCCACTCTCTCCCTCACTCACTTCCCACCCAGTCTAATCCCACTCTCTCTCTTACTCACCCACCATCCAGACTAATCCCACTCTCTCCCTCACTCCCCACCCAGTCTAATCCCACTCTCCCCCTCACCCACTCCCCACCCAGTCTAATCCCACTCTCCCGCTCACTCAATCTAATCAGAGGGGATTAATCCTCTCACCCACCTCTCCCCCAGTTACAGACACTGGGGCAGCCTGTCCCTATCAGAAGGGATTAACCCCCTCACACCCCTCTCCCCCAGTTACAGTCAGACATTGGGGCAGCCTGTCCCTATCGGAGGGGATTAACCCTCTCACCCACCTCTCCCCCAGTTACAGACACTGGGGCAGCCTGTCCCTATCGGAGGGGATTAACCCTCTCTCATGCACCTTCCCCCTATAATGGAGAGGTGGGCTGACTGTCGGAAGCCCCCTGTTACAGAGAGAAGACCCCGTTTTGTTTGTCAGGCCCACCATAACAAAAAGATGAACAATTGGCCCTGGGGAGGCGGGGTCGGGGTCCCGCAATGTTCATGGGGGCGACGGAACATTCCGGTGCCTCGCTCTGCATTGCCAATAAGCTGTGAGGAGCGGCACTACCCTCCGAGACATGTTGTCGTTGCAAACGCTGATTCGCGAGGCACTGTAGCTGTTCCAAAAGCAAAATACCGCCGTCGGTGGAATCTGGAATCGAAACAGAAAATGTTTTGGCACTCTCAGCGGGTCAGGCAGCGTCTGTGGAGAGGAAGCAGAGTTAACGTTTGGGGTCGGTGGCCCTTCATAAGAACGGGAGAGCGTTCGGAATGACCGGATTGTGACGGAGCACTGAAAGGGAGAGGGGAAGAAAGAACAACAGGGAAGGTCTGCGATAGGGGGGGAAGGCAGGAGAGATTCGAGAAGCAACAGGGATGGCAGGCGGAGGGAGGGGGAATAAAGCATGCCATCGCGAAGCAGGGTGTTGGGACGCAGGTTAGCGGGGCTGCGAGGGGGCAGTGGGATTCAGAGAGCACTCGGGTGTAAGATCCCGACACTCCGCCATCCCCGCATCCCGGTTTGCCTTTCAGAAAGGAGGACAAATGGCTATTGAACTTGCGAATTGGGTTCGGTGTCCTTGCGACACGGCGCATTAATTCATTCAACGAGCGATAGGCGCAAAGTTCATTTTCTTAAATTAGTTCCTGGGATGTGGGCGTCGCTGGCCAGGCCCCCCCCCCCCCGGCATTTATTGCCCGTCCCTAACTGCCCCTGGAGAAGGTGGTGGTGAGCCGCCTTCTTGAACCGCTGCAGTCCGTGTGGTGAAGGTGCTCCCACAGTGCTGTTAGGGAGGGAGTTCCAGGATTGTGACCCAGCGACGATGAACGGCCGATATATTCCCAAGTCGGGATGGTGTGTGACTGGGAGGGGAACGTGGAGGAGGTGGTGTTCCCATGCGCCTGCTGCCCTGGTCCTTCTAGGGGGTAGAGGTCGCGGGTTTGGGAGGTGTTGCCGAAGAAGCCTTGGCGAGTTGCCGCGGTGCATCTTGTAGACGGTGCACACTGCAGCCACGGTGCGCCGGTGGTGGAGGGAGTGAGTGTTGAAGGTGGTGGGTCGCGTGTCGATCGAGCGGGGCTGCTTTGTCCTGGATGGTGGAAAGGCTTTGGGGAGTCAGGAGGTGAGTCACTCGCCGCAGAATACCCAGCCTCTGACCTGCTCCTGTAGCTACAGTATTTATGTGGCTGGTCCAGTTAAGTTTCTGGTCAATGAGATGGGGAGGCGATAGAAATCTGGGATAATTTTACATCTCCTTACACACAGTGCCGCTCGTGAAGGAATCGCACAAGGGAGCGCCAGAGGGCATGATGGGTGACTGGGTAGCTCAGGAGGGTGATGGAGTACTCTCCATTTCCCTTGGTAGAGGGGTCAATAACCAGGGGGCAGAGATGTAAAGTAATAGGGGGGAGGTTTAGAGGGGATTTGAGGGGAAATGTCTTCACCCAGAGGGTGGTGGGGGTCTGGGGCGGAACTCACGGCCTGAAAGGGGGGTAGAGGCAGAAACCCTCACCACATTTAAAAAGTACCTGGATGTGCCCCTGAAGTGCTGTAACCCACAGGGCTACGGACCCAGAGCTGGAAAGTGGGATTAGGCTGTGTAGCTCTTTGTCGGCTGGCGCGGACACGATGGGCCGAAATGGCCTCCTTCCGTGCAGCTCCAGCAACACTCGAGAAGCTCGACACCATCCAGGACAAAGCAGCCCCGCTCGATCGACACGCTACCCACCACCTTCAACACTCACTCCCTCCACCACCGGCGCACCGTGGCTGCAGTGTGCACCGTCTACAGACACTGACCCCACTGGTCTGGGGAGGTCTCTGTACGAGTCTGTGTCTGTGCGACTGTGTGTGTGTGTGTGTGTCTGTGCGACTGTATGTGTGTGTGTGTGTGTGACTGTGTGTGTGTGTGTGAGACTGTGTGTGTGTATATGTGTGTGTGTGTGACTGTGTGTGTGTGTGTATGTGTGTGTGTGTGTGACTGTATGTGTGTGTGTGTATGTGTGTGTGTGACTGTGTGTGTGTGTGTGTGACTGTGTGTGACTGTGTGTCTGTGTGTGTGTGTGTGACTGTGTGTGTGCGTGTGTGTGTGACTGTGTGTGTGCGTGTGTGTGTGTGTGTGTGTCTGTGTGACTGTGTGTGTGACTGTGTGTGTGTGTGTGTATCTGTCTGTGTGACTGTGTGTGTGCGTGTTTATGATTGTGTGTGTGTGTGTGTGTGTGACTGTGTGTGTGTGTGACTGTGTGCGTGTGTGTGTGACTGTGTGTGTGTGTGTGTGTCTGTCTGTCTGTGCGACTGTATGTGTGTGTGTGTGTGACTGTGTGTGTGTGTGTGAGACTGTGTGTGTGTATATGTGTGTGTGTGACTGTATGTGTGTGTGTATATGTGTGTGTGTTTGACTGTGTGTGTGTATGTGTGTGTGTATGTGTGTGTGTGACTGTGTGTGTGTGTGTGAGACTGTGTGTGTGTGTGTGACTGTGTGTGTGCGTGTGTGTGTGACTGTGTGTGTGCGTGTGTGTGTGACTGTGTGTGTGTGTGTGTCTGTGTGACTGTGTGTGTGACTGTGTGTGTGTGTGTGTATCTGTCTGTGTGACTGTGTGTGTGCGTGTTTATGATTGTGTGTGTGTGTGTGTGTATCTGTCTGTGTGACTGTGTGTGTGTGTGTGTGTGTGTGACTGTGTGTGTGTCTGTCTGTGTGACTGTGTGTGTGTGACTGTGTGTGTGTGTGTGTGTCTGTCTGTCTGTGTGACTGTGTGTATGCGTGTGTGTGACTGTGTGTGTGTGTGACTGTGTGTGTGTCTGTCTGTGCGATTGTGTGTGTGCGTGTGTGTGTGTCTGTACGACTGTGTGTCTGTGTGACTGTGTGTGTGTGTCTGTGCGACAGTGTGAGTGTCTGTGTGTGTGACTGTGTGTGTGTCTGTGTGACTGTGTGTGTGTGTCTGTGCGACAGTGTGAGTGTCTGTGTGTGTGACTGTGTGTGTGTCTGTGTGTGTGTGTCTGTGCGACAGTGTGAGTGTGTGTGTGTGTGTGTGCATGTGCTCACGTCTCGCCTTCTGCTTTCTCATGCCCAGGGGAAATGGGGTTCAGGATGTCCGCCGATCGGGCCCGAGGCCTCGCCGTCAGGGACTGCGCCTACTGTGGGAAAACCTTCCGTTCCTCTCATCACCTGAAGGTCCACCTGCGAGTGCACACAGGTAGGTCCAGCGGCAAGCTTCCGGAGGCTTGGGCCCCCCCCCCCCTCTCCTCTCCTCTCCCGGCCCGGCGCCCATCTCGCCCACAATCAGCCGATAGGGCAGCGCTCCTTGATCTGAGCTCCTCGCTATCTAGGGCTGGGTCAGGGAAGGAGGGGTGGTAGCAGTGGAGCTGGAGGGCAGCTGGGAGGCCCAGGGGAGGGGGGGTGCAGGAGACCCAGGGATTGCCGATGGGGGGGAGGGGGGCACGGGGGAAGGTGGCCAGTGAGTCCGGGAGGGGTGAGGGGGGTGCAGGAGACCCAGGGATTGGGGGTGGGGGGAAGCTGGCCAGTGAGTGCAGAGGGGGCAGGAGGCCCTGGGATTGGGGGGGCGGGGGGGAAGGTGGCCACTAGTGTGGGGGGGGAGGGGGTAGGAGGCCCTGGGATTGGTGGGGGGGGGGGGGAGGCAATGAGTGCGGTGTGGGAGGTGGCGGAGATGTCCAGGGGATAGGGGTGGGGTTAGGGGGTGGGGAGGAGAGAAATCAGGAGGCTATAGGACTTTATGGGAGCTTCTGGGAGTGCAGTGGGTGGGGGGAGAGGGGAGAAGACCCTGGGGGTGCAGTGGGAGGGAGGGGGGGGTGGAGAAGACCCTGGGGGTGCAGTGGATGGGATGGAGAGGTGGGGGGTATGGGAGGAGGCCCTGTGAGTTCAGGGAGATGTCCAGCGAATAAGGTGGGGAGGGGTAAGAGATCAGGAGGCCCAGGGAATAAGGGGGGGGTTGGTGGTGATCGGGAGGCCCAGGGTGTGCAGGGGGCCCTACCCAGCCCACTGCAAGCACCTAGCAAGCGACAGGGTCCAACTCTGCTCAGCTGCATGGACCTGCCCTCAGTCACAAGGCCTTCAGAGACCAAACCCGTGGCAGTCCGTGCTGCAAGGACCTGACCCGGCCGGGGGGGTTCGGGGGTCGAGGGCCAGCCCCTGAACTGTCAGGACCTGGTGGGAGTGCCTGCTCGAAGGACACGGCAGGGTCATGGGTGGCAGATGGAAGGTGGCGATTCGAACAACCCTGTCGTTGAGATGGAGAGAGGAAAAACACGTCGGTCTGCTCGATTCTCCTCTCTCTGTTCCCTCCGCCCGGGGCGACACAGACACAGAGAGAGATAAGGAGGGAGATAAGGAGAGATAAGGAGAAAAAAGACTTGCATTTATATAGCGCCTTTCACGACCACCGGACTTCCCAAAGCGCTTTACAGCCAATGAAGTACTTTTGGAGTGTGGTCACTGTTGTTATGTGGGAAACACCAATTTGTGCACAGCAAGCTCCCACAGACACAGCAATGTGATAATGACCCAGATAATCTGTTTTTGTTATGTTGGTTGAGGGATAAATATTGGCCCCAGGGCACCGGGGATAACTCCCCCCTGCTCTTCTTCAAAATAGTGGCCGTGGGATCTTTTACGTCCACCTGAGAGAGCAGACGGGGCCTCGGTTTAACGTCTCATCCGAAAGACGGCACCTCCGACAGTGCAGCGCTCCCTCAGTACTGCACTGGAGTGTCAGCCTAGATTTATATGCTCAAGCCCCTGGAGGGAGATAAGGACAGAGGGAGAGAGGGAGAGATGAGGAGAGAAGGAGAGAGGGAGGGATAAGGAGAGAGGGAGAGATGAGGAAAGAGAGAGGGAGAGATGAGGTGAGAGGGATAGATGAGGAAAGAGAGAGGGAGAGATGAGGTGAGAGGGAGAGAGGGATAGATGAGGAAAGAGAGAGGGAGAGATGAGGTGAGAGGGAGAGATAAGGAGAGAGGGAGAGATGAGGAAAGAGAGAGGGAGAGATGAGGAGAGAGGGAGATGAGGAGAGAGCGAGGGAGAGATGAAGAGAGAGGGAGTGATGAGGAAAGAGAGGGAGAGATGAGGAGAGAGAGATGAAGAGAGAGAGAGGGAGAGATGAAGAGAGAGGGAGTGATGAGGAAAGAGAGAGGGAGAGATGAGGAGAGAGAGAAGAGTAGAGAGAGATGAGGAGAGAGAGAGATGAGGAGAGAGAGAGATGAGGAGAGAGAGAGAGAGGTGAGGAGAGGAGAGAGAGATGAGGAGAGGAGAGAGGGATTAGGAGAGGAGAGAAAGAGATGAGGAGAGAGAGAGATGGAGGGAGGGAGATAGTGGGAGAGAGTTAGGGAGAGGAGGAGATAAGGAGAGGGATATAAGGAGAGAGGAAGATAATATGGAGAGACAGGAAGATGAGAAAGGAGAGAGGGATATGTGGAGAGAGAGGGATTAAGAGGGAGCTGAGGAGTCAGAGAATGGTTACAGCACGGAAGGAGCCCATGCTAGCTCTTTGTAAAAGCACTTCTGCTAGTCCCATTCCCCTGCCCTTTCCCTTAGCCCTGAAAACAAATTTCTTTCAGGTAAAAAAATGTTTTTCAGGTACTTATCCAACTCCTTTTTGAAAGCCACGATTGAGTCTGCCTCCAGCACCCTCTCAGGCGGTGCATTCCTGATCCTAACCACTCGCTGCGTAACAAAGGTTTTTCTTACATCGCCTTTCGTTCTTTTGCCAATCACCTTAAAAGAGGGAAAGATGAGGAGTCAGAGAATGGTTACAGCATGAAGGAGAGGAAGATAATCAGGGAGAGTCAGGAAGATGAGAGAGAGGGATGTTAGGACAGTGTAATGTCTTTGCTTCATGGGCTCTTTGCTTAAGAATTGACAGCAGCACATTGTTTTAAGAACTAGTTGGTTTATTAGCAAAGGGTTTACCAATCACACGACACATTACCAGTTCATCCACCGGGCTCACATCCACCTGCCCCATCGTGGATCCCCCGGACCCAACTGGCTGGGGTTTTATTGAGTTTTGTGAACATCACGTGACTGGCTAAGCCCCTCCCACCTCAACAGCTCAACAAACCTGGAAGCAAATTCACAGGTCCATACATTGCAGACAGGAAGATATGGAGGGAGAGAGGAATAAGAGAGGGAGATGATAGATGGTGTGTTGCTGCACTCAGCTGGCAATGTCCTGGTACTGCAGGGGGAGTGTGTGAGCTGTGAGACCTGGTACTGCAGGGGGAGTGTGTGAGCTGTAGGACCGGGTACTGCAGGGGGAGTGTGTGAGCTGTGAGACCTGGTACTGCAGGGGGAGAGTGTGAGCTGTGAGACCTGGTACTGCAGGGGGAGTGTGTGAGCTGTGAGACCGGATACTGCAGGGGGAGAGTGTGAGCTGTGAGACTGGGTACTGCAGGGGGAGTGTGTGAGCTGTGAGACCGGGTACTGCAGGGGGAGTGTGTGAGCTGTGAGACCTGGTACTGCAGGGGGAGAGTGTGAGCTGTGAGACCTGGTACTGCAGGGGGAGAGTGTGAGCTGTGAGACCGGGTACTGCAGGGGGAGTGTGTGAGCTGTGAGACCTGGTACTGCAGGGGGAGAGTGTGAGCTGTGAGACTGGGTACTGCAGGGGGAGTGTGTGAGCTGTGAGACCTGGTACTGCAGGGGGAGTGTGTGAGCTGTGAGACCTGGTACTGCAGGGGGAGAGTGTGAGCTGTGAGACCTGGTACTGCAGGGGGAGTGTGTGAGCTGTGAGACTGGGTACTGCAGGGGGAGTGTGTGAGCTGTGAGACCTGGTACTGCAGGGGGAGTGTGTGAGCTGTGAGACCTGGTACTGCAGGGGGAGAGTGTGAGCTGTGAGACCTGGTACTGCAGGGGGAGAGTGTGAGCTGTGAGACCGGATACTGCAGGGGGAGAGTGTGAGCTGTGAGACCGGGTACTGCAGGGGGAGTGTGTGAGCTGTGAGACCTGGTACTGCAGGGGGAGTGTGTGAGCTGTGAGACTGGGTACTGCAGGGGGAGAGTGTGAGCTGTGAGACCGGGTACTGCAGGGGGAGAGTGTGAGCTGTGAGACCTGGTACTGCAGGGGGAGAGTGTGAGCTGTGAGACTGGGTACTGCAGGGGGAGAGTGTGAGCTGTGAGACCGGATACTGCAGGGGGAGAGTGTGAGCTGTGAGACCTGGTACTGCAGGGGGAGAGTGTGAGCTGTGAGACCGGATACTGCAGGGGGAGAGTGTGAGCTGTGAGACCTGGTACTGCAGGGGGAGTGTGTGAGCTGTGAGACCGGGTACTGCAGGGAGAGAGTGTGAGCAGTGAGACTGGGTACTGCAGGGGGAGAGTGTGAGCTGTGAGACTGGGTACTGCAGGGGGAGTGTGTGAGCTGTGAGACTGGGTACTGCAGGGGGAGTGTGTGAGCTGTGAGACCTGGTACTGCAGGGGGAGTGTATGAGCTGTGAGACCGGGTACTGCAGGTGGAGTGTGTGAGCTGTGAGACTGGGTACTGCAGGGGGAGTGTGTGAGCTGTGAGACTGGGTACTGCAGGGGGAGTGTGTGAGCTGTGAGACCTGGTACTGCAGGGGGAGAGTGTGAGCTGTGAGACCTGGTACTGCAGGGGGAGAGTGTGAGCTGTGAGACCTGGTACTGCAGGGGGAGAGTGTGAGCTGTGAGACCTGGTACTGCAGGGGGAGAGTGTGAGCTTTGAGACCTGGTACTGCCGGGGGAGAGTGTGAGCTGTGAGACTGGGTACTGCAGGGGGAGTGTGTGAGCTGTGAGACCGGATAATGCAGGGGGAGAGTGTGAGCTGTGAGACCTGGTACTGCAGGGGGAGTGTGTGAGCTGTGAGACTGGGTACTGCAGGGGAGTGTGTGAGCTGTGAGACCGGGTACTGCAGGGGGAGAGTGTGAGCTGTGAGACCGGATACTGCAGGGGGAGAGTGTGAGCTGTGAGACCTGGTACTGCAGGGGGAGAGTGTGAGCTGTGAGACCGGGTACTGCAGGGGGAGAGTGTGAGCTGTGAGACCTGGTACTGCAGGGGGAGTGTGTGAGCTGTGAGACCGGGTACTGCAGGGGGAGTGTGTGAGCTGTGAGACCGGGTACTGCAGGGGGAGAGTGTGAGCTGTGAGACCTGGTACTGCAGGGGGAGTGTGTGAGCTGTGAGACCGGGTACTGCAGGGGGAGAGTGTGAGCTGTGAGACTGGGTACTGCAGGGGGAGAGTGTGAGCTGTGAGACCTGGTACTGCAGGGGGAGAGTGTGAACTGTGAGACCGGGTACTGCAGGGGGAGAGTGTGAGCTGTGAGACCTGGTACTGCAGGGGGAGAGTGTGAACTGTGAGACCGGGTACTGCAGGGGGAGAGTGTGAGCTGTGAGACTGGGTACTGCAGGGGGAGAGTGTGAGCTGTGAGACCGGGTACTGCAGGGGGAGTGTGTGAGCTGTGAGACCGGGTACTGCAGGGGGAGAGTGTGAGCTGTGAGACTGGGTACTGCAGGGGGAGAGTGTGAGCTGTGAGACCGGGTACTGCAGGGGGAGTGTGTGAGCTGTGAGACCGGGTACTGCAGGGGGAGAGTGTGAGCTGTGAGACTGGGTACTGCAGGGGGAGAGTGTGAGCTGTGAGACCGGGCACTGCAGGGAGAGAGTGTGAGATGTGAGACTGGGTACTGCAGGGGGAGAGTGTGAGCTGTGAGACCTGGTACTGCAGGGGGAGTGTGTGAGCTGTGAGACCTGGTACTGCAGGGGGAGAGTGTGAGCTGTGAGACCTGGTACTGCAGGGGGAGAGTGTGAGCTGTGAGACCGGGTACTGCAGGGGGAGAGTGTGAGCTGTGAGACCGGATACTGCAGGGGGAGAGTGTGAGCTGTGAGACCTGGTACTGCAGGGGGAGTGTGTGAGCTGTGAGACTGGGTACTGCAGGGGGAGAGTGTGAGCTGTGAGACCGGGTACTGCAGGGGGAGTGTGTGAGCTGTGAGACCTGGTACTGCAGGGGGAGTGTGTGAGCTGTGAGACTGGGTACTGCAGGGGGGAGTGTGTGAGCTGTGAGACCGGGTACTGCAGGGGGAGAGTGTGAGCTGTGAGACCTGGTACTGCAGGGGGAGAGTGTGAGCTGTGAGAGCGGATACTGCAGGGGGAGAGTGTGAGCTGTGAGACCTGGTACTGCAGGGGGAGAGTGTGAGCTGTGAGACCTGGTACTGCAGGGGGAGAGTGTGAGCTGTGAGACCTGGTACTGCAGGGGGAGAGTGTGAGCTGTGAGACCTGGTACTGCAGGGGGAGAGTGTGAGCTGTGAGACCGGATACTGCAGGGGGAGAGTGTGAGCTGTGAGACCTGGTACTGCAGGGGGAGTGTGTGAGCTGTGAGACCGGGTACTGCAGGGGGAGAGTGTGAGCTGTGAGACCGGATACTGCAGGGGGAGTGTGTGAGCTGTGAGACTGGATACTGCAGGGGGAGTGTGTGAGCTGTGAGACCTGGTACTGCAGGGGGAGAGTGTGAGCTGTGAGACCTGGTACTGCAGGGGGAGAGTGTGAGCTGTGAGACCGGATACTGCAGGGGGAGAGTGTGAGCTGTGAGACCTGGTACTGCAGGGGGAGAGTGTGAGCTGTGAGACTGGGTACTGCAGGGGGAGTGTGAGCTGTGAGACCGGATACTGCAGGGGGAGAGTGTGAGCTGTGAGACCGGGTACTGCAACAACAACAACCTTTATTTAAAAAGCACCTGTGACATAGTGAAATGTCCCAGGGTGCTTCACAGGAGTATTATGAGCTAAAAAATTTGACACCGAGCCACACAAAGATAAATTAGGACAGGTGACCAAAAGCTGGGTCAAAGAGGTCGGTTTTAAGGGCTGTCTTGAAGGAGGAAAGAGAGGTAGAGAGGCGGAGAGGTTTAGGGAGGGAGTTCCAGAGCTTGGGGCCCAGGCAACAGAAGGCACGGCCACCGATGGTGGAGCGATTATAATCAGGGATGGTCAGGGGGGCAGAATTAGAGGAGTGCAGACATCTCGGGGGGTTGTGGGACTGGAGGAGATTACAGAGATAGGGAGGGGGCGAGGGCCATGGAGGGATTTGTAAACAAGGATGAGAATTCTGAAATCGAGGCGTTGCTTAACCGGGAGTCAATGTAGGTCAGCGAGCACAGGGGGTGATGGGTGAGCGGGACTCGGTGCGAGTTAGGACACGGGGCAGCGAGCACAGGGGGTGATGGGTGAGCGGGACTCGGTGCGAGTTAGGACACGGGGCAGTGAGCACAGGGGGTGATGGGTGAGCGGGACTCGGTGCGAGTTAGGACACGGGTCAGCGAGCACAGGGGGTGATGGGTGAGCGGGACTCGATGCGAGTTAGGACACGGGTCAGCGAGCACAGGGGGTGATGGGTGAGCGGGACTCGGTGTGAGTTAGGGCACGGGGGCAGTGAGCACAGGGGGTGATGGGTGAGCGGGACTCGGTGCGAGTTAGGACACGGGTCAGCGAGCACAGGGGGTGATGGGTGAGCGGGACTCGGTGCGAGTTAGGACACGGGGGCAGTGAGCACAGGGGGTGATGGGTGAGCGGGACTCGGTGCGAGTTAGGACACGGGTCAGCGAGCACAGGGGGTGATGGGTGAGCGGGACTCGGTGCGAGTTAGGACATGGGGCAGCCGAGTTTTGGATCACCTCTAGTTTACAGAGGGTAGAATGTGGGAGGCCAGTCAGGGGTGCGTTGGAGTCATTAAGTCTAGCGGTAACAAAGGCATGGATGAGGGTTTCAGCAGCGGATGAGCTGAGGCAGGGGATGGAGACGGGCGATGTTACAGAGGTGGGAATAGGCGCTTTTAGTTATGCTGGTTATGTGGTGGGAAGCTCATTTCAGGGTCAAATACGACACCTGGGTTGCGAACAGTCTGGTTCAGCCTCAGACAGGAGTTGTGGCGAGGGATGGAATCAGTGTCCAGGGAACGGAGTTTGTGGCGGGGACCGAAAACAATGGCTTCAGTCTTCCCAATATTTTAATTGGAGAACATTCCTGCTTATCCAGAACTGGATGTGGGACAGGCAGCCTGACAATTGAGAGACCGAGGAGGGGTGGAGAGAAGGGAGGGTGAGGTAGAGCTGGGTGTCTCAGCGTACATGTGGAAACTGAGGCTGTGTTTTCGGATGATGTCACCGAGGGACAACATGTAGATGGGAGATAGGAGGGGCCGAGGATAGATCCTGGGGGGACACCAGAGGTAACGGTCTGGGGGCGGGAAGAGAAGCTGTTGCAGGAGATTCTCGGGCTACGATGAGATGGATAAGAATGGAACCAGGCGAGTGCAGGCCCACCCAGGACCATGGTGGAGAGGTGTTGGAGGAGGATAGAGTGGTCAACGTGTCACAGGCTGCAGACAGGTCCAGGAGGGATAGGTTACCCCGCTCACAGTCACACAGGGTGTCATTTGCGACTGTGATGAGAGCAGTTTCGGTAATGTGACAGGGGTGGGAACCGGATTGGAGGATTCAAACATTGAACTGCGGGAAAGATGAGCCCGGATTTGGGAGACAACAACACGGACAAGGACCTGAGAGGAAAGGGAGGTTGCAGATGGGGCTATAAGAGATGAATTTATTGAAACATATAAGATAATGAGGGGGCTCGACAGGGTAGATGCAGAGAGGATGTTTCCACTGATGGGGGAGACTAGAACTCGGGGACATAGTGTCAGAATAAGGGGCCGCCCATTTAAAACTGAGATGAGGAGGAATTTCTTCTCTCGGAGGGTTGTAAATCTGTGCAATTCTCTGCCCCAGAGAGCTGTGGAGGCTGGGCCATTGAATATATTTAAGGTGGAGATAGACAGATTTTTGAGCGATAAGGGAGTGAAGGGTTATGGGGAGCGGGCGGGGAAGTGGAGCTGAGTCCATGATCGGATCAGCCATGGTCTTATTGAATGGCGGAGCAGGCTCGAGGGGCCGAATGGCCGACTCCTGCTCCTATTTCTTACGTTCTTTGCAAGGACGGAGGGATCGAGGGTTGGTCTTTTGAGAGGGGTGATGACGGCAGATTTGAGGGAGAGGTGGTTCAGTACCCGAGGGGAGAGAACCGTTAACAATGTTGGCTCACATGGGGGCCAGAAAAGGAAGTTGGGTGGTCCGCAGTTTGGTGGCAATAGGGTCGAGGGAGCAGCAAGTGGGTCTCACGGACAAGATGAGCTCGGAAAGGGTCATGAGGGGGGGATATGGGGGAAACTGGAGAAAGCAGGGAGACAGAGATGGGTACTGCAGGGTGACAGTGTAAGCTCCCAGTCAGTCCCAGATCAGGGTGTGACTCGGTATACAGTCAGCCCCCTGCTAAAATCCAGCAACAATCTCGACGGCTTTTCCCCAACACCCTTCGACTAATTGAGAAAATATAGCAAAATAGACCAACGGACATATTTATATAAAAGCAAATTACTGCGCCCACAGGAAATCTGAAAACCAAACAGCAAACACTGTAGGCAGAGGCCACAGGTCTGACCCGCTGAGTACTTCCAGCATCAGTTCCAGCTGTTGGTACATATTTATATTGTGAATTATCACCACCGCAACATTCAAAATGTCTCCTTTACTTCTCTCTGCCCTCCCCCTCTCTCTGCCTGTCCCACCTTCTCTCTCTCTCTCTCTCTCTGCCTGTCCCACCTTCTCTCTCTCTCTCTCGGCCTGTCCCACCTTCTCTCTCTCTCTCTCTGCCTGTCCCACCTTCTCTCTCTCTCTCTCTCTCTCTCTGCCTGTCCCACCTTCTCTCTCTCTCTCTTGGCCTGTCCCACCTTCTCTCTCTCTCTCTCTGCCTGTCCCACCTTCTCTCTCTCTCTCTCTCTGCCTGTCCCACCTTCTCTCTCTCTCTCTCTCTCTGCCTGTCCCACCTTCTCTCTCTCTCTCTCTCTGCCTGTCCCACCTTCTCTCTCTCTCTCTCTACCTGTCCCACCTTCTCCCTTTCTCTGTCTCTGTCTCAACCTCCCTCTCACAATACCCCACTGTCTCCCCCTCTCTCTATGCGCCTGTCTCTCTCTTGTCCCCTCCTCTCCCTCTACCCCCCACTTCCTGATCGATCGCGGTCTGTTCCTGCCCCCCTCTCTCTCTGATCCCAAACTCTATCTCTCTGTTGTTCCACCCTCTCCCTCTCCCTCTCCCTCCCTGCCCGTCCCACACTCTCGCCCTCTGTTCCCCCCCCCCCAACTCTCTCTCCCCCTTCCCCCCCATCTATTCCCCCTCCCCTCTCTCAACCCCCACCCCATTCTCTCCCCTCTCCGCCCATCTCTCCCACCTCCCTCACCCCCCTCCCCTCTCTTTCCCCCCCTCCCTCTCTCTCCACCCCCCCTCTCTCTCTCTCCACCCCTCCCTCTCTCTCCACCCATCCCTCTCTCTCCACCCCTCCCTCTCTCTCTCTCCACTCTCTGCCCCCTCCCCTCTATCTCCCCCTCCCCTCTCTCTACCCCTCCCCTCTCTCTCTGCCCCCCATCTCTTCCCCCCATCTCTCTCTCTCCCCACGTCCCTCTCTCCCTCTCTCTCAACCCCCCTCCCTCCCTCTCACACCCCCTCCTCTCTCTCTCTCCCCCTCCTCTCTCTCTCCCCCATCCTCTCTCTCTCTCTCTCTCCCCCCCCAATCCTCTCTCACTCTCTCTCTCCTCCCCAATCTCTCTCTCTCTCTCCCTCCCATCCTCTCTCTCTCCCCCACCCATCCTCTCTCTCTCTCTCTTCCCCCCATTCTCTCTTTCTCCCCCTCCCTTATCCTCTCTCTCTCTCTCCCCATCCTCTCACTCTCTCCCCCATCCTCTCTCTCTGCCTCTCTCTCCCCATCCTCTCTCTGTCTCTCTCTCCCCATCCTCGCTCTCTCTCCCCCCCCATCCTCTCTCTCTCTCCCCCCCATCCTCTCTCTCTCTCCCCCCCCCCAATACTCTCTCTCTCTCTCTCCCCTCATCCTCTCTCTCTCCCTCCTCATCCCCTCTCTCTCCCCCCATCCTCTCTCTCTCTCTCTTCCCCCCATTCTCTCTCTCTCCCCCTCCCTTATCCTCTCTCTCTCTCTCCCCCCATCCTC